>NC_140172.1:137187951-137325451 GCF_963971535.1 Notolepis coatsorum
TCTTTCTTTACCTCTCTCTCTCTCTTTACCTCTCTCTCGTTCTTTACCTTTCTCCCCCCCCATCCCCTTCTCTCTAATCTATATAAATCTGCGAATTGATCCAGTGACTCACTGTCCTGTCCTTCTTGCTCAGGTTCCAGCTCTGTGGTGGCGTGTGTAGTAGTCTGAAGAGACACGAGGCGACTGGTTGTCTGGCTAGCCCATCCCCCCTCCTCCCCCCCCCCCCCCCCCTCCCCCCCGCTGCCCAATCACACGGACGTGGCCTCAAGCTGGGCCCGGCTCCTCCTGAATACAGATGACTGCTGCATAGATTACAACCAGTATCTACGGGGTAACGATCTGCGGTTTGATACAGTAGCACACGGACACACAGGAAGTGACATTTTCCTCTGGGAGCTTCCCTGTTCTTCAGAGGGCGACTCCGTCACTGAAACCTTTAAAGGAACACGCCAACATTTTTAGCTCATCGTCTTCTCCAGAGAGAGACAAGAAGATAGATACCCGTTTCCTCACTGTGCGTTCAGTGGAAAGCTATCTGGCTGCACGTTAAGGCCTCTACATGCTACAGCAACTTCAAAGCAACTTCAACACAACATCAGCGCGATTTCAACGCGGTTGTTTTAGAGGGTCTTGTAGACTGTGTTGCGAGGACGTTGCGTACCTTTCACCCAAATCTAATCTAAACAACCGTTGCGTTGATATTGCGTAGCAGTGATTGGTTGGTAGTGAATGGGGGCGGGGCTGTCATATAATAATATTGGTCCTGCAGCGAGGAATACCATCCGCCATTGTTGTAGCCAGCCAGCTAGCGTTGAACTTGATGCTATTCAATGCTCTATCATAGCCAACTAACGTTAATGCCATTCAGAATTTATTAACATAGCTACAACAACACACAGTAACGTTAATATAATTACATGCATCATTGTTTACAATGAACAGCCGGTGGGGCAGTTCGAAAGGACTGGACACGGACAAGTTGTTAAACAGCAATCAATTAATTTAATATAACAGGTAGTTCGAGCTGCATTTTCATGCCTACAACCACAGCCACAGGGATATATCCAGCTTTGACGAGCTCTCTCTCCTCCTGCCGATTAAATTCAGCAGCTCTTCCTCGACCTCGAGTGCCTGTAGCTGCCAGCTAACGTTAAAACTAACCTAAAGTTACACAAGCAGAATACATCACAAGTACTTCCGGTCGGGGGATTTCAAAATAAAAGAGCGACGTCTAAAAGCACCGGAAATACGTTTATTTTGTACATTATCTAACGTTAACACGAACCTAAACTAACTTTAGTTAAACTAACTTTGCGCGTCGATGTTGCAGAAGCATAAAGGCAGAGTGTCCACAACACCGTTGCTTTGTCGCTGTTGTGGTGCAGTTGCTTTGAAGTTGCTGTAGCATGTAGAGGCCTTTAGCCTAGCTTAGCACAATGAATGGAAGCGGACAGTGCCGGTTAGCCTTCGGGAGAGGTGTTAGTTGGACAATGCTAACCGGCACTGTCCGCTTCCATTCATTGTTGGCGTGTGCCTTTAAACGTGAGCATTTAGGACCCATATTTTATGCACCCATAATCCCAATTTCAAATATATTTAATTCACTTTCTGGGGTAATTTGACCCCAAGCCTCTGTTGATTTCCTAGCCTGACAGACTACATATATAGTGCACAAACATACAGTAAGCACACTGGGAGGTGGACTGTACTATATGTTGAGGTAGGGCTGGGCGATATGGACAAAAAAAAACATCTCAAAATATTCTTCTTAGTTTCAATGGTATATTGAATAAATACATTTACATGACACGTTCTGTACAACAAGTCAGTAGGAAGGGTACAACTCTGGCTAAGGTGTAAGTGTCGAACTTAGTATAGACATATTAGCATAGTAGGTAGTAATATAGACATTAGCATAGTAGGCAGTAATATAGGCAAAGAAGATTCCTTAGTAGCAAAGTACATAATAGTAAAAGACAGTACGAAGGTTAGTATCTTTTTTTGACTTTTTCTTTTTTGAATTTGATTCCAATTTTTTTTTAATCTAATATTGATATCTGCCAGTATTTCTTTTCCCCAGTACAAATGACAACCTCTTCCTCTTGCATTAGAGTTGGATGACTCTGCTCCTCCATGTTCTCCTTTATGTATTCCTTATATTACTGCTGTAATGTGCAGTTTTTATCCTGGACTATAATCTGTTAGTAGATCTGTTAGTAGATCTGTCAGTAGATCTGTTAGTAGATTTATAAAAAAGTGCGATAAAATAGTTAAATAAAAATATACAATAACATTTACAACAGAGCAGTGCGTCACTCATAACACTTAATAGAACAACAGAGCAGTGCGTCACTCATAACACTTAATAGAACAACAGAGCAGTGCGTCACTCATAACACTTAATAGAACAACAGAGCAGTGCGTCACTCATAACACTTAATAGAACAACAGAGCAGTGCGTCACTCATAACACTTAATAGAACAACAGAGCAGTGCGTCACTCATAACACTTAATAGAACAACAGAGCAGTGCATCACTCATAACACTTAATAGAACAACAGAGCGGTGCGTCACTTATAACACTTAATAGAACCACTCATAACACTTAATAGAACAACAGAGCAGTGTGTCACTCATAACACTTAATAGAACAACAGAGCAGTGCATCACTCATAACACTTAATAGAACAACAGAGCAGTGCGTCACTCATAACACTTAATAGAACAACAGAGCAGTGCGTCACTCATAACACTTAATAGAACAACAGAGCAGTGCGTCACTCATAACACTTAATAGAACAACAGAGCAGTGCATCACTCATAACACTTAATAGAACAACAGAGCAGTGCGTCACTCATAACACTTAATAGAACAACAGAGCAGTGCATCACTCATAACACTTAATAGAACAACAGAGCAGTGCGTCACTTATAACACTTAATAGAACCACTCATAACACTTAATAGAACAACAGAGCAGTGCGTCACTCATAACACTTAATAGAACAACAGAGCAGTGCGTCACTCATAACACTTAATAGAACAACAGAGCAGTGCATCACTTATAACACTTAATAGAACAACAGAGCAGTGCATCACTCATAACACTTAATAGAACAACAGAGCAGTGCGTCACTTATAACACTTAATAGAACCACTCATAACACTTAATAGAACAACAGAGCAGTGCGTCACTCATAACACTTAATAGAACAACAGAGCAGTGCGTCACTTATAACACTTAATAGAACAACAGAGCAGTGCGTCACTCATAACACTTAACTCATTCTGCGCCAATCACAGAAAAAGTCTGGTTTTAATCGTTATTTCTTTTATTAGCTATATCCATACATTTTTCATCCATCCAGCCTGATGTTATCATTGGGAATGGGTCTGAGCCCGCAAAAGGGCAAATCGCCTTCCAGCCGGTATTGCACTCCATTAGAAATGATGTAGTTTATTTTCTGGGCCGATCTGAGCCGTGTGGGCGGGGTTTAAATACTCCAGCAGGACGAGCGTTTACAACGATATATCTGCGAGGCTGGGCCCCCCCTTCATATGCAATGCTGGACAACGTGGGACGGACCTCCGCAAGCAGTATTTGGAATGGCGATCAGATCATTGGATTATTTTTTTTGCATTACATCAGAGACAAGGTAAGAACACTAAATCTTGCGTTGATCTGATATTTCTTTCTCCCGCGATCGAAGCTGTGTGTGTGGACTGTGTTGTGCTTTTTACCGTTGGTGGCAAGAGGGGGGGGGGGGGGGGCGCCACACTCCAGGGCCCATTTCATTCTTGCATGAGGAAGGATAATAACGATAATCTAGCGTTGATTTCAGGAAGATTCAATAATCAGGCGAAAAATGACAACGTGATAAGTGGATTCTACTAAAACGCTATTATCGCGTATTTTCCTGGGATTACTAAGAATCACCAAAACTATACTCATATTCAAAATGTTATAAAACGGAAATGTACGGATGAAAAAACAATCTGTTTTTTGCATGTTGACCAGAAGCAACTCACTGACAATCGACAGTGTTATTAGACCCATAGCTATAATATAAGATATATTTTAAGCACTCGCAAATTTCGCAGTCTCCCCATTGATTAACATTATAGGGACCAGCCACGAGTTAACTCGTGTTTCGGTGCCATATAATATAATAATGCAGGACCTGCTCAGAGGTCTTTAATTGGCATTGGCTATTATCCACAACACACACACACCGGAACACACACGCATGCATTGTCTGTAGGATCGCTGATGCGATTAGTCTCTGCGATTAACCCATCCCGTCGTCCTTCCCCCCAAGGGCAGCCGGGAGCAGACAGGCGTCAACGTGAGCCGCGCCAGGGGACCAATCCAAGTGCTCCTGTCCGTCTTCGTCAAGGACGCCACAGCGTTAGCGATCTGTTGTTGTGCATGTTTTTCCATTGGGTTTATCTTATCGGGGGGAAACCCTTGCGAGCACGGGGAGAACATGCAAACTCCACACAGAAAGGCCTGGGAGATACCCCACCTGGGTACCTGGCATCATGGAAACCTGGTCCCCAAGCGGGAATCGAACCCTGGACCTTCTTACTGTGAGGCGACAGTGTTAACCACTACACCACCGTGCCGCTGTTGTGGACCAGAGCCACGAGTTAACTCGTGGCAAGTTGTTATTGTTTTATTCCATATTAATAACGCTATTAACGTCCCCGATCGATTTGCAGGACCTACCCACATATTTGATTTTCGAAACATGCAATACCGGCCAGATCCGCTTAGGGGCGCCATCGCTCCACTGCAGTATCATTGAGGGCGATTGAAAAAGAAAATGTTTTACTGTCTGTGGGCGTTTCATATAAGCCTCAATCCCATCCGAACATACTCCATCTTCGATCCTGTTACCGAACGCAGATTTCAGCCTGGAATAATGGGATTTATGATCAACCAATGGACATATCGATCTACCAGATTCCGATAACTAATGACGAAATGCTGCCGGCGATCACATGGGCTGACGGTAGGATACTATTCCCCCAAATTACAGCTGGATTGGACATTGTTTTAAAACGCAACGTGATCGATCAGTGAAAATGGCTACTTGAACGCACACTGTATTGCTAATCAATAATAGTAATCGGCGTCCCCCGCCACCCCCATTTCATCCATAGATGCTCTGTAATAGTCCGGATGCTATGCAGTTTGTTTTATTTCATTCGTATATATACAGCAGAAATGGCGTTTGATATAACGTGACTAGCCTTTAGCCTATTATCTAGCTCCCCAGAAAAAAGACTAGGCGAAAACTGCGATAAACCTTATATTCACGGCGCTATAAAATGACAACCAACCGATGGATTTTTATTTTCTTTAAGCCATTATGAAGGCACGGTTTATGCACTCAAGTGACAATGAGAATGGACAGATAGCAATACTATAAAGTATATATATAGCTGTTAGAAAGTACATCGGTTTGTTGACAAAGCGTTGTCCTCCAGCCATATATTACACTGCAAGCCGTGGTCGTCAATGTGTTAAAGCGATGGCGTTCTAGCCAGAAGGTAGACAGCGACCCCTGGTGCTGAATGAGTTCTGTTTCATTAGGGGCTCTGCTTGGCATCACTACTGCACTATCTCGCGTACGTGCACGCGTACTGAATAAACCACAAATGTACCTCTAATACCAGTATTAGTCTGACCACACCCCTCATCAGCTTACCCTCATAAGCAGGTGTGTGGTCACCTGCTCTCCTCCTTCTCGCTTTCACCACAAGGAAGAAGTGCCTCGGTAGATCCCCACACTTGACACCATGATGGAAGAAAGGTTTAGGAGCAGCTTTGGGAAACAAGGATACGTTGACATCATATCTTTATTTTCTCTCTCACTATTTTCTAGAAAATACGGCGATATTGTCTTCGTACTGGAGTGTCTGGAAGACGATGATCATTCTAAAAACCCTCCACCGGTTTTCGTATTGGGAGCACGCCGCTGCATGCTTCTCAACTGCAGTTCCTTGCTGTGTTTGTTGGGGTGAAACCTGTCAGGCCACAGCTGAACTGTCGGACATGCCGCTGTTGTGAGAAGCGGTGCGTTCCAGGTTGGGTGAGTAGTGTTTGCTGGCGGGCTCCACTTGTCTGTTAGTGCTATGGGGGCTACTTGACAAAGTTTATGGAAACCGGCCCCAGGCTAGGGTCCTTTGTTCAGCCACCTAGGCGACAGAAGGCCTTGGTCTGGAGACCATTATAGTTTTAACTAGTGGGCCGCGACCATTGACACTGGTGATCCCTGTGTGTTCTGGACGAGTGGATTCTCTCTGTCACCGTGTTAAGACCCCATCTTTCATATCCAAATGAGAGTATTCCTTCACGAGGGGATATGTGCATGTAATGTGCGATAGCGGCAGATTCATGTTCAAAGTCAGCTACACAGGCCAGTTGGTACTGTGCTGATTCCGTCGGATGTGCTAAAGTCACCGTTGTGAAGCGGTGTTGACATCTTGTTTTCTCTTTTCTCTTAAAAAGTGAGGAGAGGTTCAGAACGGCGGCCTGTCTGGGTGAGTGTTATGTCATTGTTTACATGTTCATAGCTTACGGTTAGCCGGTCAGCTGTTAACTGCTGCGTTAGCCTGCTGGATCGCTGCATGGCCTGCTTAAGGCCTACTATTAGCCAGTCAGCTGTTAGCTGCGGGGCTAGCATGTCGTGGTCGCTAGGTAACGTTAGCTTGCTGCTATGGCCATGGCCTGGCGCGGGGTAGCTTAGCTTCTCGCGCGCCGCCGTGAGCTCGCTTCTGATCGCGTGCGTCGTTAGATCGGCGTCTCGCGAGCAGAAGCAATAGCACCCGAACGGTTGGAGCAGCCGTTAGCTTGATGCCATTCTGTTGAACGTGCTTTGATTTTAACATGTTTTACACTCTTGACCACGACGTCATCCTTGACAGGGGATGTTCGTCGACCCTGCCCTGAGCCTGGACGGGGATTGCGTCAACAAAGAGGACTGTAGCGACTGGTTGGAGCGGCGACGCTGCCCGGATCGAACAACACAGGACGGCTGTGTTCTACGGTGTCTTGTGACTGCACTTCGCTGATCTGTGTTCCGGGTAGGAACGGGGTTGACCAGACCTCATAACACGTCTTCTGGTTTTACTTTGCTAAATGTATTGTGAATAACGGTGTTTTTCCCAAAACGTGTGTTGCTACAATGCATTTAGGATACGTTGCGGGTTATGTGTGAGCTGTTTTTGTCACTGGCAGTTAGCTTCTCCGTGCAA
Organism: Notolepis coatsorum; assembly: GCF_963971535.1. Lineage (NCBI taxonomy): Eukaryota > Metazoa > Chordata > Actinopteri > Aulopiformes > Paralepididae > Notolepis > Notolepis coatsorum. The sequence continues at coordinate 137,195,216 of NC_140172.1, forward strand.
ACGGGATGTAATGATCTGGTTGTTGTGTGAGTAACACGGCCGTGTACTCACAACTAAGGTAACTAACCTATGAAGCTATGCTTGGTGACAAGTGAGTAAAATAATGTTCTTTCTCAGACTGTAATGACAATGAACAGTGTGTTCACACATTAACAGGTTTTCCTGTTTTAACTGGCCGTATTGAGGGTAAAATAGGAGGATTGTGTTTTCCCCCCCGGTTCCCTGGGGACTTTATCACCTCCTATCAGACATGTTGTGCATTAATTGTGTCTTTTGTGTGGTAGGGATACGATGTAACTCTTAGCTTGATTGCTGAGGTTGTGCTAAATCTGCTGGAGAAACTTATTTCCTAAAGGGAAATTGGTTTGGTTGCTGTCATGTGTGCTTAGCAAGGCCTGTGGTCGATACTAATCAAGAATGATGTATTCTCTCATTGTGAAAAAAACGGCGTTCCTCTGTTGAGTGTTTTTGCCATTTTTTGTAGGTGATGATGGGTTGTGTGTGTCATGTGACCTACAACTGGGTTGTACTGGCCACAGAAGCACATGTGTATGTTGGACCGGGGTTCTTAGAGCCCTCTCTATTCTGTGTTTTTCCTTAGTAAAAATCAGATAGCAGGTTAGCTCATGCGCTGTGTGGAGCTGTGAAACGCTTCATAGAGCTGACTATGACTGTGTCATATTCTCTTTTTGTCGTTACGTCGTATCATGGGTGTGGGGTCGTAAAGGGGTGAACTGGTAACCTTTCCTCTCCCCATTGTTCTGTCGGTCAGGGGTACACCCCCTGTCCTTCAAGGTTCCCGTCACGTGGCGGTTCGGCATGTTACGGGGGGGGGGGGGGGGGGGGGGGGGGGGGAGGGAGTTCCTGGTCCCACGGCCTGGTATATTGGGCGTGTGCACCGCAGGAATTCCCCCGCCATAGAGTACGTCACCGTGCGCGTCTCTGTTGGTAGGACTTCCGTGTGCTGTTCAGGTCCATGTGATGGATCTGTTTTCAGGGGGGGTGGTCAGGGCTCCTCCTCACCAAGCGCCTATTCAGGCCTTCTGTGAGTTCGGACTCCTCTTCCATGTGAGGAAGCCTCCATCAGAGTACAGAGCCTTCCTCCTCAGATTGTCAAAGTGAGTGGACCCTCTAGAAGGGTCCTTTTCTATTGTATGTATATTCGATTCAATTCGTTTATTGAGTGTGTATGGGTTCAGTGCCTCTTCCCCGGAGGCCCTAAAACCAGTTTTTTACATGGCTCAAGGTGCAATATATTCTTTTCAATCTGTACAGCTCGCGTGGGAAGTCTCTCTGGGGATCCCCGTCTCTTTCCTATGGGAGGGTGGTGGGATGTAAAAATGTGAACATTTTTTACCCCGGCTGTGTAGACTGGGATACATACTGTTGATGCTTCCTTCTTTCTATTCCAGAAGTGTTGGAGGTTAGGGAGTGTCACACCCCTCTTGTCGTTCCCCTGGGCGCCTTGGGGATTCAATGACAGGTCTAAATAGCCTGTTCATTGATGGGGGTGTGTCCCGACCAGTGTTGTGCTAGTTACTGAAAAATAGTAACTCAGTTACTTTACTAGTTACTTCATTTCAAAGTAACTTCGTTACTGTACTAGTTACTTACACCCAAAAGTAATGAGTTACTGTGAAAAGTAACTATTTAGTTATTTAAAAAAAAATAAAAAAAATAAATTGCTCAAGTCCCATGCCCCATATACTCAAAATCGGTTGATCAACTTGACAGTTTCCATTCACATCACCGAACTCTGCTAAGCAATGTGGTCTAGAGCGTTTCATTATATATTCCCTCCCCGCTGTATGTATATTTCTCTCCCACCCACCCACCCCCTCCTAATGTACAGTCCCCTCCCCATCATATGTATATACTCTGTCAGGATCTAGGGGTAACAGTACTGTATATTTGAATACCGCTTATGTCACAAATGTATCAGTACTAAATACCTATATGTCCCTATGCCATAAATGTCATGTATGTTGTGTATGTCATAAATGTCTATATGAATTGAAAATGGGGGACCCTGATGGAAACAAGACAAACGTCTTTCTCAGGTCTGCATCCCCTTAACAATTGTATGTATTGAGCCGTACTGTATTGTACCCATTCTGCAATCTGTTAAATAAAGTTTTCATTCATTCATTCATTCATTCATCCATTCATTAATTCATTCATAACCATCTTGCAGCGTTGTTATCAAAGCATTGCAACGTTAGAATAGTTAGGATATCAATTGTGCATGAAAGGACTATATTTATATTGTTTGATTAGTATTATGAGATTCCCTGGCAGATTAAGTACAGTCAAAATCCGTTGATCTTGAGTTTCAGTGAACACATTGCACTCACCGTCACCAGTCTGCGGTGGTCGAGATGTAACGTTAGTCCAGTTGACTCCAGCAGCCCTTCAAACATGTTCTTTATCTCGTTTCCATGTTGTATATTAATTATCTCTCCAAGTAGTTGCTAAATGGTTTGTTAGTTCGTTATTATTACTGCGTTCTTATTATGTAGATTCATAGCGAGCGTCCTCTTGTTGTTTACTGTAGAGAGCGCCTATTTCTTTCAGAACGTCAGTGGCCAATCAGAAGTGCGAAACCAGAATGAGGCTACGGAAAGAAATAATAATAATAATAATACTTCGTTTTATATAGCGCCTTTCAGTCTACAGTAAACAAAACAAACGCAGGCGAAATAAGGACGCTCGCTATGAATCTACATAAAAAGAACGCAGTAACGAACTAACAAACCATTCAGTAACGTAAGTAGCGTTACTGAATTTCAAAAGTAATGCGTTAGAGTACTAGTTGCGGCAAAAAGTAACTTCGTTTCTGTAACGCGTTACTTTGTAACGCGTTAGTCCCAACACTGGTCCCGACGCACGTATAGTGCTAGCTCGCTGTAAACAGGCGATTGACTGGCACGCCTTGGTTGCTTGTGGTTGAAACAGCGTTTTTATAAAGCAACTGAGATGGGGGTTTTTCCTCTTCCGACGACCACATCCCATGACCTGGGTGGGTTGTCGACGGATTCTCGTTCATGTCTGGGGGATGATGACGGGATGGATCTGAACATATGTTAGGTTATGACTATAACCAAGTTCTGTTAATTAGGGGTGACGCTTGGCATCAGACGGCCGCTGCAGCCCTTGACCTCACCTTGTGGTGAAAGCTTGGGAAGGAGGAGAGCAGGTGACCACACACCTGCTTATGAGGGTAAGCTGATGAGGGGTGTGGTCAGACTAATACTGGTATTAGAGGTACATTTGTGGTTTATTCAGTACGCGTGCACGTACGCGAGATAGTGCAGTAGTGATGCCAAGCGTCACCCCTAATTAACAGAACTTGGTTATAGTCATAACCTAACGTTAATAGAACAACAGAGCAGTGCGTCACTCATAACACTTAATAGAACAGAGCAATGCGTCACTCATAACAATAGAACAACACTTAATAATAATAATAATAATAATAATAATAATAATAATAATAATAATAATAATAATAATAATAATAATAATAATAAACTTTATTTGTATAGCACCTTTCATACAAGAATTGCAGCTCAAATAGAGGCACAAAATGAGCACATAAAGTGCAGACATATAAAATCACAGTTTTTCACATTAGGATCTAACATCCCAATAGGCCACCTTGCTTATGGTTTGATTCTATTGCAGTTTTAAAGATAGGCAATAATAAAATAAAAAGAGTAAAATCGAATAGACAAAGTCAAATAGTGCAATAGTCTCAGGACCTCTCAGTAGGACCTCTCAGTAGGACCTCTCAGTAGGACCTCTCAGTAGGACCTCTCAGTAAGACCTCTCAGTAGGACCACTCAGTAGGACCTCTCAGTAGGACCTCTCAGTAGGACCTCTCAGTAAGACCTCTCAGTAGGACCTCTCAGTAGGACCTCTCAGTAGGACCTCTCAGTAAGACCTCTCAGTAGGACCTCTCAGTAAGACCTCTCAGTAGGACCTCTCAGTAGGACCTCTCAGTAGGACCTCTCAGCAGGACCTCTCAGTAAGACCTCTCAGTAGGACCTCTCAGTAGGACCTCTCAGCAGGACCTCTCAGTAAGACCTCTCAGTAGGACCTCTCAGTAGGACCTCTCAGCAGGACCTCTCAGTAAAACCTCTCAGTAGGACCACTCAGTAGGACCTCTCAGTAGGACCTCTCAGTAAGACCTCTCAGTAGGACCTCTCAGTAGGACCTCTCAGTAGGACCTCTCAGTAGGACCTCTCAGTAGGACCTCTCAGGACTTCTCAGTAGAACCTCTCAGTAGGACCTCTCAGTAGAACCTCTCAGTAGAACCTCTCAGTAGAACCTCTCAGCAGGACCTCTCAGTAGGACCTCTCAGTAGGACCTCTCAGTAGGACCTCTCAGGACTTCTCAGTAGAACCTCTCAGTAGGACCTCTCAGTAGGACCTCTCAGGACTTCTCAGTAGAACCTCTCAGTAGGACCTCTCAGTAGGACCTCTCAGTAGAACCTCTCAGTAGGACCTCTCAGTAGGACCTCTCAGTAAGACCTCTCAGTAGGACCTCTCAGGACTTCTCAGTAGAACCTCTCAGTAGGACCTCTCAGTAGGACCTCTCAGTAGGACCTCTCAGTAAGACCTCTCAGTAGGACCACTCAGTAGGACCTCTCAGTAGGACCTCTCAGTAAGACCTCTCAGTAAGACCTCTCAGTAGGACCACTCAGTAGGACCTCTCAGTAGGACCTCTCAGTAGGACCTCTCAGTAAGACCTCTCAGGACCTCTCAGGGCTGGTGGCCTGGCCTGCTTAATGACCTTCAGAATATAATTTTTTTTAAAGTGCCTTGAGCGGAACACTGCGCTGTGCGAGGCTGAAAGGAGGCAGCCAGACAAGACCCCCAGACCCCTTGCTTGAAGAGTGGCCTGATTGGGGCTGTATTTAAAGTGGCCTGATTGGAGCTGTATTTAAAGTGGGCTGATTGGGGCTGTATTAAAAGTGTCTGATTGGGGCTGTATTTAAAGTGGCCTGATTGGGGCTGTATTTAAAGTGGGCTGATTGGGGCTGTATTTAAAGTGGCCTGGTTGAGGCTGTATTTAAAGTGGGCTGATTGGGGCTGTATTTAAAGTGGCCTGGTTGGGGCTGTATTTAAAGTGGCCTGATTGGGGCTGTATTTAAAGTGGCCTGGTTGGGGCTGTATTTAAAGTGAGCTGATTGGGGCTGTATTTAAAGTGGCCTGATTGGGGCTGTATTTAAAGTGGCCTGATTGGGGCTGTATTTAAAGTGGCCTGATTGGGGCTGTATTTAAAGTGGCCTGATTGGGGCTTTATTTTGTGCTATATTTCCCAGCCGAATGATTTTACAAGTCTGGTCCTGATTGGAGCTCTGGACCTCATCACTCTCTCTGGTGGTTGGCTTAACGGTTAAGGTCCCCAGTGTTTGCACTGAATTAGGAAAACCTGCTTTCAGCTTCTGTGGCCCGACACATAGAACGTTCTGCAAAGCACTTTAAAACTCAATACTTTAGTATCCATTTGTCAGTTTAAATATATAATGACTAACCATTGCACCTCAGTCTGTAGCTGTTAATTAATTTGAATTGTTTCATTGATTGACTTTTCCGTTTCTATATTGTTTTTGTATTTATCATGTGCTATTCTCCACGTCATTGTAAGTGAGAGCTTGCTCTTGATCTTTCAAGATTAAATAAATATTGAATGGAATGATTTAGTGGGGAATTCCATCACCAACTATGTGAGGAGATAGCAGTGGAGAGAGTGAAGTCTATGGTTAGAGTAGTAATTCTTAATGTTCTCATTGGTCTACCTTCTAGCCAAAATCCGCGTCAAGGTTCTTGACCTGGTATTCCATGCAACAAAGAGAACGGCTCCCTCCTACCTCCGGTCAAAGGTCTATAACTACACACCCTCAAGACCCCTACGCTCTGCATCTTCTAACTACACACCCTCAAGACCCCTACGCTATGCATCTTCTAACTACACACCCTCAAGACCCCTACGCTCTGCATATTCTAACTACACCCCCTCAATACCCCTACGCTCTGCATCTTCTAACTACACACCCTCGAGACCCTACACTCTGCATCTTCTAACTACACACCCTAAAGACCCCTACGCTCTGCATCTTCTAACTACACACCCTCAAGACCCCTACGCTCTGCATCTTCTAACTACACACCCTCAAGACCCCTACGCTCTGCATCTTCTAACTACACACCCTCAAGACCCCTACGCTCTGCTTCTTCTAACTACACACCCTCAAGACCCCTACGCTCTGCATCTTCTAACTACACACCCTCCAGGCCCCTACGCTCTGCATCTTCTAACTACACACCCTCAAGACTCCTACGCTCTGCTTCTTCTAACTACACACCCTCAAGACCCCTACGCTCTGCATCTTCTAACTACACACCCTCAAGACCCCTACGCTCTGCATCTTCTGCCTCAGATCGTATTCAGGCTCCATTCAGTTGAAACCTGGCAAATTTTCTGCCGTCGACTAAAAACACACTTCTTCAATCAATATCTAAAAAGAAAATTAAATAAATAAATAAAACGAACCTTCTTACTGTCTTTTACTATTTACCTTACCAGTATGTACTTTGTTACTATCCTTATACTACTACCTATCATGCTAATATGTCTATACTACTACTAACGTCACTGACCTTCAGCTGCCAGAGTTGTACCCCTCCTGCTGACTTGTTGTTCACAATTTGTAAATCGCCTTGGATAAAAAGCGTTCAGCTAAATGACTAAATGTAAATGTATATTATAGTGAAATGAAAGATTCTTTGTTCTGGCGACCCTGTAACCCCATCAAGGACCTCTAGGGGTCACCGGACGCCGCGTTGAGAACCGCTGACATGGAGCATCACACGTCTCATTTAATTTCACCTTTCACGCACACTGTGAGGCTGCTGGCCCTGACGGCGTCCCACGGTCCTCAGAGCAGCTGACTGAGGTCCTAACTGACATCTTCAATCTGTCACCAGCTTGTTCCCACGTGCTTCAGAACCACCTCCATCGTGCACTCCCCTGCGGCGATGGCTTCCGCCCTGTTGCACTCACCCCCATCCAGGGTTGGGTACCTTTCACATTTGAACCATGAATCTATACCGGTACCAGACAGTTCCTTTTTTCGTTACTTTAGTCTCTAAAAATGTAATCTACCTACCTCAGTTTCCAAACTTCAAATAATTTATTATCATTATTATTTATTTAGAACAATTTGTTAATATATACTGTATAATAATATTGCAGCAAGCATTGTCTGCATCTAGCTTTGTAAAGTGTAACAACACTTGCGACCGTTTTCGGCTTGCCATTGCCCCGACTGCTTTGTTGTTGAATCAAGTCAAATCCTAGGTAAGCGTGTATTGTGCGTGTGAACATTGACGTGAACGTGCGGCACACTTCATAGGTTTTGTTTTGCGGTAAACAAAACGTTGACGTCATCGGACTAAATTTTTTTTTAAATAAATGTTTTTCTTTATATTTACCGAAATGTGGCACCGGCGGATCTCACGTGAATCGGTACTCGGTAGTACCGACGTGATTCGGTTGGTACGCTTAATTCGGTTCGGTTCAGCTCAGCATTCAACACCATCATCCCCTCCAAACTCTCTCTTCCACACAGACACTACATACCGTATGAACTCTGAACTCTGTTGCTTATACTCAATCAATCGATACTTATCTATTGCCTTCACCGCCTACTACAACCATAACTACCTCAAACTATAGTCTATCCGTATAACACTGCATGATAGCTATGTACAATAACACTGTATACAGTACTGTATATACATTTATCTATATCTGTATGAATATATCTGCATATATTCCTGTTTACACACCTGTTTACACACCCAATCTGTGAACTGTACACACTGCATTTACTTTTTATCTCTATTATAGTCCAGGCCTACTCTTATTCGCTATACCACTGACTAGTATGGCTTACTACCATAGTGTATTTATACTTGTATCACTGTACATAAGAATACTGTACATACATTTACTCAATAGCTTCATTGTATATATTCCATATAGTTACACTGTATATTGTTATGCACTCTACTGTTACCTTGCTTGCACTCTGCTTAGATGCCATACTGTCCTGTCCCTCTATATACCTTCTACTGTCGTCTGTCCTGTCCCTCTATATACCTTCTACTGTCATCTGTCCTGTCCCTCTATATACCTTCTACTGTCGTCTGTCCTGTGACTCTATATACCTTCTACTGTCGTCTCTCCTGTCCCTCTATATAATAATAATAATGATAATAATGACTTGGATTTATATAGCGCTCTTCACTGACCCAGAGCGCTTCACAGAGTCCATTATTCGTTCATACACAGTCATACCGGTGGTGGTAAGCTACAATTGCAGCCAGAGCTGCCCTGAGGCAGACTCACGGAAGCGTGGCGAATAATCAACGCCTACGGCCCCTCCGACCACCACCAACATTCATTCACATGCATACACATTCATACGTTGCATGAATACGTTACATGAATTAATACATTACATACACATTCATGCATTCACATTCATTCATTCATATACCTTCTACTGTCGTCTGTACTGTCCCTCTATATACCTTCTACTGTCCTGTCCCTCTATATACCTTCTACTGTCATCTGTCTTGTCCCTCTATATACCTTCTACTGTCCTCTGTCCTGTCCCTCTATATACCTTCTACTGTCGTCTGTCCTGTCCCTCTATATACCTTCTACTGTCGTCTGTCCCTCTATATACCTTCTACTGTCGTCTGTCCCTCTATATACCTTCTACTGTCGTCTGTCCTGTCCCTCTATATACCTTCTACTGTCGTCTGTCCCTCTATATACCTTCTACTGTCCTCTGTCCTGTCCCTCTATATACATTCTACTGTCGTCTGTCCTGTCCCTCTATATACCTTCTACTGTCGTCTGTCCTGTCCCTCTATATACCTTCTACTGTCGTCTGTCCCTCTATATACCTTCTACTGTCGTCTGTCCTGTCCCTCTATATACCTTCTACTGTCGTCTGTCCGGGCCTCTATATACCTTCTACTGTCGTCTGTCCTGTCCCTCTATATACCTTCTACTGTCGTCTGTCCTGTCCCTCTATATACCTTCTACTGTCGTCTGTCCTGTCCCTCTATATACCTTCTACTGTCGTCTGTCCCTCTATATACCTTCTACTGTTGTCTCTCCTGTCCCTCTATATACCTTCTACTGTCGTCTGTCCTGTCCCTCTATATACCTTCTACTGCCGTCTGTCCTGTCCCTCTATATACCTTCTACTGTCGTCTGTCCTGTCCCTCTATATACCTTCTACTGTCGTCTGTCCTGTCCCTCTATACGACACATTGATAAGAGCTGCAGAGTTCTGGAACACCATCCCATCACACATCCGCAGTACTAATACACTCAGGTCCTTCACACACACACACACACACTCAAAGCATGGCTGTTACAAAATCAGGTCTGTGACCATTAGCAAGTCACGTCGCAGGCCAGCCCCCGTATGCTTGCCCACTAGCCTGACTGTCCTGATTGTGATTATGTGGTTATGTAATTATGATTATGTATATGTGTGCCTGCCATATGTGTGCCTGCCTATACGGTGCTTATACATGTATGGGCTTTGATTTGTCCCTGTACACTTTTTTTTTTTTTTATAGATCCATGAGTGAGTGAATGTACAGAATATGTACAGAATATGTTTTAAACTGTTTTTATATTAGCTTTAGAAGGACATGGTCTTCTCCTACACACCCGTCCCTCTATACCTTCTATACTGTCCATGGTCTTCTCAGGCGCACCACAGGCCTGTGTGCTCAGCCTCCTCATGTACTCCCTGTTCACCTACGACTGTCATCAACAAGTTTGCTGACCCCACAACCATCCTGGGCACCATCACGGACAACGATGAGACGGCCTACAGAGAGGAGGTGAAGACACTAACCAGCTGGTGCCAGGACACCAAGCTCTCTCTCAAAGCCAGTAAAACTAAAGAGATAATTGTGGACTAGAGGAGACAACGGGGATGCAGACACCTCCCAGTCTACATTGGTAAGGCAGAGGTTGAAAGGGTCAGCAGCTTCAAGCTCTTCTGTGTGCACATCAGGACCTCTCCTGGACACTACACATCACAGAGGACCTCTCCTGGACACTACACATCACAGAGGACCTCTCCTGGACACTACACATCACAGAGGACCTCTCCTGGACACTACACATCACACTCTCCTGGACACTACACATCACAGAGGACCTCTCCTGGACACTACACATCACAGAGGACCTCTCCTGGACACTACACATCACAGAGGACCTCTCCTGGACACTACACATCACAGAGGACCTCTCCTGGACACTACACATCACAGAAGACCTCTCCTGGACACTACACATCACAACAGAACCTCTCCTGGTCACTACACATCACAGAGGACCTCTCCTGGTCACTACACATCACAGAGGACCTCTCCTGGACACTACACATCACAGAGGACCTCTCCTGGACACTACACATCACAGAGGACCTCTCCTGGACACTACACATCACAGAGGACCTCTCCTGGACACTACACATCACAGAGGACCTCTCATGGTCACTACACATCACTGAGGAACTCTCCTGGACACTACACATCACAGAAGACCTCTCCAGGGAAACAGCTCTGCACAAAATGTGGCGCGACAATTGCTGCTGCTGCACTGGCGTTGAAGTGGGGAAGCGGCAGTGAAACACAGCAGCCTCTGCGTTTTGCCGCGGGGCGTGGCCGCGGCGTGTCACGTGGCCGTCACGGCCAATCAGGGCAACCCCGGAAATAGGATCCGTTGCTGAAGCGGTACACGTGTCCCTGCGAGCGGCAGAGGTCCCAAATGATGAAGCGCGGAGCTGTAATCTTTGTCCGACTCGAATCGCGCGAATACACAACGCATTTATCAAAACAACTACACGCTTCACTCGTCAGTGGAGGCTGTGGAGGCTGCTGACTGATTAACTAGAAACTGTACATTGTGACTTCGCGACAGCCATATTAGACACATAATTTAAGATATAGTTTATGCATTCGCAAATATGAGAGCTCTGTCATTGAAGTGGGTGGTGGCAGCGTAACAGCGTTCACTTCACCCTGATGTAAAGTAGCGATTTTTATTGTTTTGTCATGACAAACCAATTACATAATCCAACATATGTGTAAAGAAACAACATATTCCAGTTAACGGTATATTTTTTTAATGATTAATTACGGTATAAATTAGGTTAACTGGAGCTGCGTATTGCCGGCTCTCATATTTGCGAATACAACAGCGTTCACCCTGCTGTAAACAAAACAAGTCATTGCGACGGCCATATTAGACACATAGCCATAATTTAAGATATAGTTTATGCATTCGCAAAATATGAGAGCTCTGTCATTGAAAGGGCTTCTACAACTTCATGACAGTGAAGTGACCCTGGGGGGGGGCATTTTTATCTGTCTCTGTCCGTGGTGCTGAAATGGACAACCCTAACACTGAGTTGCCTGCCTAAATTCAATTAAATTAGAAACTCTTCACGGATCAACTCAGGCCTCACAGCGTGTGTGCTACAGCATCACCCGAACATATTCACCATTGACTTGTTGTGTCAAAAACGTAGGCAAACAGCCACAGATACACACACACACACGGAGGCCCAGCCAAAACAAGGGGTCGAATATATTCCGTTGCAATATCTGTCACTCTCTGCCGCGTAACAACACACAGAGCGACGCGGCGCGGATAAGGGCGTGTGCTAGGGCGGTCACGTGGCCGTGTGGCCAATCAGAGAAACGCTGAACGAAAAGCTGAACACAAGTTGGTTGCCTTTAATATTCACGCCTCCTGGACACTACACATCACAGAGGACCTCTCCTGGACACTACACATCACAGAGGACCTCTCCTGGTCACTACACATCACAGAGGACCTCTCCTGGACACTACACATCACAGAGGACCTCTCCTGGACACTACACATCACAGAGGACCTCTCCTGGACACTACACATCACAGAGGACCTCTCCTGGACACTACACATCACAGAGGACCTCTCCTGGACACTACACATCACAGAGGACCTCTCCTGGACACTACACATCACAGAGGACCTCTCCTGGACACTACACATCACTGAGGACCTCTCCTGATCACTACACATCACAGAGGACCTCTCCTGGACACTACACATCACTGAGGACCTCTCCTGGACACTACACATCACTGAGGACCTCTCCTGGTCACTACACATCACAGAGGACCTCTCCTGGACACTACACATCACAGAGGACCTCTCCTGGACACTACACATCACAGAGGACCTCTCCTGGACACTACACATCACAGAGGACCTCTCCTGGACACTACACATCACAGAGGACCTCTCCTGGATGCTACACACATCACAGAGGACCTCTCCTGGACACTACACATCACAGAGGACCTCTCCTGGACACTACACATCACAGAGGACCTCTCCTGGACACTACACATCACAGAGGACCTCTCCTGGACACTACACATCACAGAGGACCTCTCCTGGACACTACACATCACAGAGGACCTCTCATGGTCACTACACATCACAGAGGACCTCTCCTGGACACTACACACATCACAGAGGACCTCTCCTGGACACTACACATCACAGAGGACCTCTCATGGTCACTACACACATCACAGAGGACCTCTCCTGGATGCTACACACATCACAGAGGACCTCTCCTGGACACTACACATCACAGAGGACCTCTCCTGGACACTACACATCACAGAGGACCTCTCCTGGACACTACACATCACAGAGGACCTCTCCTGGATGCTACACACATCACAGAGGACCTCTCCTGGTCACTACACATCACAGAGGACCTATCCTGGATGCTACACACATCACATCAGGACCTCTCCTGGACACTACACATCACAGAGGACCTCTCATGGACACTACACATCACAGAGGACCTCGCCAGGGCCCTCATTCATCAATAGTGTGCGTAGAACATTTCTATTTCCACACGTAAGCACGGAATGTAGAACTAGTGTACGCACAGGGAAGTCGGGATTCATCACACGGTGCGTAAGCAGGCTCTATGCTCCTCTGTGTTGATGAATACCACTTTGTTCTACCGTCAATGCTCGTGCATGATTATCCATATATGGTCATGAAAATGAGGAAACACCCCCCATGGGATGTGAAATAATGGACTGACCCGAGCGGGACTCTGAGAAACTCCACGAAGATTGTTCACTGCTGTCGAACCAAGAAGACACTATCGCGTATTATGCCTGGGATAAATAAAAGGCGGACTTGTAAACGGTGATGTCAGATATCAACGGCTCCCTAAGACCATTGCTGCAATTCTGCCTGGACAGCTCAAAATACTAATAAAGACCGTTCGTTGACCACTGTTTGGCGTTGGTTGTGTGTCATTATAACCGTGCTGTAATATGAATGCCTTTATTAGTTGTGTTCGATTGGCTATATGATTTTTAGAGGCATCTATTTTGTTGTCGGCTAATAAAGACTGCGCTGGAATATGACTGCCTTTTCCCGTGTTGTTTGATTAAATACCCAGGGATTAAAGTTCTCCTCAATTTTATTCCAAATCGCGATGGATCTCCCGTCAATTTTCTACCTGCTACATATGATTTCTAGAGGCATACTACAATCTATTTTGATGTCAGTATTGGGTAGCCTATATAAACAATAATAGAGAGCATATACAAGAACAATGAATCTCACTGCATGTATGATGTATACCTGCCTTTCAATACATGAACTTGAATTCCATCATGTTTGTGTGCGGGACTCACAAGGCTGTTGTCACAATGGGTGGTACCGGTACAGTAATAATTACAGTCCACACAATATCACGATCCATGCCATAGCCTATGTTCTAGGACATGATCTGTGACGACAAATGTTCTAGAATGTTTGAAGATATCATACTCTGACAGCATGCCTATGATCAACAAAAACGCGAACTTGAATCCCATCATATACATAGTCTGTCCACTATAGTGTCATTGCAATGCGTTTTCTATTCTTTCTTATACAGTAAAAAGGGGGAAGAACACTATATTCATATGACTTGTATTCTGCTTACAGCTTCGAAATTCAACTTGTTTCGTTTAACGTAAAGCCTTAAATATAATCAAAACGTTCCCGTGTTTCTGCGGTCTGCGCAAAATAATAACGAGTTGAGCTTTATGATTTATGATGAATTGAAAATGGGGGACCCTGATGTAAACAAGACGAAAGTTGGTCTGCATCCCCAATTAACAATTGTATGTACTGAGCTGTACTGTACTGTACCCATTCTGCAATCTGTTAATAAACTTTTCAATCAATCAATCAATCAAGCTACGCGGAGCGCAGTCAGTCAGTAGCCTACACCCCGTATATTCCGATAACGCTATATAAACCATGCTGCATTCATTCTGAGAGAAAGATCTATTATTCCAAATGCTATTTATAGGGTTTTGACCATAATTACACTACTGTTGCTATTTTACAATGAACTATAATGAACTACGGTTCGTACAGAACATGCCAGTGTTATTATGCACAGAAGCTCATTTCCTTGTTGTAATAATATATTCTACCACTGGGCGCCAGGTAAGTGTGGTCTGACCTGTGCGTAGATGTAAGCACGGAGTCAAGTTCAAATCGAAATTGATGAATCCCACTCTTTGCTTAGAAATGATCGTACGCACAGGGTAAGCACAGATCTGTGCGTAGAACACGTTGATGAATGAGGGCCCTGGACACTACACATCACAGAGGACCTCTCCTGGACACTACACATCACAGAGGACCTCTCCTGGATGTTACACACATCACAGAGGTCGAGAACGCTCACCACCAGCTCTATTGAGACTGAGGAAGTTCGGCATGAGCACCAGCGTCCTCACAAACCTCAATAAGTGCCTCATGGAGAGCTTGCTGACGGGCCGCATCACGCTCTGGTACGGGAACTGTTCTGCCCACAGCCACAAATCACTACAGAGAGCAGGGGTAAGCGCATCACATCACCGGCAACAGACTCCCGGCTGTCCAGGATATCTTTCATCAGCAGTGCCTGTGAAAGTCACACAGCATCATCAAGGACCACAGCCAACTGGCAGAGGATGCAGGAGCAGGGCCGCACATACAGTAGCTCCAGCCTCAGGGTTTTTTATACCAGCAGGCCCCCAGGCTGCAGGAGCAGGGCCGCACATACAGTAGCTCCAGCCTCAGGGTTTTTTTTATACCAGCAGGCCCCCAGGCTGCAGGAGCAGGGCCGCACATACAGTAGCTCCAGCCTCAGGGGGTTTATAGAGGCAGGCCCCCAGGCTGCAGGAGCAGGGCCGCACATACAGTAGCTCCAGCCTCAGGGGGTTTATAGAGGCAGGCCCCCAGGCTGCAGGAGCAGGGCCGCACTTACAGTAGCTCCAGCCTCAGGGGGTTTTATACCAGCAGGCCCCCAGGCTGCAGGAGCAGGGCCGCACAACAGTAGCTCCAGCCTCAGGGGTTTTTATACCAGCAGGCCCCCAGGCTGCAGGAGCAGGGCCGCACATACAGTAGCTCCAGCCTCAGGGGGTTTTATACCAGCAGGCCCCCAGGCTGCAGGAGCAGGGCCGCACATACAGTAGCTCCAGCCTCAGGGGGTTTATAGAGGCAGGCCCCCAGGCTGCAGGAGCAGGGCCGCACATACAGTAGCTCCAGCCTCAGGGGGTTTATAGAGGCAGGCCCCCAGGCTGCAGGAGCAGGGCCGCACTTACAGTAGCTCCAGCCTCAGGGGTTTTTATACCAGCAGGCCCCCAGGCTGCAGGAGCAGGGCCGCACAACAGTAGCTCCAGCCTCAGGGTTTTTTATACCAGCAGGCCCCCAGGCTGCAGGAGCAGGGCCGCACATACAGTAGCTCCAGCCTCAGGGGGTTTTATACCAGCAGGCCCCCAGGCTGCAGGAGCAGGGCCGCACATACAATAGCTCCAGCCTCAGGGGGTTTTATACCAGCAGGCCCCCAGGCTGCAGGAGCAGGGCCACACATACAGTAGCTCCAGCCTCAGGGGGTTTATACCAGCAGGCCCCCAGGCTGCAGGAGCAGGGCCGCACCGCCACATACAGTAGCTCCAGCCTTAGGGGGTTTTATACCAGCAGGCCCCCAGGCTGCAGGAGCAGGGCCGCACATACAGTAGCTCCAGCCTCAGGGGGTTTATAGAGGCAGGCCCCCAGGCTGCAGGAGCAGGGCCGCACATACAGTAGCTCCAGCCTCAGGGGGTTTTATACCAGCAGGCCCCCAGGCTGCAGGAGCAGGGCCGCACATACAGTAGCTCCAGCCTCAGGGGGTTTTATACCAGCAGGCCCCCGGGCTTCTCATCTCAAAAACCTATCTGCACTGTGTACAGACAATACTGTTCTATACGCTTTTACACACCTATCTGCACTGTGTACAGACAATACTGTTCTATACGCTTTTACACACCTATCTGCACTGTGTACAGACAATACTGTTCTATACGCTTTTACAAACCTATCTGCACTGTGTACAGACAATACTGTTCTATACGCTTTTACACACCTATCTGCACTGTGTACAGACAATACTGTTCTATACGCTTTTACAAACCTATCTGCACTGTGTACAGACAATACTGTTCTATACGCTTTTACAAACCTATCTGCACTGTGTACAGACAATACTGTTATATACGCTTTTACAAACCTATCTGCACTGTGTACAGACAATACTGTTCTATACGCTTTTACAAACCTATCTGCACTGTGTACAGACAATACTGTTCTATACGCTTTTACAAACCTATCTGCACTGTGTACAGACAATACTGTTCTATACGCTTTTACAAACCTATCTGCACTGTGTACAGACAATACTGTTCTATACGCTTTTACACACCTATCTGCACTGTGTACAGACAATACTGTTCTATACGCTTTTACACACCTATCTGCACTGTGTACAGACAATACTGTTCTATACGCTTTTACAAACCTATCTGCACTGTGTACAGACAATACTGTTCTATACGCTTTTACAAACCTATCTGCACTGTGTACAGACGATACTGTTCTATACGCTTTTACAAACCTATCTGCACTGTGTACAGACGATACTGTTCTATACGCTTTTACACACCTATCTGCACTGTGTACAGACGATACTGTTCTATACGCTTTTACACACCTATCTGCACTGTGTACAGACAATACTGTTCTATACGCTTTTACACACCTATCTGCACTGTGTACAGACAATACTGTTCTATACGCTTTTACAAACCTATCTGCACTGTGTACAGACAATACTGTTCTATACGCTTTTACAAACCTATCTGCACTGTGTACAGACAATACTGTTCTATACGCTTTTACACACCTATCTGCACTGTGTACAGACAATACTGTTCTATACGCTTTTACAAACCTATCTGCACTGTGTACAGACAATACTGTTCTATACGCTTTTACAAACCTATCTGCACTGTGTACAGACAATACTGTTCTATACGCTTTTACACACCTATCTGCACTGTGTACAGACAATACTGTTCTATACGCTTTTACACACCTATCTGCACTGTGTACAGACAATACTGTTCTATACGCTTTTACACACCTATCTGCACTGTGTACAGACAATACTGTTCTATACGCTTTTACACACAGAGCCTCATTGTCATATTATGTATATAGTGTCACATTCTATTATGTTCTTCTCATTCCATTCTCTCATAATCTCATTCCAGTCTCTCATAGTTCATACCACACTTTGTCACACCATATCATACCTGTCACACCACTGTGTCACACCACATCATACCATACCTGTCACAAACACCATATCTTAATGTACATTTTTGCAAGTCCTCTGCCACAGGCAGACCAGGATAGAAAGATAGTTCTTACTAAATAACATAGAGAGAGAGAGAGAGAGAGAGAGAGAGAGAGAGAGAGAGAGAGAGAGAGAGAGAGAGAGAGAGAGAGAGAGAGAGAGAGAGAGAGAGAGAGAGAGTACTCATTGTACTCATTCAACTTGCAGTTAGGTAATCTGTGCCTTCTGCCAGTAAGTACAAAATAATAATAATTAGGGATGTTCGATATTGGCTTTTTTACCGATATCCGATATACCGATATTGTCCAACTCTTAATTTCCGATACCGATATCAACCCCCCCAAAAAAACTGAATAATTTCAGGTAATTAACATTACATATCTCTTGTCATGGAATGAACACAACATTATGCATACTTTTGACAATAAATAAATTAAGAATGTGTTCTTACTTGCTTGCCTGGGTAAATAAAGGTTAAATAAATGTAAAAGAATTAAAAATATTATATATATATTTTTGAAAACCAATACCGATAATTTCCGATATTACATTTGAATGCCAATATCAGTAGGCCGATAATATCAGACATCCCTAATAATAATGTTATTTGTGTGCCCTGCGACAGTTCAATCAATATGTGTGAACACGGGCAGCTCCTTCCAGAAGTCCACAAGCAACTCCATCTTTTATGATTTGAAAAGGATTATAGTCTTTTCACAGTGTTTGATGCCGTTTATAATAATAATATAATAATGCAGGACCTGTCGCAGAGGTCTTTAATTGGCATGCAATTATCCTCAATGTTAGCGGTTAGCACACACGGTTAGCACACACACACACGCATGCATTGTTTTTGTAGGATCACGATCCTTAACCCATCCCGTCGTCCTTCCCCCCCAAGGGCAGCCGGGAGCAGACGAGGGCTGTGGTGTGAGCCACGCTCGGGGACCATCCAAGTGCTCCTGCCCGTTCTCGTCACAGACGCGACAGCGTTAGCGATCTGTTGTTTTGCATGTTTTTCCATTGGGTTTCTCTTATCGGGGGGGGGGGGGGGATCCTTGCGAGCACGGGGAGAACATGCAAACTCCACACAGAAAGGCCCGGGAGATACCCCACATGGGTAACTGGCATCACGGAAACCTGGTCCCCAAGTGGGAATCGAACCCTGGACCTTCTTGCTGTGATTGGTTTAGACGCGCTGTGTGGGAATTACCATGTTTTCACGACACATCAGCTGCAATGCGATGCGTCTTTTTAATTTAATTAAATTTCAAACATTTATTTCAACCCGTGAGTTTGGTGGAACCGGACTCATCAATTATGCCGTTGACGGGTCTTCATGCAATATATGTTTTATAATTAAATCAAGTAGTACAAAGAAAACATTACACCATATTTGATCTATTTATTCTTACACATTTTACCTCATTTTAGCATTTTCTACATTTTAGTTTTGTATATTGTATATTTTGTATAGTGTTTGGTCTTTTACTCCTTTACTCTTTTACTGTAATGTACATGTACCTTATATGTGACAAATAAAACAAAACTTAAAACTCATCGCTAGGAGACACTGAGAGGAGTACTCTCATCGTAGCCAGCTATAGGAGACACAGAGAGGAGTGCTCTCATCGTAGCCAGCTATAGGAGACACAGAGAGGAGTGCTCTCATCGTGGCCAGCTAGGAGACACTGAGAGGAGTGCTCTCATCGTGGCCAGCTAGGAGACACTGAGAGGAGTGCTCTCATCGTGGCCAGCTATAGGAGACACTGAGAGGAGTGCTCTCATCGTGGCCAGCTAGGAGACACTGAGAGGAGTGCTCTCATCGTAGCCAGCTATAGGAGACACTGAGAGGAGTGCTCTCATCGTAGCCAGCTAGGAGACACAGAGGAGTGCTCTCATCGTGGCCAGCTAGGAGACACAGAGGAGTGCTCTCATCGTAGCCAGCTATAGGAGACACTGAGAGGAGTGCTCTCATCGTGGCCAGCTAGGAGACACAGAGGAGTGCTCTCATCGTGGCCAGCTAGGAGACACTGAGAGGAGTGCTCTCACCGTGGCCAGCTAGGAGACACAGAGAGGAGTGCTCTCACCGTGGCCAGCTAGGAGACACTGAGAGGAGTGCTCTCATCGTGGCCAGCTAGGAGACACTGAGAGGAGTGCTATCATCGTGGCCAGCTAGGAGACACTGAGAGGAGTGCTCTCATCGTAGCCAGCTATAGGAGACACTGAGAGGAGTGCTCTCATCGTGGCCAGCTAGGAGAAACTGAGAGGAGTGCTCTCATCGTGGCCAGCTAGGATACACTGAGAGGAGTGCTCTCATCGTGGCCAGCTAGGAGACACTGAGAGGAGTGCTCTCATCGTGGCCAGCTATAGGAGACACTGAGAGGAGTGCTCTCACCGTGACCAGCTAGGAGACACTGAGGAAGAGAAGGGGACTATGAGTTTAAGTAGAGAGAGGGGTGGGGGCCGTAGCCCTTAGGTGTGAACTAAGCTATTGTTTTTCTTTTTTTAAGATTTATTTTCGCATTTTTACAGCTTTATAGGCCATACAAGACCGACAGAGGAGGGGGAGAACGGGAGAGGATGTGGGGAGGACATGCGACAAATCATCGTCGGGAGCGGGAGACAAACCCGGGACGGCCGCGTAGGTGTGCGAGGCACTATGCGGTGCGCCACGAGGGCGCCCCACTAAGATATTGTTTGGGGCCACCAAAAGGAACGCCTCAACGTGACACACTGAAGTTACCCTCATTTACAGTGACAACGAGCTTACAAAACAAGACAAAGTTATCAGTAGATTCATACATGTAGGCACAGTAGATAAGAATAAACAATAAAAAAAGACAGTTACAAGTCGACCAAACCCTGACCAATTTTCTGCCGTTGACAAAGAAAAAACAAACATTCGTACTTGGTGATGTAATATGGGCTTTAAAAATAAACAAATACCAATGATAGTTATGCCTATCAACCAGAGAAGGCCATCCAGCCTTATGTTACCAGGTAATGAATGTTCTCACGTGCTATACATGTCCTCGCTCTGTTTGCTAACTGAACTGACATATGACCTGACTTCAATGTACAGATGTATGCTGACGATGCAGTCATTTTTGTACATGGTAAAAAAACTGACCTGATCTCACATAACCTCACAAATGCAATGAACAAGGTCCAACACTGGTTGCAAAACTCATGCCTACTGCTAAATACAAAAGAAACTGTATGCATGATGTTCAGCAAACGACCAGTTAGAATCACAAGGTCTAATGTGTTTCTGGGGGGGGGGGGGGGGGGGGGGAACTGGAATTGGTTTCCCATTTCAAGTACCTCGGAATCATCTTGGACTCGAACCTATCCTTTAAGAAACATATAAAAAAAGTGAAACGCACAATTCATTTACATTTTGTTAATTTTAGACAAATCCGGCCTTTTTTAACAGGTGATGCTGCAAAAATGTATCTTCATTGCATGATATTCTCACACATTGAATACTGCTTCACAAACTGGTCATTTGCTGGTGTCACTGTCATGAAACACATCGAACAGCTTTATCATAGAGCCATCAATGTATTTGCCAGGAAACCATTGGCATACCACCATTGCAATATTCTGAAACAACATAGCTTTTTGAGCTTTGAAAATGTCAAAGTCTTAAAAAGCGATTCTTTCATCTACAAATGCCTACATGGACTAACTCCCCCTCCTGTACAGGAATTCATCTACAAAAAAAGAAACACTGGACTCTGCACCAGGTCGCCTCAATACTTTAGACAATAAATGTTTGTTTCCGCGTCTCTGATCTGAGAAAAAAAAAAAAAAAAAAAAATTATCTAACCCTAACTAACCATACTGTCATGCACTTGTCCTAATAAACTAACCTACACTGTAGCACTCAACACTTTGACGAACATTGTTACTCAGCTGATAGAGTTGTGCCCTTCCTGATGGCTTGTCGTACAGAACTTGTAAGTCGCTTTGGATAAAAGCGTCAGCTAAATGACTAAATGTAAATGTAAATGTAAATGATTGGCCACGCGCGTTTCTGGTCATGTGACATTGCGCCAATCGTGGGACCGCAAGTTTCTACACTGGTTAAGCTTAGGCGCTCTTTCGAAGTTGGTTAAGGTTAGAGTTTGTCTTAGAGCATGGCGATAGAACGCCTGCCCTGATTCTCACGGTTAAGCTTAGGCACTCTTTCGAAGTTGGTTAAGGTAGTTTGTAGTACCAGGTAGTTTGCAGGCTGTTAGACCCGGAAATAGGCGCAGAACTTGCTGTCCCACGATTGGCGCACATGTCACATGACCTGGCCAATCAGAGCGCAAAACTCGAACGCGGAAACAAACATTTGTTGTCTAAAGTATTCACGCCACCAGGTCAGACACCAGAGGTGACTGCATGGTCCAACGTAGACTGACCACGTTTGGGCCAAAACGTTCTGTCCATAAAAGGCAGTCAAACATGGAACAAACCTATTTCCATAAGGGAAAGCCCCACCCTTGCTTCTTTTAGAGGGCAACTAAAAAAATTGCACTCACTCACACTGTACACAATATAGCATACGTGCAAGCCATCTCTCTCTCTCTCTCTCTCTCTCTCTCTCTCTCTCTCTCTCTCTCTCTCTCTCTCTCTCTCTCTCTCTCTCTCTCTCTCTCTCTCTCTCTCTCTCTCTCTCTCATACACACACACTGAATACATCACAGACTACATAGTCCACTCTTACTCTTAGAATAAATTCAGTTCTACTTCTATTCATATAACCAGAGGTCAGGAGACCCCTCTGAAAATGGCCATGCCAGATTTTCCCAAATGTTTTGCTTACATTTGGAGCAATACTTATCATGACATGCCTGGCATCTCCAAGCCATGTTTATCTAATTTCATATGACGCCCGTTAACATCACCGATGTCACCGATATACTAGAATGAGGCATAATGATGTTTCTTCTTCCTCTCTCTCTCTAACGTTCTGACATCTTTTCTCTCATCCCTTCCCAGGGTGGAGGCTACAGTCTTCCTCTCTCTCTAACGTTCTGACATATTTTCTCTCATCCCTTCCCAGGGTGGAAGAGGCTACAGTCTTCCTCTCTCTCTAACGTTCTGACATCTTTTCTCTCATCCCTTCCCAGGGTGGAGGCTATACAGTCTTCCTCTCTCTCTAACGTTCTGACATCTTTACTCTCATCCCTTCCCAGGGTGGAGGCTACACAGTCTTCCTCTCTCTCTAACGTTCTGACATGTTTTCTCTCATCCCTTCCCAGGGTGGAGGCTATACAGTCTTCCTTTCTCTCTAACGTTCTGACATCTTTACTCTCATCCCTTCCCAGGGTGGAGGCTACAGTCTTCCCGCTCGGCGTTCCCACTTGAGACCCGAAGACCGAGGTGGACGAGAAGGAGGAGCAACGCGGCGGTAAAAACCCACACCGCCATGTCCTCCGTAAGGCTGCCGGAGCTGCGTGGACGGCCCCTCCTGCTCTCCCTCTGCCTGACATCACTGACCCACGTGGTGGTGTTCGGCGCGGCCGCGGTGCCGGGGGACGCCGTGTGCCCGTCCGTCTGCAGGTGCGACGAGGATTTCATCTACTGCAACGACCGCGGCTTGTCCTCCATCCCGCCGCTGCCCTCCTCCGCCGCCGTCCTCTACCTGCAGAACAACCGCATCAACAACGCCGGCCTGCCCGTCTCCCTGGAGCACCACCTCGCCGTGCGCGTGGTCTACCTCTACGACAACGCGCTGGACGAGCTGCCCGTGCACCTGCCGCCGACGCTGCGCGAGCTGCACCTGCAGGACAACAACATCCGCACGCTGTCGCGCTCCGCCCTGGGCCGCATGCCGCTGCTGGAGAAGCTCCACCTGGACGACAACTCCGTCTCCACCGTCAGCATTGAGGACCAGGCCTTCGCTGACAACCCCCGCCTGCGCCTGCTCTTCCTCTCGCGCAACCACCTGTCGAGCATCCCGTCGGGCCTGCCGGCGTGCCTGGAGGAGCTGCGCTTGGACGACAACCGCATCTCCACCATCCCCACGCACGCCTTCCGCGGCCTCGCCTCGCTCCGCTGCCTCGTCCTGGACGGGAACCTCCTGGCCAACCAGCGGATCGCCGACGACACCTTCTCCCGCCTGGCCAACCTCACCGAGCTGTCGCTGGTGCGGAACTCCCTCCAGACGCCGCCGGTCAACCTGCCCACGGCCCACCTGCAGCGCTTGTCCCTGCAGGAGAACGCCATCACACACATGCCCCGCGGGTCCCTGGACGGCATGCGGCGGCTGCAGAGGCTCGACCTGTCGGGGAACAACCTGACCACGCTGCCGCGCGGCCTCTTCCGGGACCTGGACAGCCTGGGGCAGCTGCTGGTGCGCGGGAACCCGTGGTACTGCGGGTGTAACCTGCGCTGGCTGCACGACTGGCTGCGCGCCCGCGGCAACGCCGTCACGGTGAGGGGCCTCACCTGCCAGAGCCCCGAGAGGGTGCGAGACGTGGCCCTCAGAGACCTGAGCGACCAGATGGAGGAGTGCGAGGCGATCGGGGCCGGGGCGGCGGGTAACCGAGACAGGGTGGGTGTCGAAGGCTCCACCACCCTCTCCCCTCCGCAGGGCTCCCTCTTCACCCTCCGCTCCAAGAGGCCCGGCTTGGGGATCCCCGACTCGGGCTTCGACTACACACTGGGCAGCAGCGGGGTGGGGAAGAGTCTGGCTCTCAGCGTGAAGGCCCTCTCCCACGACACCGTCCGCGTCACCTGGAGCGTGGCCCATCCGTCCTCCTCGTTCCGCCTGAGCTGGCTCCGCCTGGGCACCAGCCACGCCACGGGCTCCATCACCGAGACGCTGGTGAGGGGCGACCGGAGGGAGTATCTGCTCACCGCGCTGCACCCGCACTCCGGCTACATCATCTGCATGGTGCCGCTCACCTCCGGCGGAAACAGAGGGGTGGTGTCGAGCGGAGGAGGAGGAGACGGCGACTCGGACGAGGCCCTGGTTTGCGCCAAAGCCGAGACGTCGGATGTCGGCGAGACGAACGGAAGCGGCGCGAAGGAGGAGGACCAGGACTCGCGGCGGGGGGCGACCTCGCTGCCCCTGGCCGGGATCATCGGCGGGGCGACGGCCATCGTGTCCCTGGCTCTCGTCCTCGCCATCTTCTGCTGGTACGGACACCGGGCGGGACGCCTGTCCTCCCGCGACCACTACACGCGCAACAGCGGCTCGCGGAAGAGCAAGAACTACGACGACTACATCGAGTCGGGCACCAAGAAGGACACCACCATCCTGGAGATCCGAGGTCCGGGGTTCCAGATGACGCCGATGGCCGCCTGCCCCCCGCCGCCGCCGCCGCCGCTGCAGCCCAAAGCCCTGCGGGAAGATTACATCATTCACACAATATTCCCCTCCAACGGCACCGGGCCGTACAAGGGCGCCGACTACGTCTCGAACGCGGGATACAGCACCAATCGTGGCTATAGAGAAGGAGGAATACCAGATATAGACTACTGTTACACGTGATATACCTATATCCCCCACCCTCCCCCCCCCATAGCCACACTGTTACTGATAAGACTGTATAGATGCACAACGTTGTCCTCCGCATGGGTTCTTTCTGAAGCACCCCTATTGTGCCTTCTACTTCTTCTGGTTTCCCATTCCAACTGAACCTGCACTGACATGATTGGACGATTCGAGGTGACCTATGAAACAGTAGCAGGAGTCAACGCCCCGCCCCTCGAGTCTTTTTCCACCCCTTTAGTAACGGTCCTGTCCTTTACTTCCCTTTAGTTATGGTCATGTCCTTTACTTACCATTCCTACTCCCTTCTCTGTGACATATTAGGCAAAGAATGTATATGCTGTGTGGAAACTGCCGGGGAATTGGTTCACTTTAAAAACAGTGCTTTTTCAGGGCTTGTGTGAGACACTTGGGGGTGGGAAGAAACGAGATAACGACAATTTAGATACTTCTTCACCTGCTCACTGGCCCACATATGTAGTCCTACAGAACCGACATGTCCTCCTGCAGACGCCTCAACCATCTCGACGAGCCCTACCAGCCCCCCGACGACAAGGGCTTTGTAAAGCTGTGAATTGTTCCTGTTTCAAAATGGCCCAATTAACCACTTGTCTTAAAGTAGACTTGTTATAATTGTATCCCCCGTAGTTCTCGGGGTCCGAGGGCCCCTCCACAAGGTTCGGCCCGACATGGATTCAACTTCGGGTCCGTTTGTTCGGTACCGGGACGTGGCATCGGACGAGATGCAGGTCAGGCGTGTAGATAATTGACGTTCCATAAGACGATCCGCCCAAACTGGATTCTGATGTTTTTGCTACTTTCTATTGGTGTTTTTCTTTTGCTTACCAAGACGGTCCTGCATCGCTGTCTTTTATTTATTGCTTTTCTACTCTTTTACTTCATGTATTAACGTCATATTCTTTTCTTTAAGCTAAAATCACTTTTTTTTGGGTTTTCACCCTGAACGCCCCTCCGCTGTTGTCTGTTTGATGGAGGGAGTAGACCGTTCTCGCTGACAAAAGAGAGAAGAGGGACACAATAGGGGTCGAAGGTCGAAGGTTCGGTATTCTCTTGACTGCACCACAGCACGTTCTCACGTGCACACCTACATTCTGTCAGAGGTCACAAACCGGAGGGCGGCCAGTAGATATAGTTACATCGGCACTACAATGTTCAGCCTTGTAGGTACGGCCTTCTCAGTATGGAGGTTCAGTAGTCTTAGCTTCTCGACGGTTGAGTAGGTCCTTTTTCCGGTGATCTTAAAATGGCCGGATGTCTACCATCTTCCGGGTTTTTGTTGAGTGTATGGTTACCATGGTTACTTTCAGGATGTGGATGTGTACTTTACTCCCAAACATCACAATAAAAGGCCTGCCCTACAACCAAAACCATCACGGAAAGCGACCAAGTTAGATGCTGCATATTGCTATCGTTGACACTAATAACATGCAATGTGATCCCCCCCCCCATGACATGGGGAGGACAAAAGCTGAACTTCCCTACTGCACGGTAGGAGATCACTAGGCTGAACAGTAGGTTCTAAAAGTATAGTGAGGGTAGTGAGGGTAGTAGGGTTAGTAGCTTCTGTCCTACCGTGTAGGTACTGAGGGTAGTAGGGTTAGTAGCTTCTGTCCTACCGTCACGGTACTGAGGGTAGTAGGGTTAGTAGCTTCTGTCCTACCGTCACGGTACTGAGGGTAGTAGGGTTAGTAGCTTCTGTCTGACCGTGTAGGTACTGAGGGTAGTAGGGTTAGTAGCTTCTGTCTGACCGTGTAAGTACTGAGGGTAGTAGGGTTAGTAGCTTCTGTCTGATCGTGTAGATACTGAGGGATTTCAGACACAGCCTTTTGTCGCATGTGAAATCGTCCACCTGAAAGGGTCGAAGGGAACAAGGCACACAGTGAGTTTACGACATACAAATTTGGTGATTCAACCCAGTCATCAGGCCACGCCCCTTTGAGATATCACACGCCCGTTCTCCATGCCCAGCTTTTATACGTGTGTGGCTTTAGTTTGTGTATTTGCGATGGAATAGAAATAATAAAGAAAAAACAAAGAAACATAAAACAAAACATACCTAATAACGATGCATTCGAAACACAACTGAAATAATCTCAACTAGCCACACGACTTCTGTGGACCCTCCTGTAGAGAGACAGGAAGCAGTAGGGGGCCGAAGGTAGAAGAAGAAGAAGAAATAAAGAGATATATCACAAAACATGGCCTCCTGAGAGACGCCACTGCAATCATTAAAAAAGATGTGACCTTTAAAGGTGCTATGTCGCAGTTTTTTAACATGAATATAGAACATGAATATAACTCTTTGCTATGTGAAGATATAGTGCAGCGATGGTGTCCTGAGCAGATAACGACGCCACGCTCCCTCCGCGTTCGTCGTTATCAGAGCTTCTCTGTCCTTTGTTTTGTAGCGTGTTCACGTTAGTGCATGTAAGATATGATAAGATGAGATAAGATATTCCTTTATTTGTCCCCTTGGGGAAATTCGGGCATCATAGCAGCAGCATGGGGGAGGGGAGGTACAGGTGTGGGCAGGGTAATAGTAGAAAGACATAAATATAGACAACATTAGATCTGAATATAAAAATATGAGAAATATAAACTGTACTGTACCCAACATAATTAAGTCTGAATATAAGGGTCATGTATGCGTGCATATACCCCCCCCCCCCCCCCCCTTCCCATTTCCCCATGTGCAAGACACCTGATTGGATAAACACCCCCTTTTTTCTGCTCCCCATTTTCCCAGAATGGTCAACTTGACCTTTTTAACCTAAAACTATGTTTCTGACAACATTTCCTGCGGGTAACGGCTAGTTTGACCTGAATTTAGTTCGATGGTAAGAGGTTGCCAGATCCACGCGGCTCGCTCATAAGAGTAAACTTTCTTTTTCCATCTAAACGGTTTGCTGAAATATGTTGCTGACAATATTTTAGGCATTGAAATAGTTTCTTAGGAATACTTCCTTGAAACGTTCTAGTGTGACACCTGGTGGCGGAATCTGTGACATAGCACCTTTAAACGCTGGAGGGAACAGAGCACAGGAGGAGATAATCAAACCGCAACACTGTTGACCTGCACTGTGGACAGAAGGGCTGGCATGACACTGTGATATTAGAGGGACTGTATTAAGTATGGCCTAGATGTTTGATGTCATTTAGTTCTAATCTATCCCACCATGCAAAGCGTCCTAACATTTCTTCTTTTGCCGTTAGCTAGCATCAGCGCTACCATTAGCTATCAAACAGCAGCTAATGTCTGCTACCAAATGTCACAGCCGACGCTAGCGATTCCTAATCAAAGACCGCATTTGATTTAACACTAGGTAGCGTTAACTCAAGATTCAAGAGATTTATTAGTCGCATACATACACAAGACATGTAGTGAAACTGTGTCTGTAACAGGTCTGACCCTTTAGCTCAGCTGGTTAGTGCGGCCGCCTGTGGATTCTATGGTCCCAGGTTCAAATCCACTTGGTTAGATTGGTGACAGTGGTGGGATCTCACTGCCCTGTCAATCTGTATCAAGATTCACGTAGCAATGGGGGTGGGATCTGATTGAATTGAAATTGAGCTCAATACACACAATTGTTAAGGGGATGCAGACCAGAGAAATACTTTCGTCTTGTTTACATCAGGGCCCCCATTTTCAATTCATCATAACCCTGAGAACCCTGAGAAAGTGCACGCATGGACGAGTCGGTCGCAGTCAACCAGCACCTGTTAACGACTCTGACCCTTTAGCTCAGCTGGTTAGTGTAAACTACAGTCAACCAGCACCTGCTAACGGGTCTGACCCTTTAGCTCAGCTGGTTAGTGTAAACTACAGTCAACCAGCACCTGCTAACGGGTCTGACCCTTTAGCTCAGCTGGTTAGTGTAAACTACAGTCAACCAGCACCTGTTAACGACTCTGACCCTTTAGCTCAGCTGGTTAGTGTAAACTACAGTCAACCAGCACCTGCTAACGGGTCTGACCCTTTAGCTCAGCTGGTTAGTGTAAACTACAGTCAACCAGCACCTGTTAACGACTCTGACCCTTTAGCTCAGCTGGTTAGTGTAAACTACAGTCAACCAGCACCTGCTAACGGGTCTGACCCTTTAGCTCAGCTGGTTAGTGCGGCCGCCTGTGGATCCTATGGTCCCAGGTTCAAATCCACTAGTTACATAAGTATAGTAGCATAGTAGTAAGGTACATAATTGTAAAAAGACAGTAAGAAGGTACATTTCTTTACATTTACAATGGTATTGTAAAGTACTAACAAGTCAGTCGCAGTCAACCAGCACTTAATAACGCGCACTTAATCAGCTGGTTAGTGCGGCCGCCTGTGGATCCTATGGCCTCAGGTTCAAATCCACTCGGTTACACCTGTAACATAAAGGTAGCTGACATGGTCAACTGAACTCTAATGTTTGGTATCAAATGTCGTGCTAACGCAAGCTAATGGCAGAAGAGAGATGTGGTCTTTACACTGTGGGGTAGATTAAGAGGACCGAATGACATTGAACCAAAGAGGCTGTATGATGTTATTTTGATCAAACATGGCGGCCCTTACAGTCCCCCATTGTCTGGAATGCAGACCCTGTAGACTCAACACAGACATGGAATAAGAAGTCATGGCTGCCATGACAGTAGACGAGCTGGAATAACAGCAGGCTCTGAGGTTGGACTTGGGTTGTATTGAAGTATCACGGAAGCCTGGTGGGGGATAAGGCAATGGGAGGCCCTGACGTTGGGCTTGGACTAAATGCTCGACTAAATCACATGAAACATCAGTGGTGGGAGGGGGGGGGGTGTCTACTGGATGCAATTCAATCAAACAGGGCAACCGTGCAGAGAGGGGGGGGGGGGACGTCATCAAGAGCTGCCTAATATGTCTTTAATAACTGTGAAATGACTGTAAAAGAAGATGTTTTGTGTTTCTCTATTCTTTGTCTGCTGAGAGGTCGCCTCACTGGACCCAGTCGCACCGGTGGAAGCCACAGGACTCAGGCTTCACGACTGTACGACGACTGATCTGTACTGTGTGATGCCAAATGATAGAACGATAGGGTTGAAAATAACCATGATTGTCCTTAAAAAGAAATCTGTTTATATTGCACTTGCTTAGTTGGCATGCCAATCACACACTAGCCCTTTGTCATTTGGTCATGTGACCCCCAAAAACACATCCATTCGGTTAAAAGAGAGGATAGAAGATCAAAGGAAAGACACAGATGTGTCGATTCAGTGTGTAATAATAGTAATCAAGTTTGAATGAATTTGATATGGAATTTGTTCGAATTATATTGAACTTTTTTACGTAATCAGAATCCTCTATTATAAAAACAACCTCCGCCCCCGCCAATCCCAAAAACAATTGTTATTTGTTGTCATTGGTTTGGATAGTTGTAATTGCATATTGCCTCTGAACAGGCACCAGAGAGAGAGAGAGAGAGAAAGAGAGAGAGAGAGAAAGAAAGAGAGAACACCATTTGTTGGAATACAAGGCGGCACACTACTTCAAATGTGATTCTGGGACTGTGGAAAGCGGATGACTAAATTGTTAGCGGGACAAGAATTGTATCACATCATTACAGTTCTAACTAATATTTTGCCACGTTCGATCGAAAAGTTCGAACTTGGATTGAAAAGTGACACAGCCCGTAGTATGTAAACATGGTGTTCTGGATGCCACCGCTGATGTCCTGGTTAAGGTCTTATTCAGGATGAACTGTTTAGAGTATCCACCTTCATACCAGTATCACGTATATATGTATGAATCTGTATTAATAAACAGATTGTTGTGAATATATGGAAACTTACGCAGCATTAAACAGGATGAGGTTTTGCACATCAGCTGTAGAGCAGTGGTTCTCTCAGGTTCTCCTACAGCAGTGGTTCTCTCAGGTTCTCCTACAGCAGTGGTTCTCTCAGGTTCTTCTACAGCAGTGGTTCTCTCAGGTTCTTCTACAGCAGTGGTTCTCTCAGGTTCTCCTACAGCAGTGGTTCTCTCAGGTTCTCCTACAGCAGTGGTTCTCTCAGGTTCTTCTACAGCAGTGGTTCTCTCAGGTTCTTCTACAGCAGTGGTTCTCTCAGGTTCTTCTACAGCAGTGGTTCTCTCAGGTTCTCCTACAGCAGTGGTTCTCTCAGGTTCTTCTACAGCAGTGGTTCTCTCAGGTTCTCCTACAGCAGTGGTTCTCTCAGGTTCTCCTACAGCAGTGGTTCTCTCAGGTTCTTCTACAGCAGTGGTTCTCTCAGGTTCTTCTACAGCAGTGGTTCTCTCAGGTTCTCCTACAGCAGTGGTTCTCTCAGGTTCTCCTACAGCAGTGGTTCCCCACCTGGGGTTCAGGATACACACCGAAATGAGGAATTGTTAAATGTCCATAATATCTAATTCACTAGAAGTTAGCCCAATGATGAATAAATGAAATTAATTAGAATACAAATGCAATAGAATATAAAATATGACAGGGCTGTACAATTGTGCAGGATTGTAGTAGAATATATTTATAGACTAAATTAGAGTAAAAATAAAGATACAGTGGCATACCAGAGCTGTTCAGTTAAGAATATGAACAGTGTCATGATCACAGTTTTGAGTATATGTGCAAATATATAGTCCAGGAAGGGTGTGTTAATGTAACACATTGTGACAGACACGTATGTAGCGTATAGTGTCTGTGGGGGGAGGAGGTGAAAGACCTCAATACAGTATAAAAAACTGGAATCAAATCAAATCAAATCAAATTTATTTATAGGGCCCAACAACACACGTTAATGTCCCCATGGGCCGTACAGATCTTCTTTAAACAAGTCAAGAAGAAAACATAACAATAAGTCAAGAACAGAACAAGAACACCATAAGGTGCAAAATTTTTTAGATGGATGCAAATAAATGAAAGAATGCAAGCACTCCCAGACATACCCCACGCGAAGGTAAGGAAAAACTCACTAAAACCTAACAATAGGGAAAAAAGCTCCACAGGCAGTGTGGAGGAGAGAAACCTTAGAAGGGCCATTCAAGGGGGGATCTCCCTTCTTAGATGTTGGTGATAGTAGTGTTGCAGACGGACAGTTGGTAAGCATGCACTCATGTGTGTGGTGAAACACAGATGAGTGCATGCAATAGCAACTGGACATTTTGAAAAATTAAAGATAGAGCTAATAGCGATAGCAACTGAACATTTTGAAAGATTAAAGATAGAGCTGATAGCAATCTATTTGAGGCACAGGGGCGGCGCAAGAGGGTCACGTCCTCCCCGTCTTAGTCAAGGGACATTTAACACTCCGGTGGTTGCTCAGGGACAGCCGGAGACAGGGAGATAGGGGGCAGCGCAGAGAGGGTCACGAACTCCCCGACATCATCGCGGGACATCCGGCACTCCGGTCACCACTACGAGACCTCCGGAGACAGGGGGGCACGCAGAGGGGGTCGCAACCTCCCGGCCTTCGTCACGGGACGTCCAACACTCCGGTCAACACTCCAGGACAGCAAGTCATAGGGAGACAGGGAGACGGGACTGGCGTTAGACGGCTCATGAGATTGTAGTAGGCGGACATAGCAATAGATACAAGTGGTAGGCATATATGTGAAAGGAGTAGATATATGAAGTAGGCGTATTATGTGAATAGAAATGGAAGTACTTAACCCAGCAATGAAACCGCATTGACTGTTAATCTGACTGGAATCTGCTCAGACTGAGGTCCCTGGGACAGAATCTGCTCAGACTGGGGTCCCTGGGACAGAATCTGCTCAGACTGGGGTCCCTGGGACAGAATCTGCTCAGACTGAGGTCCCTGGGACAGAATCTGCTCAGACTGGGGTCCCTGGGACAGAATCTGCTCAGACTGAGGTCCCTGGGACAGAATCTGCTCAGACTGGGGTCCCTGGGACAGAATCTGCTCAGACTGGGGTCCCTGGGACAGAATCTGCTCAGACTGGGGTCCCTGGTACACAGTGGGACAGAAACCTTTCAATTGGGGGCCCAGGGCCTGATGTGTCTCAGTGTTTGACCCGAAAGAAGGTTGAGATCCACTGCTTCTATTAGTCCTGACACTGTACTGTAACCTCATCCTGGACCCTGCAAATGGGTCATTTACATGCACAAATATATCACAAAAAAAATATATATATTTGAGTATCTGTATAATGATAATCTGAATATCAAAGGTGCTGTAGGTGGAATTGATTTAGTTCAAATAAGTCATCTACATGTTAAAATAATATCTGACAACCATCGCTGATACAGAGTGTCTGGTCAGTAACATGGGTCTCTCAGTCCCTCCGCTCTGCAGTAAACAGCCATCACTGATATATAGTGTCTGGTCAGTAACATGGGTCTCTCAGTCCCTCCACTCTGCAGTAAACAGCCATCACTGATATAGAGTGTCTGGTCAGTAACATGGGTCTCTCAGTCCCTCTGCTCTGCAGTAAACAGCCATCACTGATATAGAGTGTCTGGTCAGTAACATGGGTCTCTCAGTCCCTCCGCTCTGCAGTAAACAGCCATCACTGATATATAGTGTCTGGTCAGTAACATGGGTCTCTCAGTCCCTCCACTCTGCAGTAAACAGCCATCACTGATATACAGTGTCTGGTCAGTAACATGGGTCTGACAGCCATCACTGATATATAGTGTCTGGTCAGTAACATGGGTCTCTCAGTCCCTCCACTCTGCAGTAAACACAAAATACATTTCCTGGTATCCCGTTCCCATTTAATCCAATCAGGAGAGAGAACTCCACACTGAAAAAGAAATTCTGACAAAAATAAGAAATAAAAACTAGTTTTAAGAAAATATGTGCTTTAAACATGGAAAAGAATCTACCGTAGCAGTAAAAGCACATTTGGCTTGGCAAGATTTCTTGAAATAAATTCAAATATCTAGGTAAAGTGGGAACGGAAAGTGTTTGTTGCAGAGCGGAGGGACCGAGAGACCCATGTTACTGACCAGACACTCTATATCAGTTATGGCTGTTTACTGCAGAGCAGGAGGACTGGGAGACCCATGTTACTGACCAGACACTCTATATCAGTGATGGCTGTTTACTGCAGAGCGGGAGGGACTGTGAGACCCATGTTACTGACCAGACACTCTATATCAGTGATGGCTGTCAGACCCATGTTACTGACCAGACATTTTACATCAGTGATGGCTGTTTACTGCAGAGCAGGAGGGACTGAGAGACCCATGTTACTGACAAGACATTTTATATCAGTGATGGCTGTTTACTGCAGAGCAGGAGGGACTAGCACAATACATTTTAATCTAATCTAATGTAATCTAAGGTTTAAAGTTAATCCCCGATCAAAGTTTAAATTGGAGTTTAAAGTGTTGGTAAAGTTTGTGATCAAAAGTAAACTGAGATTTAATAATAATAATAATGCAGGACCTGTTCAGAGGTCTTTAATTGGCATGCAATTATCCTCAATGTTTAGCGATTAGCACACACGGTTACACACACATACCGGAACACACACGCATGCATTGTCTCTTGTAGGATCGCCGATGCGATTAGTCTCTGCGATTAACCCATCCCATCGTCCTTCCCCCCAAGGGCAGCCGGGAGCAGACAGGCGTCGGCGAGGGCCGCGCCAGGGGACCAATCCAAGTGCTCCTGCCCGTCTTCGTCAAGGACGCCACAGCGTTAGCGATCTGTTGTTGTGCATGTTTTCCATTGGGTTTATCTTATCGAGGGGGAAACCCTTGCGAGCACGGGGAGAACATGCAAACTCCACACAGAAAGGCCTGGGAGATACCCCACCTGGGTACCTGGCATCATGGAAACCTAGTCCCCAAGCGGGAATCGAACCCTGGACCTTCTTGCTGTGAGGCGACAGTGTTAACCACTACATCACTGAGGTTTAAATGTAATAGCCTACTGCTTAGTTTTGTTTACACCTAACTAATGTTTGGCGCAACGGAATTGTGACAATCTCGGCCAGAGCCTCTCTCTCTCCCCCTGCTTCCAAGCCCTTATATGGGCAGCTTCCTGTCAATGTGTTCACACACTGTCAGGACTCGGCTATCTGCACACCTGAGATTCATCAGGCCATCGCCAGCTCTGATAAGAGCCCTGCGGTTCCTGCCACTCACTGTCTGAGTGTTGCTACACCTACCTATGTACGAGGACGTGTCCTACCTTGCTGCTCTGTCTGATTCCCTGCCTTGCTCTAACCTCTGTTCTCCCTGTGCCCAGGACCACCCGCTGCCGGCCTACGCTGTCTAACGAGATGTAGGGGATGCAAATAGATACCATCGTATTTCTACACATAGTGGAATCATTATGAACAGGTACATGGTCCTATCACGAGCGGGGCGGGAGTTTTCAGAACCAGCCTATCAGAATGGAGTACCTGAGTGGAGTCCCACAGTGACGGGCGTGTCCAGGCATGTTGGAAAAGACGTCGTCCATGAGAGAGGCACGGAGAATACCGTCTCTTCACGAAACTACTAGAAGTTGACATAAAGCCAACACAACTTCTAAAAAGAAGTAACGGACATTAGAACGGACAGTTTAATAACCGTGTGTGGTCGCATTGTTATCGTTACATGAGTTTTATGCGACAAGTACCCTTGTGTCTGAGAGAATATCATGCTAACTGCGACAATGGCGGCGTTCATTTCTGAAAAGTAACATTCGACTGAGAGCGAAAGAGTCTTCGTCAGTGCTGTGAGTTTCAAGAAAGTGAATGACATTGTTTTTTTTTTTATTGTTTTTTTACCCTCTTTTCCTCCGCCTGATTTTTCTATTTTTCTCCCCATCCCAATTTAGTCGTTATGCCAATTCCCCCCTCCCCTACCTGGTTGTTGTGCGCATGTTGCTCCTACTGGTCGGTACAAGGGAACCCTGAAGTCTTCCCACATGCTTCCTCCGACACATGTGGAGACAGCCAGTGGCTCTTTTTTCACCTTGGTGAAGCGTAACGCATGGGAGGTCACGCTGCCTTCACCATTTCCTGCCTTTCACTGAGCAGGCGCCCAGACCTGACCTGTAGGCGTCGCTGTCCACAACGCCAGATTAGCACCCTCGACTTCCCTCCCGCTAACTCAGCCAAACGAGTTAGTATGACGATCGGCCCAAGTCGCAGGCAATGCTGACTCCGGGAGTCGAGACCGCAGCCTCTTGCATTGGTGACGAGCGCAATTTCCGCTACGCCATCCGACCGCCCATTAGTGAATGACATTGTTGAAGAAAGAAGCAGATGAATATTCTGTGAGAGTTTTGATGGACTTTTTTTTTTATCCACTTTTTCTCCCATTTTCTATATTTTTCTCCCATCCCAATTTCGTATCATCCAATTCAACCCTCCCCTGTCACGAACGCTGTTTCTTGCCTCCCACAAGCCGGCTGCAATGTGGACTAAGTCATACATAGCACAAGTCCCCTCCGGTACTTGAGGTAACAGCAGTCGCATCTTTTCACCTGCGCAGCTCGATCTCTCAGTGTCGAGGAGTAACGCGTGGGAGGCTCACGCTGCCCCCGACACTTCCTGATTCTACTGCGCAGGCGCACCAACCGACTTGTAGGAGTCGCTTGTTCACAACGTTCGATCCCCACCCTTCAGTTTTCCCTCCCCGTAATACGGCCAATGTGTATTACTGCGGACGACCAGCTAAACTGAAAACAATGTGGAGAGCTGGATTCGAACACGCGAATCCTAGCGTCTCCACACTGGTGGCGAGTGCCTTGCCCACTACACCACCTAGCCGCCCTGTTTTGATGGACTTTTAATAAGCTAAAAGTCAGTAGCTACCGCCGAGACCTGCGGTCAGTACGTGAAGTGTTAACGTGAAATGTAGCTTCGCGCCTTGAACGGCACGCGCAGTAAATACCAGTGAGTGCGTTATTGGATTTGAGGGAGACCGGCTGGTGTCCATTAACACGCACACACACACTATCCCACACACAAACAGACTGGAACATACGCACAAGCTCAGTGATCAAGCAGTTACACGCATTATTTAGAACATTATAAACAGACCGTTTTCCCTGCCATCAAAAGACATCCTCCAGTGATTCAGCTCATCTCGTATGCAGTCTACAGGAGTGGTAATTGTATCAAACCATTTTCAGTTGTAACCACCTGAGGTACTGTGTTAAAGTAATAATTGATTGTACCAAACCTTTTCCAGTTGTAATCAACTGAGGTATTGTGTTAAAGTGATAGTTAACTGTATTGTGGTAAATTATCAAAATGAAACATTACTGTTCCTCAAGGTCTACAATTCTACGGGACGAATCCGAGTGGTAAGAGGTATAGGAAACAGAAGCTGTACTTTTATATCTGGCCAAGTCAATAGGTTAAAGAGTGCAAACCGACTATACAATGGTAAATATTCAATAGACTTCAGTTAGAATCAAATATGTCTCTCTCGCTGCAACTGTAAATGGCACCTTCCCCCTTCACACATATATTCTACAGGAGACCACAATGTAATTTAAATACCACCAGTTGCTGGCTGCTAGAAGGTAAAGAATTAACCAGATGGCTGTTGACCAAACCTTCCCCCACAATGGATACATTGTGATTGATTAGGCCAACTGTAAATACTCTAGGCCATATATGGGGCCTGGAGACAAGATAAAGTTAGCAGTTCCACAGTTCATCTGTTTACTCTAGCCAGAACCTAACAAAAGGTCACTCTGGGACCCACTGTTAGAAATAGGAGATTGGCTCACCAGCCAATCTTTATGGGTCCAACTTCAAAGAAGAGGGCACCTGGTCGCCTTCTAGCCACAGGAACTCCTTTGTAATTAATTGCCTAAATTTGGACAACAGTAAACTAAACTATAAAGTATTATGTATTGAAATTAGACTAGACCGGTTTAGATTATTGTATGGATCAGTTTGAGACTAAACAAGATAAGGATTGATCTTTTAAAAGTTAAGTTTAAGAGGCTGACAAACAAATAAAAAAATCGCGATTTCCCCGCTGGCTACAACAACACAACACTCAGTGACTGCATGTGGTCAGAGCCAGAGCTCAGCGATGCCGCGATGCGGGGATTCGGCTCCCATCAGGCGGGCAAGAACTGCGGGTTTTCAGCCTCTCCCCTCTCTCCTGGAGCTTAAGGGGGAGCTTAGTATTCCTGCCGCGGAGGAGGTGGCTACAACATCAACACACAGTGACTACATGCAGTCACTGTGTGTTGGCGTAGCCAGCGGGTAAATCGCAATTTTTTTATTTGTTTGTCATGACAAACCAATTACATAATCCAACATATGTGTAAAGGCACAACATATTCCAGTTAACGGTATATTTTTTTAATGATTTGTTACGGCGTAGTCGTTCTATATGAATTGAAAATGGGGGACCCTGATGTAAACAAGACAAACGTCTTTCTCAGGTCTGCATCCCCTTAACAATTGTGTGTATTGAGCCGTACTGTATTGTACCCATTCTGCAATCTGTTAAATAAAGTTTTCATTCATTCATTCATTCATTCATTCATTCATTCATTCATTCAGTCAATACTTCCATGCGTATAAATTGAGGAAGCGAGCGAGTCCGTGGCCGCTCGCTCTGCCGCGCGCGGCAGCGGCAGAGCGGTGGATAGGGGGGCGGGTCACGTGGGGGTCGCGGCCAATCAGAGGAACCCGGAAACCGAATTCCGTTGCGGAAGCGATACACGCCGCCAGGACGTTCCTGTGGAGCACGAGGAGTGCTCCTGCTCGCACCTGTAGAACATTCCTATTTACTAACCTGTCTGCATGGTATTGCTATTGCCACTTGGAAACATTAAATCAACCTAAACCGCTCCATTCTCTCTCCCTTGTGTTCTGCTATTGGGCTCCAGTTTAACGCTACCCTAACAGGAATTAAACGATGAACCACGATTCAGTTTAAAAGATCAATCTTGTTGGTGCAACCAGCCATCAGTACAGCTCAAGTGGTTTAAATTTACCACAATTCTAGTGTACTTTCTGAATACATACACAAGTATATACTGACGTATACTTATTCTTTACTTGAGACAATGTATAGGCTCTTGCTGATTAGACCAATTTGTGTGTGTGTCTGGCTCTGTGTGTGTGTGTGTGTGTGTATGTGTGTGTGTCTCTGTGTGTATGTATGTGTGTGTGTCTCTGTGTGTGTATGTATGTGTGTGTATGTGTGTGTGTCTCTGTGTGTGTGTGTGTGTGTGTGTATGTGTGTGTCTCTCTGTGTGTGTGTGTGTGTGTGTGTGTGTGTGTGTGTGTACATGTGTGTGTGTGTGTGTGTGTGTGTGTACATGTGTGTGTGTGTATGTGACAAATAAATTAATTAACCCTGCTGCCTCAGCTGTTTCCTGTGTCTGTGTTCTGTCTGGTTCTGTCTCCCTCCACTCTTTTCAAGACAAAATGCTGCTCATTATCATCGTCAATATCATGATGACGTCATTATTTGAGCCCCAACATGGAATTGCAGTATGAGTACGGTGCCCCCTGTTGAGACACTACCACCCCCTACTGGCTCATGTATTCATTGCAGCAAAGACCCCTCTCACTCTCAAAGTGACAAAGATCAGATCAGATTTAGCTGACATACAAATAAAAAAAGGTCTACAAATTATTTGTTTATAAATAACTGTATTTATCAATTAACAATAAGTCTGAGTCCTCGTCTGCACCTTCCGAGTCCGAATGCAGTCAATGCTCCAGTCCAAGTCTAAGTCCGAGTTGGACTCGAGTAGTATAACACTGGAGGACGGCCTGCTCCGCGAGCTCACTGACGAGGCCTGGGGGCTCACTGATGCAATAGCGTCCAGCTGCAGCACCGGAGCGATCCCCTCACTAGATGCTGTGGCAGCCACAGAGAGTGTGCGCTGATTGGCGGAAAGTACGGAAGTTTCTCTTAAGGGTTAGGTTTAGGCCCTCATCTAAGAGAGGTTAAGGTTAGAGTGACAGTCAGGGCTGGTAATCCTTCCTGTAACAATGAAACATAGGCCCTCAACCATAGAGGTTAGGGTTAGGTTGGGGAAGTATTTTACTGTATTGTACCCATTCTGCAATCTGTTAATAAAGTTTTCAATCAATCACTTCCTGGCTGCGACCCTCTGCAGCTGGACGCTACTTCCACTGACGAGGCGGCTCACTGACAAGGCGGCTCACTGACGAGGCGGCTCACTGACGAGGCGGCTCAGTGACGAGGCGGCTCAGTGACGAGGCCTGGGGGCTCACTGACAAGGCCTGGGGGCTCACTGACGAGGCCTGGGGGCTCACTGACGAGGCGGCTCACTGACGAGGCGGCTCAGTGACGAGGCCTGGGGGCTCACTGACGAGGCGGCTCACTGACGAGGCGGCTCAGTGACGAGGCCTGGGGGCTCACTGACGAGGCGGCTCACTGACGAGGCGGCTCAGTGACGAGGCCTGGGGGCTCACTGACGAGGCGGCTCACTGACGAGGCCTGGTGGATCACTGACGAGGCCTGGGGGCTCAGTGACGAGGCGGCTCAGTGACGAGGCGGCTCAGTGACGAGGCCTGGCGGCTCACTGGCGAGGCCTGGCGGCTCACTGACGAGGCGGCTCACTGACGAGGCCTGGCGGCTCACTGACGAGGCGGCTCACTGACGAGGCCTGGTGGATCACTGACGAGGCCTGGGGGCTCACTGACGAGGCGGCTCACTGACGAGGCGGCTCACTGACGAGGCCTGGCGGCTCACTGACGAGGCGGCTCACTGACGAGGCCTGGTGGATCACTGACGAGGCCTGGGGGCTCACTGACGAGGCGGCTCACTGACGAGGCGGCTCACTGACGAGGCGGCTCACTGACGAGGCCTGGTGGCTCACTGACGAGGTGGCTCACTGACGAGGCGGCTCACTGACCTGTTGGAAGCGGGGGAGGCAAGGAGGACTTCTCCAACCTTTTTTGATTTAGATTTGAAATCTTTATTTCGAACATGTATATAAAATACAAACAATATAAAATCAAAACAAATCATTGATCTCAAGAAATTAAAAAAATTTTAATAAAAAAGAATAAACAAAAGCAAAACATAACTCAATTTACATGTTCGAAAAGGAGTAGGAAGAAGTATACACTTATTTAATCCTACTCCTTTTCCACTACTCAAATGAGTGTACTAATTTAAAACCTTACAAAAAAAATATATATATTATTTATGTAAAAGGGTGGATTATCCCTGCTTGTGGGAGTAGTAGTACACAGACACTGGGTAGTAGGATACTATAGTATTGGACCTATATGTACCCCCGTCTTTGGCCCGGAACGTCGTTCTGGAGGGCTTGCAGCTGGAGTGGATGGGGCCCAGGATTTACTAACCTGGGGACTGGTACTCTGGTCTCCCTCGCCTTCCAAGGCGGTCAGCAGTAGCTCCCCACACACCCTCACTTCCCCCAGTACCTCCGACAGCCCTCCCACACCCAGTGACTGTCAGTTCAATAGTATTATTGGGCTTCCCTTTAAGCAGTACCCTTCCTTGACCACCTGCATAGACCCTTCAAATGCTATTCTGTGAATGGGGTGTAAGGGTTAAATAATTATGCAGTCACAATATTTACCCAGGGTTAGAATAGCAAATGGAAATTGGAAGAAACAGACACACACAATGATTCCAATAATGTCTACTTTATATAGAAGCCTGGGCATGTTATCCATTACACTGTCATTTATTAATACATGGCACCGGGTGCTCTTGCTATTATAATGTAGGGGAAGCTCTTCCCACCATAGGCACCACGTGCTCAATACATTAAACACCCCGATTGTACTAGGGGAACCCAGGCATAAAGTAGAGAAACATTGGGAATTCAAATAACCAAATAATCAAATAACAAAATAAAACCAAGTAAATGTGGGCCCATGTTACCAAAAGAAAACCTAACCTAAGCCGACTTAAATTGTTCGGGGTACCCCTTAGACACTGGTTGTTAGCGTTCACTTGAATGGACGTTGCTGTTGATACACGTGGTATCGTTAGTACTTAGCCAAGATGGCGGACCCACCCTTGTCACCACTTGTCCAGGTGACAAGATGGCGTCGGCGATCCCGCGAGCACAGCCAGCAGGCTGGGCAAACAGCATAGGCAGTGGTTAGCTGGAGGAGCGTGCTGGATGGCGTCCTCTGCTGGTGGGAAGAGGCGTCCTCTGTACCGTCGGGGAGACGTCCACCGCTGGCTGTTGCTGGCTTGCTGCTGTCGCGCGAGCTAATACTGTTGCTACCCTAAACACAGCTAAACTTCGGGTCTCGACGCACCCTCCTGCTATATCGGTTGTGCTACTAACGCAATGTGGCTGGCTATACCACCGGTTCTTCAGCGCCGCGCGCCCGGTAGTCTACTCAAGTCAGACGGAGCCGCTAGCAGCATACTAATACACCGCACACAGTAACTACTATAACCCGCTAACGTTAGACGTTAGTCTCGTTAACTCTAGACGTTAGTCCTTCGGTTCTGTATCTCTTACTCACACACTATCGCTGATACTTCTAGGATAACCCGTCACTAGCAAGTACTTCTCATCACCCGTTGCTCGTTCCAACGGGGCTCTCTCTTATCACCCGTCGCTCGTTCCGACGGGGCTCTCCAACAAAGGGGGCTCGTTTGAGCACCCGCCCACTGTAACTGCGACTGATCACGGTCAAGTCCAATGCCGAAGAGAGCTTCCTGCTCCCTTTGCCTCCAGGTAACTCCCTCTTCCTCGTTGCTTGCTTCTCTCCACCGCTCCACCTGCCACCACTGCCACTCTGCCCCCTGCTGGCAACCTCCACTGGTCCCACTCAAGGACCGCTCCAGAAAGGGAAAAAGGGCTCAATGTTATTGTTAGTAATCCATACTGCAGCCGGAGAAGAGGAGCACCTCACCTCGTCGTTAGACTGGGTGAGCTATCCAAAGGAACACTGTTAATCACACGTTATACACACACAGGGAAAGTAACAGTTAGTTAGCACTACTGAATACTTTGTAGAATATTCAGGCTGCTACATTTCCCCCCACTTTAAACTTGCCAAGTCCTCTGCAAGTGACTCAATGAAACCAGTTTAATGACATGAAAACGGTCCTTAGACCCACAGTTTCACACATTGTTCCATTAGTTTCACACACTGTTCTACCACCATCCTCTTCAGCACGTCGTCCTGGCGATCCCGAGCGGGTAGCCGACCTCTGGTGCTCCTCTGGGGCCAGGTTCGTCCAACCTCCCCTGCATCTGATTCCGTGTCAGATCCGTCTGTCTCTGTTGGTAGGCCCTTGGCCACGGCTCCGCCCACCGAGGCCTCTGAGGAGCCACCCGCGCGCCCTCCTCGCCCCCGTCTCCGCCGTCTTCTCCATCCTCGTTTGAGGGACTGACTCTACCTCTCCTGACGCCCTCCTGACGCTCCCATCTCCACCCTCTAGGCCTGGTTTGACACCTGCCGGTGAGCGTCTGCGCCGGTATTGAAAGTTGCGCCGGTAGCGACGCCGACGAGGCCCCTGTTCTGGGCTGTCCTCGCCTCCTTGACAGTGGCGGCTGCTGGATTCTTCTCCACTAGGGGCGCTATACCAAACATTTTGCAAACATGTACAAGGCACGCATTGGTGAATATTATCACCATTGCCATCGATCAATATATGATCACAGTCAGTCAAATGCAACCACGTTTCCAATAGCCCAACACAAACACGCACAGCTCTCTCTCTCTCTCTCGCTCTCTCTCTCTCTCTCTCTCTCTCTCTCCCTCTCTCTCCCTCTCTCTCTCTCTCCCTCTCTCTCTCAGATCGATTCAATAAGAAACACATATGTATATATTGTCATTTTAAACAAGTTACCATTGTTTACCTCGGGAAGCAAGTTCTCCAGCAGATGTGCAGAGACAAAGTCGACTGGGACGATGAACTACCAGAAGCCCTAAGACCTCAGTGGGAGTCATGGCTCAGAGACCTCCCCAACTTGTCCGAGACACACGTACAAAGATGCTACGTACCTCCAGATTTCGGCGATGTCAAAGGCTACGAACTTCACCACTTTGCAGATGCAAGCGTCACAGGATACGGCGGATGTTCCTACCTTCGAACAATTAACAAGTCTGATGAAGTCCATTGCTGTCTAGTAATGGGAAAGGCAAGAGTTACTCCAACGAAAGTTACAACAATACCAAGACTCGAACTCGCTGCAGCAGTTGTTGCCGTTCGAACCAGCGACATGCTCCGGAATGAGCTTGAAATCCAAGATCTACAAGAGTCCTTCTGGACGGATTCCCAAGTTGTTCTTGGCTACATAAACAACGATGC
Organism: Notolepis coatsorum; assembly: GCF_963971535.1. Classification (NCBI taxonomy): domain Eukaryota; kingdom Metazoa; phylum Chordata; class Actinopteri; order Aulopiformes; family Paralepididae; genus Notolepis; species Notolepis coatsorum. Next base: position 137,239,779 of record NC_140172.1, read on the forward strand.
TAGAAGATTTCAAACCTTCGTAGCCAATGCATCGAAAGAATTAAGTCAAGTACAAAACCTGAACAGTGGTTCTATGTTGCTTCTGAAGATCACGCTTCTCGAGGTTTAACTGCAGATCAACTTAAGTCCTCAAACTGGTTCACCGGACCAAAGTTTCTTTGGCAAAAGGGTCCACTCCTCAGAGAATGCAAGAAGGGAGAGGTCAACGAAGATGACCCAGAACTTCGCAAGGCTCTCGTGTGTAACACTGAGACAAAAGAAGAGAGATCTTTACTAGACAACCTGAAGAAGTTCTCTGACTGGACAAGAGCTGTAAAGGCAGTGGCAAGGTTAAAACGAATGGCCAAAGAACATAAAGGTCTGAAAGAACGCACCAACGAGTTTTGGACAAGATGGAGGTAAGAATATCTTCTCAACTTACAACAGAGACAGAAGTGGTGTAAAACCAGAAGGAACTCCAAAGTCAACGATATCGTCCTTCTCCAAGATGAATTGACACCACGCAACGAATGGCGACTAGCAAGAGTCACTGAAGTCTACCCAGGACAAGATGGTAGAGTCAGAAAGTTGAAGCTGCTAGTAAGCCACACCACATACGATAGCAAAGGGAGAGCTACAACCAGTACGGTGTATTTAGAGAGACCAATACACAAGATAATTACATTGAAGCAGACTAGAGCACTAGTGAGTCATTTAACACTAAGTTGTTTTGGCACTTACCCATTTTCTGCTTGCCTTTACTCTAAAATAGGAGTTTGTTTTTTGTTTTTTGTTTTGCACTAAAGGGAGATACTTACCTGGTTGAATCCAATTGATCCTAGAGACATATTCTTTGAAGTATCCACAATAAGAAATTCCACATTCTATAAGTATGTGCAATAAGACATTCCACATTTATTGGTATGTGTAATTGGTGGGAATGTAACTGCAGCTATGGTTAACAGTTTTTTAATATAGTTATTTATGTTTACAATTTATATGCTTATTTTGTATAATAGTAATTGTTACAAAGGGTCAGATTAAACCGAATATATATATTTATCGTTTGATATCCCTTGTATAATATTTGTATATATACACGGAATATCCCTTTACCTAGGTACAAACCAGACCATAATACTCGTTCTCCTATTGGACAGCGACCCCTAGGCGCCAACGGCCATACCCCCAATGGCAAGTTCAAAGACACCGCCAAGGCATGTCTCAACATGTCCAGGTTTGCGCAGTAATACAAGACAGAACTGAGGTTGGCACTAGATTATTCACCTTAAGTATAAATACGTCGCAGGTGGATACAGCAGTAGTCTTATCCCAAAGTTGAAGCCTTCACCACGAGTCAACGACCAAGTGAAGTGAGCAACTTTGCGTCTAAATAGAGCACTTATAACATGTGCGAATAAGATAGTAAAAGTGTCAGAGTTTAGTGAAATAACGTCAAGTTCAACATAGTTTAATGTGAAGTATAGTGCACAGGAGAATCTACAACGGCGAATGCAGAGCCTTTTCCGGCTGGATTATATTGCTTTGGTACCGTGGCTGCTGGAGCAGAGAACCGTCTACCCCACTGTCGTGTGGGATCTACCCCTGTGAGGAGCACCCTCGAGCCCGCCTCTAGGACCAGAGGCTGGCTAGCTTTCATCCATGCTGTCGTGCATACTGGATTATAGCTGTTGCTTTGTCTAAGGACCAAGGGAGTACTGCACCGACTCCCGTAGCTGGAGCTTCTTTATTCCGCGTTGATCCAGACTTTGCTCCCGAACATTCCTCTACCCTGCCGGCTTACAACCGGAGGGAACCCCCTAGTGTCTCCAGCTGACTACGAGTGTGCCTTATGTAATTACTATGCTACAGGTGGCGTCAGTTATACCCATCTTACTATTCTCATGGACTTACGCTCTTGACCTACTTAAGTGTTCTTCGCCTTACAAGCGCAATCATAATTCCCAATCTGTAACCTACCGTTGCTGCTCTAATAATAAATACCTCTAACTAGAACTTTCTTTGTCAAGCCGTATTCTTGTGTGGGTGTTCACCAGATATACCGTGTACTGTATGGCCAGTAATTAAAGTACATAACTAAGTAGTGGTTTAATGATACCATACTCTCAGGGAATACAGTCAGGGAATTGTACCCCTCAGTTACAGTAATAATACACTCAATTGCTTTTCAATGTATTTCTTATTTGTTTTATATAAGATATATATTAGTGGCGCACTGTTTTTCTATTTTATTTGTGCAATTACCACATCTCACGAGAGTTGACACACCTGGTATCCGGTGACGTGTTTCCGCCTTCTCTCTCTTGCGTTGGACCATGAACTTGAATGGTAATGGAATTACCTGGCGTTCTAATAAGTAAAGAACAATCCATCACGCCAACGTAACAAGACAATCTTCCAAGAAACTGACAGAAGACATACTACAGTAACACATCGATGTTCTCATGTACTGGCACGCAGCCAATAAGGTATTGATTGATGGAGATAATAATGTGGTATATGTTTAGTGACGTTCCGACCATTGGTAATGGACTTGTGATAGTAATAGTATCTTTTGTATGCATTTGTATTTCATACAGATTTTACGGTTTGGATGAAGGTTTGGATGAGGTTGGATCAAGCTTCTTCATTAACATCAGTCCAAGAAATCAACTTGTGTTTTGCGTCGTGCCGAGGATGTCACACCCTGGGTCTCTTCTTTCTTACAGTAGGACTACAACGATTTCATGAGTGTTTTTTCTTCTTGCGTCTAAATCGTCCATTTTCCGGTGCAATGCGCAGAGATTTCTATAAGCTCCATATTTCCCTAATAACACTTACAATCATTGGTAAACCAATGTAGTGCTGAAAATATACACTTTCACTGCTGTTTTGATAGGGTTAGGGTCTTTACTCTTGGCTACATTTGAAAAAGAAATGCAACATTACTTAATACAGACTGTATTGATCTATTTATGACGTGAAATAAATATCGTACCGGGCCAATCATCTACTGACATTAATATAGCCCAGTCAAATGAAGTCATATAGTTTAGTACATCTTCACTGGATTAACAAGAATTCGTCTCAACGATTCAACTAAGCAAACTATTATTTAGGGCCCCCCTGTCTCAGGATGGCTGCAGTGCAGGTTGACTATAACTATTATTGTATCGCATGTGGTGAGCACACGCATGCATGCACAACGAAGACAGAAGATTGCGTTGTCTCAATCATTTTAACTATAAAATGAGTTCAAAGTATGAGCTCACTGACTGAAATTTCCAACAAAAAGCATCAATTGTCAAATAATATTGATCACATTAACTAGACTAGATGTTTTTGAGGAAATTAGAAAGGGAACAACAACTTAACCCTTGTGTCTGATCAGATTCTTATTTTTTTTGATAACTTTGCAGTGATTATGTTTGTAGCCAATGTGGCAAAGGTGTGTAATCTTTGAATTATCTTGGAATTATTTTGACTTTCTCTTTCATACATTGTTTATTCAACTTCAGCCCCAATCATAACCACCACATATTGTTTTTTGTAATGTCAGATTTAACAGTTGTACAGTGTTTCCCCCCCCCCAACCCCTCCCTACCCAACCCCCACCACACAACCCCACCCAACCTCCTCCAATGTACAGATTTCACGTCAAATGTATATACTCCCTTTTCTGTACTCTTTTTGTATCACAAACAGTACTGTATTTGCAAATCTGGTATGTCATAAATGTATAGATGTAGCAGTACTGTCTACCTGTATGTCATGTATGTCATGTCCTGATGAATTGAAAATGGGGGACCCTGATGACGAAAGTCTTTCTCTGGTCTGCATCCCCTTAACAATTGTGTGTATTGAGCTGTACTGTATTGTACCCATTCTGCAATCTGTTAATAAAGTTTTCAATCAATCAATCAATCAATCAACAACTCCTTTCAGAAAAGTGGGTGTGCCATCTGCCATTCCATTCGCCGCCTCCGCTGTCAATCAGTTGTATCGCCTGGTTCCGCCTCCACCAATCACAAGCGGCAGCACGGCTCCATTGTGTGTGTGAGAGAGAGAGTAGTTCTCCAACTCTGTCGCAGACAGTGAAATCCTGGTTGTTCCCCACCCACCTAGGTTATCTAACTATCGCGCCGCGCCGCCGCCACAACTAGAAACAATCGGGTGCTCCCGATGGCCAGTCCGGGCCTGGACAAAGCTTGACAACAGAGGTTCAAATATAACTTCATATTTATTGGCAATTTGTTCATTTTATATCAGCATCCAGAGTCCGCAGTCGTGTTAAGACATTCCTGTTTACATTTTCGAACGTGACATCATCGCCTACGGCAAGCGTAAACGCTCAAAAGGCAAACCGTAAACAGAACCCGAAGCGAACCAAGACTGCAGTGTGTACACAAACTAGAGGGGGGAGAGGGGGGGGGGGGGGGGGGGTTCGCACTCTGACCCGGAATGAGGGCGGTACGCGACCGGTACGGACAGAATGAGTGAGTGAGAAAGGGCCCTCAGAAGAAGCTTCTATCCCCAGGCCATCTGGGCCCCGTTTCATGTACCTGGATAACTGAGTTAGCCGGATAACTTTAGCTGGATAACTGGGTTAGCCGGACTTTCCGGTTTCATGTACGTGGATTTTCCAGATCACCATGCCAACAGATCCAAAAGTTTGAGCCTGCTCGAAAGCAGAGTTCAAGTTCAAGTTAGCCCGATCACGCAGAGCCACGCCCCCGCAAAGAAGTGACAGCTCGTTTCCTGAAACTATTCCCACAGTCTACGATCTGCATTATACCATTCTGAATTACGTTTTTGTGCTCCATTCTTCCAGAGGGGGCTTTTGAAATGTAAAATAGACCCAAAATGCTGATATTAAATTCACTTTGTCCTAAATAATGCACGTTATATATACCGTGGCGACGGTGGCGCTCGCTCGTGCGATGTACACAAAAATTTGGTTATTTTAATTGTAACTGGGATTAAGATGTCTGATGAGATGCGCTGTTTGACGGATTTGAGAAATTGAATGAGCCGTTGACGTCACATGAATGAATGAGGATAAAGAAATAAAACTTCATTCAAAATAAGGAATATTCTAAACACGGGTCTCTCGTTCATTAATGTATAAACAATGAATTTATCCCATCTGGCACAGTGGCACAGTGGCCCAGCGGTAGTGCTCAAGCCTGCCAACCTTGCGACCCGGGTTCAAATTCCGGTGTTTCCAATATGATTTTTTTGAATATAATATTAATGATTATACGCCAAAGTAGCCTGGTTTTAAGTTAAAATATTATAAATCTACATGCATTGAGGATGTCATTCTTTATATAGCTCTCAACGTGCACCAAATTGAATTATTCCTATATTGCAAAAAAGAGGAGACGACTAGGGTCTTGAACCCCGGTCGTCCGTGTGAAAGTCAAAAGAACAACGCGTTAGACCACATTGGAGATAAGTTAAAGATTGACTATACATCAATCAATGGGCAAGAGGGCCGTATCGTAATTCTGTATAACAGTTAACTAATTCTTTTCGCTAGCAAGATCTCATTTGATTATTCAATCCAGCAGGCAAGTTTAAAGAAATATAATCTGATTGATTGAGGTAATGAGGGACTTAGAATTAGCCTATAGATAACGCATTTAACTTGTCGGCGAGGCGATTGAGCCGTATTGCAATCTGTCAATAAAGTCTTAAATCAATTAATCAATCAATGCCGTTGAGAATCAGGGTCTCTGCCATCGATACGTGCTGGCTTTTCACCTAAAACGGCCGCGCGCATTTAGCCTGACTCGCAAGTCTGGCTTGAGTTAACGAGACTGAATCCACCTTTGTGAAACAGGAAAATCCCGGCTTCGAACATCGGGTTAACTGAAGCTGGATAATGGACATCTTGATCGACTTAGTTGAACCACGTACATGAAACAGGGCCCAGGTTGCTCAACGAACAATAACACTATGCAACAACCATCAAAAGCACTCACAGCACACACATCCACATGCACACACTCACTTTAAACAAACAACTCACTGCAGCACCCACTCTACACATCTTTAGAACACCTAAACACACTTTATATTTATTGGCCCAAGAGCGAGAGCGCCTTTGTAAAGGAGACAGGCTTTTCCAATTGGAGGAAAGCAATGGAGAAATTACGGGACCATGAGAAATCTCGCATTCATTCAGATGCGAGTAAAAAATGTGCAGCGCTGAAAAGTAAGCCAATTAATGCACTGGTTTCCGAAACGATTGCAAAAAAAACAAATGACAGCGAGGTAAATGCTAGAGCTGCAGTTCAGCTGCATACGATTCCTCGGGCGCCAGGGGCTTCCACTGAGGGGTGATGCAAATAGGGATGGGGTGTTATGGCAGCTGATGATGGAAAGAGTGCGCACCGAGTCTGATCCCGAGTTGAAGAATTGGCTCCAAAAGAGAGACAACTGGATGTCCAACAACATCCAAAACGAAATCTTACAGCTGTTTGCCCATGATATTCAGTGACAAATTAGAGGCAAAGCATCCTTTGGCTTGAGCGCTGACGGAACCAAGTTCCAACGTGCCTGCCTGTGCGTGATGTAATGCTTAACTAGCCTATACAAAAACCTAGGGGTCCGCAAAGACGACTTCAAACTTGAAATGGTAACAAAAGATGAGGTACTCAAAAAACTGAGCGCCCTCCAACCTAACAAGGCCACTGGCCATGACCATATCCCCTCCAAATTCCTCAGAGACTCAGCAGCCGCCATCACCCCAGTCATCACACACATAATACACCTCTCCATAAAACAGGGACACGTCCCCAAAGACTTCAAAATTGTGAGAGTGACCCCCCTGCACAAAAAAGGCAGCAATTAGACCCAGGCAACTACCGCCCTGTTTCTATTCTTACCTCAAGTTCAAGTTCAAGTTCTTTAATAGTTGTCATACAGAAGTACAGAATACTTTCATACAAAATGCTTCTTACTGTTACGCTCCAGAGACTGTGCTAGACAAGATAGTATATAATAACATAATATAGCATGAATTTAGAAGAAGAAAATGAGGTCACAGTTGTTCGGTATAGACATATGTACAATGTTCTGAGTTACCATATAATATACAATACACAACTATGCAGTGTACTAATGTACAGTACTATCTAGTGCAAAGCAGAAATGGGATGAGGTACAATTTTAGGTACAATTTACAGTAAGGTGTACGAGTTGTAGTGCAATCCTTCATCCATAAATATAAAGTGTGGGGAGTGGGTGCTACAGTGTGTTTGTTTAAAGTGGGTGTGTGCTATAAAGTGTGTGTAGTGGGTGCTACAGTGTGTTTGTTTAAAGTGAGTGTGTGCGTGTGGATGTGTGTGCTATGTGTGTTTGGTGGTTGTTGTTGTGTAGTGTTCATTCATTGTTCGTTTAGCAGCCTGATGGCCTGGGGATAGAAGCTACTTCTGAGTCTTTCTGTGCTCGCCTTGAGACTCCTGTATCGCTTGCCTGACGGCAGCAGTTCAAAGAGGCAGTTGTTCGGGTGGCTCGAGTCCTTAATAATTCTCTTAGCCTTCCCCTTGCAACGCTTGTAGTAAATGTTCTGGAGGGTGGGGAGCCCCCCTCCAATTGTGCGTTCGGCTGAACGTGTCACTCTTTGTAGTCTGCTTTGGTCTTTTGCAGTGCTATTCCCAAACCAGGAGGTGATGTTGCCGGTCAAGATGCTCTCTATTGTACATGAGTAGAAGTTCTTAAGGATCTTCTGGCTGACTTGGAACTTCCTTAGGCGCCTGAGGAAGTAGAGGCGTTGTCGTGCCTTCTTCACCACACTGTTAATGTGTATGGTCCATTTCAAGTCCTCGGATATGTGGGCTCCGAGGTACTTGAAGCTGTTGACTCTCTCAACCGGTGCCCCGTCGATGCTGAGGGGGCTGTAGTCCTTGACCCCCGACCTCCTGAAGTCCACAATCATCTCCTTTGTTTTGCTGACGTTCAGGGAGAGGCTGTTTTCCTGGCACCATCCCGCCAGGACCTTGACCTCTTCCAGGTAGGCCCTCTCGTCGTTGGCAGAGATCAGGCCCACCACCACTGTGTCGTCAGCAAATTTGACGATTGTATTGCTACTCCGCTGAGCCACACAGTCGTGTGTGTACAGGGAGTAGAGGAGGGGACTCAGAACACAGCCCTGGGGGGCCCCTATGTTGAGGGTGATGGATGAGGAGGTGCAGTTGCCTGCTCTCACCACCTGGGGTCTGCCAGTCAGGAAGTCCAAGACCCACTGGCAGAGGTCATAGCCCAAGCCCAGGTCCCTGAGCTTGGCTATGAGTATGGAGGGGACTATGGTATTGAATGCCGAGCTGTAGTCGATGAATAGCATTCTCACATGCCATCTCGAAAGTCATCATCATAATTTTATAGTCAGCGAATGGATCGCAGCAAATAGAGTAAGCAGAAAAAAGGGTTTAAGAACCAAAGAAATGTGTTCTATTTTTAGTTTGAGCTGTATTTTCTTTTCTCCATTTGGCTGTATAGAATATCTATTTACAGTTTAGTAATGTTGATTATATTTACTTCTTGATAACAGACTGCACACTAGTCATTTTGTTCATTGTGTTGCCTGGACTTTGTTCTTCAATAAAATTCATATTTGGTTACCGGGTTTTCTGTGACTGAACCCTCATTTGCTCAATCTGTTTTATGTTGCACCCTGATACCTTGGTCCACCTGGGGGCGTAACATTATTCACTTTTCATGTAATTCACTTCAGATAGTAACAATACATAAAAAGTCTCAACTCTTGTTTAAGATATTGTTTAGATGCAAGAAAACATGCTTAATCCCATTTGGAAGGGTAATGCTGCAAGTTCAGTTTTCTCATATTAATTTGAGGTACAGTGTGGAGAACTTTGGTCATAGCAGGTGTAAGACTTAAATTGAAGCTTATAAATGTGGGAAGTGTTTCATATCCATGTGAGGCAGCAACATGTATAATAAAATACTTGAAACAATTTGTCAGGCAGACAGAAGTTTTTTTGTCTTTTGAGGTATTCTGAGGGTTATATTTGACAATAGAAAGGTAGTAAGCCAGAGAGTATTATTCTGGTACTTTCCCCTGTGTCAGGATACACCATGCAAAGGTTCAGACTTATCTGACCATTTATGCAGTTGCAGTACCAATATTTGCAATTACATAATTTAGCCAGAAGCTTTTCCCAAAAAATTGTTTTTTTGGCCCCTGAGGCCAAACGGGGATGAGTTGGGGGTGGTCATTATCAACTGATGGCCCAATGTATAGGATAACAGGAAATGATACTGAAAAAAAGGTAGCAAAAAACATCCTGAGGGGTGGAACTGGCTCTCGGCCTACTAGTGCTCCCTATTGCTTTGGTTGCTCTCACTGAACTGGCCCTAGTTCATAAGGTATGCGATACTGCCACCTGTCAGGATTCAATTGTCATTGCAGGTCCCAGGCACACCCACAAAGGCCTGCGTGAGTGTTTAGAATAAGAAAATATAAAAAAAAGGAAAAAGGAACGAAAAACAAGATATCTCGTTATTGGCGATCAAGCATTGGCTCTCAGAAACGAGATATCTTGTTATTGGTGCTCAATGAGTTAAGAGGAAAAGAGGCTAGATCAGTGAAAAAAACGTATATCTTTTTTTCTCACAAATTAAAATCAAACATCTCAAGTTGACGCCAGCAATGACAGAAAATTATAATAAATAGGAAACACTGGGGCTCCCCTATACCAAGAAACTCCTGAAAACGTACAGGATTTACCGAACCTGCATTATAACATCTCCACAATGCACATAAATGAGACAGGTACTGCATTTTCCTTACATTTCTGACTTACAATATTGAAATTTAAATGGAACTATTTAAGATAAAGTTAAAGTTAAATAAAGTTTGAAAATGCAACTACATTTTTGTCAGTAAGCTACTTATGTATATATATATATATATATATTTTTTTATAAAGAAACGCCCACTTGCGGTCATAAGCAGTATGCACCAATTAAACTTTTTAGGCTGATGATTTGTTACATTCCTACAAGATATATATATTTAGATGTTTAGACATGTTTCACTCAAATAAAACTATAATCATTATTATTATTTATTTTTTGAAACTTTTTATTATACACGAAAAACATTTCAGAAACAGAATAAATCCAGCTACTGTATATGGTGAGTTGGGGATTATTACATGTATAATATGACAGTAATCAGTAAAAATAAATAAAAAGATTAGATTGTTTTAGTGCAAAGCTGTGTGAATGTGAAATTATAGACTAAATGTCATCTATCATAATTCATAATTTCACAAAACAAAACAATGGTTGTAGATGGTAATCATTACACAATTCACATTATAGTCTGTAAATAAAAAGAATTGGACATTTGTTTGCAATTCTTCATAAAAAAATTAATAAAAAATTGTCTGTTTTATCTCTGTCTGGCATTCCTTTGTTTAGTTCTAGTTGTCTAGTTCTAGTTTGTTTCTCAGTGTGTGTGTGTGTGTGTGTGTGTGTGTGTGTGTGTGTCTCTCTCTCTCTCTCTCTCTCTCTCACTCTCTCCCCCCCTGTTCTTGTTGTCTCGGTTATTCGATCATGTCAGCTTCGATACTGTCGTCTTCCTCCACGTCCACTTTGATCACTTTGCCGATCATCTTCTCCATGTCCTCTGGAGCGATGCCATTCGGCTCGGCCACCTTCACAGCAAGCATGTCCCAGGTCAGCGCCGAATCCTTAGTGATGGCCATCTTAGCCACCACCGACTTGCCCAGCTGAAGAATTGAAGAGGGGGGGGGGGGGGGGGGGGGACGGACAAATTCCAGACATTAAGAACAAATTCAAACAAAATAATTTGACGCTGACTTTTTTGACTTGCTAGAAAGAATGTTTGCATCGCAGGAACTTCCCCCTGGAACTACAGTAGGGACATTTTTAGGACCAGGGTATAAACTGAAGTCCTGGGACTCGGGAGATTATTTTACCCCTCAAACTCTGTGTGTGTAGGACTTTTCCAAAGTCCAGGAATTTTGGGGGGTGGTGCTTGCAGGCACCATTCGCAGCATTAAAGGCTATGCATTAATAACATTTTCCCACATTGAGTGCAGAGGCAAGCACCACAACGTCCAATCCCCACCCACCAGCTTTCCCACCCCTAACACTGCCAATTGTGTTAGTATGAACGACCAGCCAAGCTGGTAGCAACGCAGAGAGCTGGGCTCGAACCCAGCATCTCCTGCGTTAGTGGCGAGTGCCTTGCCCACTGCGCCAATTAGCCACCCTACCAAGACACTTTTCTGATAGCCTAGCCCAAACCCTAACCCTAGCCTTAACCACACTGTTACCTTAAACTAATCATAATAACCCTAACTTTCTATCTAAACCATAACTTAAAACAAATCATCATCATAGGATTGCTGTTTGTATCAAGGTAAGTGCATGGGTGGCTTAGTCTAGTGGTGAGAGCACTCATCTGCGACCACACAATCATTGTTAGTTCGACTCCTGGTCGCACATGTTTCCGCTGATACAAAATGTAAAGATTACTTGTACAATAAGTAAATATATTACGTATGGCTATAACGTACATTATGTACCTTTTTTCTTTCTTCCTGTGGTCGAGTAGTACTATTTTCTGATGATACCTACGTTTGTAGCCTAAGTATTTAATCAGACATTTAAACGTGACATTTAACGTCCATTTCGCCATATCATCTGCCTTCAACCAGGAAATGTGAACATGGAATGCATATTAAGCTGATATATCTAGTGATATGCACAAAAGTGTTTTTTTTCCTGCAGCAAATCTTAGTTACAATTAGATTGTATGAACTAAGCAGGTGTAGGTCAAGTATTTAAAGATCGTTATTACTGACAACACGGGCAATGACACAACAAGCCCCACATGCATATTAAAAAACTGATAAACTAGTGATATATGCACAAAAGCGATATTTGTTCCTCTTGGTTACAAACAATTAGATTGAACTAAGCAGGTGAAATGTTTGCAGCTCAAGTATTTAAAAATCATACATTACCTTTCAAACACTACTTTTGAATGAATGAATGAATGAATGAATGAATGAAAACTTTATTTAACAGATTGCAGAATGGGTACAATACAGTACGGCTCAATACATACAATTGTTAAGGGGATGCAGACCTGAGAAAGACGTTTGTCTTGTTTCCATCAGGGTCCCCCATTTTCAATTCATATAGACATATATGACATACATGACATACAGATAGTCAGTACTGCTACATCTATACATTTATGACATACCAGATTTGCAAATACAGTACTGTTTGTGATACAGAAGGAGTCAAGAAAAGGGAGTATATACATTTGACGTAGAAACTGTACATTGGAGGAGGTTGGGTGGGGGGGGTTGGGTACATTGGGATATTGACAACCATACTGGGTAATTTACATTGGAGGTGGTTGGGGGGGGGGGGGGGGGGGCGGGGGGCACACAGTTGTATTTAGAAAAATAAATATAAAGCAATAACAATGTAAAGAAAATTATATATATATACAAATATATTACAAATATAATAAAAAAATGAATAATAAAGTATTGATTATATCAATGTGGTCTGTGTCTCTAATTATCATATTGACTCATCAGTCTAGTCTCGAGTTCACGAGATCTTCCCTCACTCAACTAAGCCATTCTGATTTCACTCTTTTGCTGACGTGAATAAGGCACTGATTTGCATATCACCGCCCCTGGTTGTAGTCACCTCCACCGCCCACAATCAACCATTATTTAGTGCAGACACCAGAGACCACAAGGGAAGTGCAGTGAGTTAGCCTAACCTAAAAAGTATGAGCAACACGGGCAAGAAATGTGCTGTTCCTGGCTGCCAAGCTGCTAATATGTCTTTGCACACTTTTCCTAATGATGTCGTGCTCCACAAGCAATAGGCCAAGTTAGTTTTTGGATTTTTGCAAAGATGAGGGACTTTATGCTGCCGTGATTTCCTGGCTGTTGCTAAAGAAGAAGGGAGCTAGCCTGTACCAAGTCTTTGAGACAGAAAGAAAGCATCGAATCAGTAAGTACATACAGTACGTCGTAATTAGTTAATTAGCAGTAGGACCTCGTTCATTCATCAGTTTGTGTATTACGGTACTCTTCCGTGTGTGTGCCAAGACAGTCTAACGTTAGTGCAAGCACAGTGTGTGCATGTGTGTGTGTGTGTGTGTGTGTGTGTGTGTGTGTGTGTATGTTAGACGGAGTGAGAGAGCAAGCTAGCTTAGCTAACGTTATCTTAGCTCTGTGCTTCATTGTATATATGTAGACCTACTTGTGTGTATTGCGAATGAATGATTATGTTCCTTGTGTGTGTTTGGGGGGGGTTATCTTAGCTCTGTTTATTGCGCCAAGAAAATCTAACGTTAGTACAAGCACTGTGTGTGTGTGTGTGTGTGTGTGTGTGTGTGTGTGTGTGTGTGTGTGTGTGTGTGTGTGTGTGTGTGTGTGTGTGTGTGTGTGTGTGTGTGTGTGTGTGTGTGTGTGTGTGTGTGTGTGTGTGTGAGTTAGACTGAGTGAGAGAGCAATTTTATTCTTTCTTCCTGTCATTTTTCTCTATACCCAAAATGGTATGGCATGGGTACCTGCTTCGGTGTCATCCCTTTGTGGATTGTATTGTATTCGAAAACCTATGCTTGAGCCATATTTGATTGTGTATTAGGTTCACTTTGACGTTAGTAGAGTAGTGTGGGCGGAGCTACAGGTGGGGGTCTGTCACTCAAATCACATTCCGAGGCTGGGCGGAGCCAGGCCAGAACAGCTTGAAATCTTGAAATAGAAAAATGCTGTTTTTGAGTACTTGATTAGAAATATAAAACAATGAATTTTTTTAAAGAAACCTTACAGATGTGTTCCATAGACTCACAAGAATTGTGTAAAGTTGCCCAAATAGTGCAAGGAATAGCAAGACATGGGACCTTTAATACAATTAAATACAATTTACCAGGAATCTTTAAAAAAGAATGTAAGTTATATTTAGGTGTTTTGAACCTCCATGTGAAATCTGGTGCAAATACACTTTTTCCTCAGTGACAGTCATTTATTTGGATATTGTTCTGGGCTTTTTTAGCAGACAATGTGAAAATACATACATTTTGGTGTTGCCTTCATATTTGGACCAGTATCTCCCGGTAATTTATTCCCCACACAAAGAAACCTCCATCATATAGCTCTATCCTCAACATCCATAACAAGTTCCAATTTATACCTCTTTGTCTTTTTGCCATTTTATTATAAAACCAGGGACAAGTGCCTCCCTATATCCTCCATTGCACAACCAGCGCAAGTCTGTCTGACGGCCCGATCTGCAGAGCACACTAAACTATTGCGAAACAATAGGAATTTTCTATTGGTTCTCCCAGCCCACTTGACCATTTCAGCTACTTTGATGAACATTGTTATAGAGTTGTGCCCTTCTTGATGACTTGTCGTACAGAACTTGTAAGTCGCTTTGGATAAAAGTGTCAGCTAAATGACTAAATGTAAATGTAAATGTAATGTCTAGCATTTCTATTGGTTATTTCAAGATTATATACCTTACTTAAGTTCCATGCACTGCTACTCGGCCTACAGTCAGTGATTGGGGTGAGAGGTGTCCTTGACAATACTGCGTGCGTTCCTCAGACCGTTTGTGTTGGACATCCTCAATGTGACTAAATGTAAACATAAACTACTTGAAATGTAACTGACTAAAAAGTGGCCTTGAAGCTGAACCAACCTTATCATGGCAAGTCTTCTCACAGGGTAGCATGAATTTGGTAGGGGCTCCAAAGGCCCTCTCCACCAGTCTGATGGCTCGCACCAGCTCTGCCAGCTCTGAGGGCTCCAGGGATGCCTCGTGGTCATTTCCCTTCCAAGACTTGTCCAAGGTCACATGGCGTTCTACAACCTTTGCCCCCATCGCCACAGCAGCCACAGTGATGTAGATTCCCCGCTCATGTCCGGAATATCCGATGGGAATGTCAGGGAATTCCTTATGGTATTCCTGTAGAAGGAGGGCAAAAAGAGTCACATTTCGGTCACTATTGAATGGGAATTAGAAATAACATAATTTGAACATTATATATATGATATTGTTATTTTTTTTGCATTCCATGAGGAATATCATGTAACAACCTTACTGCCCATCACTGGAAGGATTGGCCAAGTGGTTGAATTATAGGAGCACAGAAGTTGTAGACAGTGTTTCCTTTTATTTTTCACTGGTCAAAATATGCAATAAACAGAATGGTTTCCAAAAAGACGAAAAAATAAAAAAAAATTACAAGAATTCAATGAGAAACAGATACAAGGCTCATCAAAACACAAGGCAACTTACGTCTCAAACATGACAATGACAAACAATGATCACCACAAAACAGGTCAGGACATGGTTATAAACCAAATGTGCTGTTATTCTTTAATTAAAATTTTGTTTTTAGATTTGGGGTATTATCCCTGAAAACTCAACATAAGATAGATAGATAGATAGATAGATAGATAGATAGATAGATAGATAGATAGATAGATAGATAGATAGATAGATAGATAGATAGATAGATAGATAGATAGATAGATAGATAGATAGATAGATAGATAGATAGATAGATAGATAGATAGATAGATAGATAGATAGATAGATAGATAGATAGATAGATAGATAGATAGATAGATAGATAGATAGATAGATAGATAGATAGATAGATAGATAGATAGATAGATAGATAGATAGATAGATAGATAGATAGATAGATAGATAGATAGATAGATAGATAGATAGATAGATAGATAGATAGATAGATAGATAGATAGATAGATAGATAGATAGATAGATAGATAGATAGATAGATAGATAGATAGATAGATAGATAGATAGATAGATAGATAGATAGATAGAAACTTTATTTATTTATTTTGTCAAGGATAGGAACGAAAAAGGCGCAATGACTTATTTACATCGTTGTCCTTGGATGTCAAGGATGCTTGAAAACAATCTGGTTTAGCTTTTGCATTTCAACGCAAAAGTAGGATAATTTCAACATATGAGACAGCTGAAATGCAACAACGCATCGGTAACGGATTCTTTCATTCCAATGAATGAATACATTTCTGTCGGAGAGTAACAACACATTCAGAGTAACTGCCCAGTTTATTAGTCTTTAAATTCTATTCAATTCTATTGTATTGTATTCTATATTCTACTCACCGCAATAACTTTGAGGTTGACATGTTCAGGTTCCAGCGGGTAGGTGCTGGTACACTGCAGGATGGTGAAGTTTTGGTTGTGCTGCTTCACCGTCTTGTAAACCCGACGCATGGTCTCCATCGACTGCATCCCGCTGGACACCACCATGGGACGGCCTGCAGATACAGTAAGACAGGGTTTGCCAAAGACTCAGCCACTACCCATATATGGGCCATAAAATAATGGGCCTAATAATTGAGGTAAAGTGATCTTCAAGTTTACTGGATGAACCACTAATGGCTTCCACGTCACTGCAACGTAACTTTTTATAGAATATTGTAGGCTAGAAAGTAAGAGGCTTGAAGCTGACGTTTTACCAGATTAGCCTGAATAATAACTTTCAACTCCAAGATGTGGGTGAAGAGAGTAGTTATGTTGTAAGTAGGACTGTCAATATTAACGTATACTAACTATTAACGTATTTTTCTTTTTTGGATTCATTTGAAAACCTTAATGCATTACCCTTTTTATATTCAGAGTTAATCATATTGTTTACACTGTTTATTTTTCTCATATTTTATATTCAGATCGAATTCTATATTTATGTCTTTGTACTATTACCATGCCCATACCAGTACCTCCCCTACCTCCTCCCCCATGCTGATATGACGCCCGAAGGGGATCAATAAAGGAATATCTTATCTTATCTTAGTACCTTATCCCCCAGTGTAACGGAGGTACCGCATGTCTATCCACAGTCACGATGGACTGTGATTGATTGATTGATTGAAAACTTTATTAACAGATTGCAGAATGGGTAGAGTACAGTACAGCTCAATACATACAATTGTTAAGGGGATACAGACCAGAGAAAGACTTTCGTCTTGTTTACATCAGGGTCCCCCATTTTCAATTCATCATAATGTATAGTGAAGTGGCTGTGGACGTTAAGCGGTACTGCAAGTAAACTCACTCCCCAGAGGCATCCAGACCCATTACCAAGAGGTGAGTTCACCTCTTGGTATAGTGGTCTGCAATGTCGCCCGCGGCGCGGGAGACCGGGGTTCAACTCCCACTCAGGGCATGTCAAATAAGACCGGTTACACCAGCTTCCCACTTTCCCATGCCTGTGGGGAAGTGTACACCTGTCAGGGGCATCAGACACGCTGAGCATAAGAAAGCCACACCTCATCACGCTACAATAATAATTATCAATAGATTAGGTCAGACCTTTCTTAGCAGTTTTGTCCAGATAGGGAAAGTTGTTTGCATCGCAGGAAGCCACTTTGAAAAAAGGCACATTCAACTCATGAAGGAACTCCACGGCCATCTATGGGAAACACATTTAAATATAAAAATAATATGAACATTCATATAAAATAATAATAATAATGCATTTTATTTAAAGGCGCCTTTCTGAGCACCCAAGGTCACCGTACAGGGTTAAAAACAAATACAATTTCACAGTAAAAACACAGTATTACAGAGTTACATAGTTACATAGGGGAGCAGTTGTAATAAACTTTAAATGAAAGTGAGTATGCCAGAATGAACAGAGGTGTTTTGAGACGGGAAACAAAGGTGGGGAGGTTATCTATTTCACGGATTTCTTGTGGTAGGGAATTCCAGAGGCGGGGGGCACAGCGGGAGAAGGCTCTGGATCCCATGGTAGTCAGACAGGAAGGGGGAGTGACAAGTTGGAAGGAAGAGGAGGATCTGAGTGACCGAGAGGGAGTGTAGGACTGGATAAATTCCGTGAGATAAGGAGGGGCTAGGTTATGGAGGGCCTTGAAAGTGAGTAGTAATACTTTGTAGTCAGTGCGTGACTTGACAGGCAGCCAGAGAAGTTGGTGGAGAACAGGAGTGATGTGGTTGGTGGAGGGAGTTCTGGTGATAATTCGGGCGGCTGAGTTTTGGACCAGTTGGAGTTTATAGAGGTACTTGTGTGGGAGACCAATGAGGAGGGAGTTACAGTAATCCAGACGGGATGTGACCAGGGCGTGAACAAGAATAGCGGTGCTGGTGGGTGTAAGTGAGGGACGGAGACGATTAATCAAATCAAATCAAATCAAATTTATTTATAAGGCCCGACAACACACATTAATGTCCCCATGGGCCGTACAGGTCTTCTTTAAACAAGTCAAGAATAAAACATAACAATAAGTCAAGAACAGAACAAGAACACCATAAGGTCCAAACATTTTTAGATGAATGCAAAAAATTTAAATAAAAAAATAAAGAATGCAAGCACTCCCAGACATACCCCACGCGAAGGTAAGGAAAAACTCACTAAAACCTACCAATAGGGAAAAAAGCTCCACAGGCAGTGTGGAGGAGAGAAACCTTAGAAGGGCCATTCAAGGGGGGATCTCCCTTCTTAGATGTTGGTGATAGTAGTGTTGCAGACGGACAGTTGGTAAGCATGCACTCATGTGTGTAGTGAAACACAGATGAGTGCATGCAATAGCAACTGGACATTTTGAAAGATTAAAGATAAAGCAAATAGCGATAGCAACTGAACATTTTGAAAGATTAAAGATAGAGCTGATAGCGGATCTATTTGAGGCACAGGGGCGGCGGCACCTAATGTTGCATAGGTGGAAGTAAGCGGACCGTGTGATGTTATTTATGTGGGATTTGAATGACAGTGTGCTATCGAGGATAACTAATTGACATGCAGTATTGACAAATTATTTAAACTTCTTGGTGAAAAAATTAGATTTTAGACTAGACAGCATATGCCTGTCTAAATAAAGAAAGGAAATATTTATTTTACATAAAGTATTTTAAATGCTCAAGTATTCCCACCTCAAATTCAAAGATGAGTTAAAATGACATTTTTGAAAAGGATCTATACTTTTGAACCAATCAAGTGATTAATTTACCTCATCCATTCCTGAAGCCGTGAAGAAAATCCCTATCTCGTGGGCGTATTTCTGCAGCTCTCTGTACTGCTGGTGGCTGAACTCTAAATAACGCTTGTGTTCCCCATAGGTCTTCCCCCAGGAGTGTCTGGAGTTGTAGGGCCGCTCCAAAGCGCGCTTGTTGAACTTGCACTCCAGTTCACTTTTCTGAAATTTGGCACAATCAGCTCCACAGTCCTGTGTGAGGCGAGTAGATGAGAAACGTTAGAGCAGTGGAGAAAGACAAGAGTCAAGGGGTAGAGTGACAATGACTGAATTCATGTTGATATCAGCCCAAACATAATATTTACAATATATTACATACATGGAATAAATTCATCTATATACTACCTTTGCCATCTTGATCATTTTCTTAGCAATCTCGATGTCACCCTGATGATTTTGTCCAATTTCAGCAATGACGAAGCATGGGTTGGAGCCCCCGATCATTCTACCAGGACACAGTTCAAACTGCAGAGGCATTTTGGTGTAATGTGGTGAATGAATAAGTGATGATACAGAAAGTAAATAGCAAGAATATTACGAGTCTAGAATCTACCAAAAAGGCGATAAAAAAGAGCAATTTAAAGATGGCCAAATGCTTGAAGGAAATGATACAGGTGAAAGGGGCTTGAATGATGTTAGCCGCCAACCTTTATAGTGGACAGGAGTTCTGCCGACCTAGCCAGTCCATCCAGTTTCACCCAAAACCAGGCACGTTGGAACTTTAAATTGGCAGGGGGTGCGGCCTTTCTGAGATTTTTTTTTCAGTGTGTTGCCGTACCATACAGTGATGGATGATGAAATAATGTTTTGTATTATGGCTGTGTAGAATTGTACCATTAAGTTCTTCCTAACCTTGTATTTCTTGAGTTGTCTCAGATGAAATAGTCTTTGATTGGCTGTTTTGAGTAGATGAGTGGTGTGATGGTCCCAGTTTAGTTTATTGCTGATCCTGTTCCTAGGTATTTGAATGTGTCTGTGGCTGAAATGGGTTGATTGTTGATGAGCATGGGTGTTTTAGTTGGTGTGGTTTTCCTAAAGTCAATGATGAGTTCAACAGACTTTGTTTTGAAATAAGTTATTTCTAATGACCCTTTAACTTAAAATGACGTGAGACGTGAGGCAAACGAGAACAACATAATAATTGTTTTATTTTGGCTTTTCAAGCCTGAAGAAATAAAAACAAACAAACCTCACTTGAACTTCTGAATACCTTACTTGGCTCCATCTCCAAGTCTGTATGACAAATTTCTATATATGGGTTAGCTTCAATGTTAGATTGAATGCATCTCCTACAATGACTCTGTCGCGCCAAAATTAAGACGTTACACAGCTGATACCAATTGTATTATCAATGCACGGCTAATTAAGTGTTTTAAATTACATCAGTCCGCGACCCGATGGTTGGGGACCTCTGCTCCGTTATGCACAAGTTTATAGACTTTCGGAGTGCGTATATTATTCAATGACTGCCAGCCAGCTTTTGCTCGACGGAGAAATACAATTTCAATTGTGACGAGAGAAGATCATCTCCCGATTCTGACACAATTGAATACAAACGGTTCCAAAGATATTAATGTTTTGCAGCAAATGTTCACCCTGCAATAGATTTTGGTGCGTCTATGAACACTATGAATTGAAAATGGGTGACCCTGATGTAAACAAGACAAACGTCTTTCTCTGGTCTGCATCCCCTTAATTGTGTGTATTGAGCCATACTGTATCCCATTCTGCAATCTGTTAAATAAAGTTTTCATTCATTCATTCTCATCTCCTCTCTCATCTGTGCGTCTCCTCTCCGACACCCGAGACAGGGAGCACTGTCAGCCAGTGGCCACTCCCCTCAGACGCAACTGTAGTATTTCACACAGCGAGGAAAATAATACAGTCGGGCAATCTAACAAGAATTAACGTATTTACAAGTGTGTCAGTGTAATGGTGAAGTCAAGTGCTTTGAGCAGGATAAACTTGTAACTTATATTATATTATGTTACAGTATATAAAAATACCGTTTTTACTTTTGTGCAGTAACTGAAGCTGCCACTAAAGGGGGTGCTGCCGCTCCCCCCGCACCCCCTGTTCCAACGTGCCTGCCCAAAACTACATTTATCCAGATTACTGGCAGCGAATGTACCTCATGCCTATCGGCACCACCAAGAATGCAGTGAATGCATGCAGTACATGCAGAGCGAGGGATAATTGAGCATTATATCATGCGCAGGACAGTGGCGTCCTTTCACTAAAAGGCAAGGTATGGCGAGGAGGGGGGGGGGGGGGGTGGTGAAGGGGGTGTTTCCCCCCCTTGGTGGATTTTTTTTGTCAAATCAGTTGTGCAATAGTCACTTTTGGTGAGTTGTTTCTATACAGTTCAGTTATATGACATTTAGGTATGACACAGGACTACACAAGCATTTTTAGTATAGAAATGTGTCAACAGACTAAAGCAGGGAACCACAATATTTTGCATACGAATTATGCAGAATGTAATATCATAACTGTCTATTACTTTTCTTGCAATTGAGCCAATTTTCCTTAGGTACGGTTTTGAGGTGTGTGTTCAACAGAATGTAGTATCAAAAACACATTCACAAAAAGTATGGGTTACTGAATGCTGAACTGCACTATTATAATCACTAAGCCAGACCTTACCTGTGTCCCTGTCTTTGTCTCTGCTGCCCTTTGATAAAAAAAAAACGTCCCTATGTCCATTTTCCTTTTTTTTGGTATATTTCAGTTATTCACAGCAAAAGTCACCTAGTAAAAGTGAGATAATTGACAATAATCATTTTTTTTTTTTTTTTTTTTTTACATTTTTATTTGCCAAGGTATGGCGAGTGCCATACCTTGCCATACCAAATGGACGCCCCTGGCTATACTGTATTGTACCCATTCTGCAATCTGTTAATAAAGTTTTCAATCAATCAATCTGTAGATATATAACAGCTTTCTGGTGTTAGCCTATCTCACACTGACTCACCGTCTATAATAAAAAATTAAGGTGTTTTAAATAATCAAATACATTATTTTATTATAATGTTTTTGATTATTTGAATATTTTGAATATCATGCAAGCAGGCATATATTTGATTTAATCTGGAGTCATCTCTCTCTCTCTCTTCCTCCAGTGATCACATGCTAACAATGACCTATGTAATCAATATCATGCTATTGGAGGAACTAGTTGAACAAGAAGGCTAACAGCCATTTTGACTAATAGACTTGAAGGTAGGAGACCCTTCAGACAAATAAATGAGCCACAGACCCAATGCCTTCAGCTGTAGCTTTATTGAAACTCCAAAAAGATCCACAGTGTGTTCAGGAGAAGGTTGAAGAAAGGAACAGTCTTAACCAGGTAACATGCCTTCAATAAGATCATATCAACATACTGTTTGAAGAATACATTTTCTCAAGGTTTGGAAATTAGGACTGTGTGTGTAACTAGGAGGGATATGAGGACTGTGTGTGTGTAACTAGGAGGGATATGAGGACTGTGTGTGTAACTAGGAGGGATATGAGGACTGTGTGTGTAGCTAGGAGGGATAAGAGGACTGTGTGTATGTGTAACTAGGAGGGATATGAGGACTGTGTGTGTAACTAGGAGGGATATGATGACTGTGTGTGTAGCTAGGAGGGATAAGAGGACTGTGTGTGTAACTAGGAGGGATATGAAGACTGTGTGTGTAACTAGGAGGGATATGAGGAATGTGTGTGTAACTAGGAGGGATATGAGGACTGTGTGTGTAGCTAGTAGGGATATGAGGACTGTGTGTATGTGTAACTAGGAGGGATATGAGGAATGTGTGTGTAACTAGGAGGGATATGATGACTGTGTGTATGTGTAACTAGGAGGGATATGAGGAATGTGTGTGTAACTAGGAGGGATATGAGGAATGTGTGTGTAACTAGGAGGGATATGATGACTGTGTGTATGTGTAACTAGAAGGGATATGAGGAATGTGTGTGTAACTAGGAGGGATATGATGACTGTGTGTGTAACTAGGAGGGATATGAGGACTGTGTGTGTAACTAGGAGGGATATGAAGACTGTGTGTGTAACTAGTAGGGATAGGACTGTGTGTATGTGTAACTAGTAGGGATAGGTCTGTGTGTATGTGTAACTAGGAGGGATATGAGGACTGTGTGTGTGTAACTAGGAGGGATATGAAGACTGTGTGTGTAGCTAGTAGGGATATGAAGACTGTGTGTGTGTAACTAGTAGGGATATGAAGACTGTGTGTGTAACTAGGAGGGATATGAGGACTGTGTGTGTGTAACTAGGGATATGAAGATTGTGTGTATGTGTATGTAACTAGGAGGGATATGAGGATTGTGTGTGTGTGTGTGTGTGTGTGTGTGTGTGTGTGTGTGTGTGTGTGTGTGTGTGTGTGTGTGTGTGTGTGTAACTAGAAGGGATATGAGGACATTGACAATAAAGTATTCTTCTTCTTCCTCTTCTTCCATTTCCTTTAATACCTCCTAAGTCTGCAGTAGGTGTAACGCCAGCGACGATCTCTGTTGACAAAGAACCAGTGGAAATATTATGTCACTGTGGCAAATATTAGCTGCAAGGCTGCAGAGCAGTTTATTGATACCAGTAATCAAAGCTCCACTATGCGATCACATCAACCAGTGGATCATTTTCACAAGCGTTATGACGTCATAGTCTGATCCGTGAGGTAACGGGAACTTTTACATGATACACATTCATTTTGAGAGATTTTTTATAATAAATAACAAAATTATCACACAATGGAGCATTCCGTGTGACAATGTAAATGTAAATGACACTGGAAACATCTCAATATGTCAAGCAAAAACATTTCCTAGTTACCAACGTTGTCAGCACTGAGATGGTAGAAGATCTGTGGGTATATGGTAGGATGAAAATATGTGGGTATACAGTATGTTAGGATGACGATTTTGTTAGGATGGTATATGTTAGAATAGTATTTGTTAGGATGGTATATGTTAGAATAGTATTTGTTAGGATGGTATATGTTAGAATAGTATTTGTTAGGATGGTATATGTTAGGCTGGTATATGTTAGTATATGTTATGACGGTATATGTTAGGATAGTATATGTTAGGATGGTATAATATTATATTATATATACATATTATGTGTAACGGATGGTACCGCGAAAGTCACGAAGGGCTGGGGTGAGTAGGGTTGGGTTAAACTCATTCTCATCCTCAAAAGACAGATAGACACATTGCAAAGTAGTGAGTTCACTTCTTGGTATAGTGGTCTGTGTTGTTGCACGTGGCATGGGAGACCCGTGTTCGAAACTCCCTCGGGGCATCGAAGTTTAAGGTGACGTTGTCACAACCGTTACATATGTTAGGATAGTATATGTTAGGGTGGTATATGCAGGGTGCGAATCATGGGTAAGCTGGGTGAGCCATCAGCTCCCCAGACATCAGCTCCCCTGAAAACATGATTTGTGAATTTTTGGGGGGTCTCTAAATTACTGAAAATAAATGCTACTTTTGCCATGCATTTTTAATTTTTCTGTAATTTTCTGTATCATCATCGTGTATAATAATAAACGTAGGCTATTTTGATGTATGATTAATGATTTGCGCACTAATTCTGGAGCATTGGTTAATTTTTGGTCAGAATTTTCCTTGCGCGATTTTGCGCGCCGCGGGGGATCAAATTCGAGACACATATTCGGTTGCAAAAAGGTGTCCCACGGTCTCCTCTATGGCCGTGAATATTTCCACGCGGATCGGAATCACGGCGCGCCCGTGGGACACTTTTCCGTTTCGGCGAGTTTATTCCACGCTTTCAACTTTCCTTTTCTAAGCATTTTCGGGGCTACATGTGAATGAGTCAAAGTTGCGGGACGCCCAGATGTACCCACGGTAGAAAGCTCGCGTGGAGCCCATAATAGGCTCACTTAATACAGCGTTTTTAAAATCACGCGACATTTTCAGGGTCGCGAGCCGACCTCCCCCCCCCCCCCCCCGGCTCACCCAAAGACCATGCTATGGTTCGCACACTGGGTATATGTTACGATGGTAAATGATAGGATGTTAGTATATGTTAGGATAGTATATGTTAGGATGGTATATGTTAGGATGGGGAAAGCGTTCACACTGTCCTATTTAATGTATGGAGTTATTTGTAGTGAATCCACTACTGTAAGTAGGGTATTTGCATTTATTGTTTTCTGTAATGTATTGGACATGTATTGTGTTTTTAATTGTAGGGTGGGAGGGGAGTACTTTCTATGACTATAATTGTATTCTTTGTACTTTTACTGTATGACTGTATGACTGTTTTGTACTAATTTGTTTACTGTCTAGGACGACAGATGGGAATTAGCTTCTTGTTAAATCTGGTGCTCTCATCTTCTTGTTTACCGTAGTGTGATTAAATGTACTGTCCTTTTCATAAACCAAATCAACTAAACTCGCTCATTATTTTGCTGGCAACCAAGACACTTCTTCAATCAATAGCATTATCATATCATTAGATTCATGCTTTACTTTACCTCGACCTAAAACAAATGCTCTGAAAAAGACGGTAATGTATAGAGCAGTTGCTTATTGGAATAATATACAGAGAAATATAACTATGGTAAGGAACAAATTTATGTTAAAAAAAAAGTTTAAAATTGCGCTCATGAATAACGAGATACATTTTGGTCATTGACTTATTATGGAAATTAGTATGGAAATATAAAGGTCATCGGTGACTTGAGAAAAGTTATGCTATAGTTATGCTTTATATTTCCATACTAATTTCCATAATAAGTCAATGACCAAAATGTATCTCGTTATTCATGAGCAACATTTTTAACTTTTTTTTTAACATAAATATGAGTTAAAATCATATAAACGATTTTGATCTGTTTTGTTCTTATGGACTGATTATGGAATATGTATTTTATGGATAATTGTGATATCTGACTTATGAATATTGAGTGAGATTTGATTCACTTGTTTTGTTTGTTGTGATGTTTTCTTGTGGTTTTATATTTTTTTTTTTTTTTTTTTTTTTTTACTTTTTTTTTTTTTACTTTTTTTTTTTTAAATGTTTGGACCCCAGGAAGAGTAGTCTCACTTTGGTGTGTAGACTAATGGGGATCCACAATAATAATAATAATAATAATAATAATAATAATAATAATAATAATAATAATAATAATAATAATAATAATAATAATAATAATAATAATAATAATAATAATAATAATAATAATAATAATAATACATTTATTTTATATAGCGCCTTACATTAGGAATCTCAAATCGCTTAAAACAAAAACAATAAAAATATCTGAATGTTAAAAAAATACGTTCTTACTGTCGTATACTATTATGTACTATGCTACCGTGTCTATACTATTATCTACTATGTACTATGCTACTATACCCATACTACTACCTACTAAGCTAATTGAGCTAATTGTAACACTCAAGTTCGACACTGCTAGACGAACAATACTACTGGTTGTACCCTTCCTGCTGATTTGTTGTAAACAATTTGCAAGTCGATTTGGATAGAAGCGTTCAGCTAAACTAATAAATGTAAATGTAACGTAACCTATTTATATTTGCTTGCATATCTGTGTGGATAGTGATTGATATGTACTCACTCTCTGCCGTTATCGTGGTAGCTTGCCACACCTACGAGGAAGTTGGCTCCAGGAACTTCCCAGTGGAAGTACTCGTCCCAGTAGTTGACCCACGGCGTCAGTTTGCAGTCGAAGGTCACATGTCCTTTGGAGAGGCAGCATTTGAACTTCCATCTGAAATGATAATTCATGTTGATGACTCATACTCCACAAACGAGTCATGAAACTACCAGTACTTTGTTCAAAAACATCCACAGCAGGCGGTCAGGTGGCGTAGCGGAGATTGCGCTCGTCACCAATGCAAGAGGCTGCGGTCTCGACTCCCGGAGTCAGCATTGCCTTGGCTTGGGCTGATCGCTATACTAACTCGTTTGGCTGGGTTAGGGGGAGGGAAGCCGTGGGTGGGAAACTGGCGTTGTGGACAGAGACGCCTACAGGTCAGGTCTGGGCGCTTGCTCAGCGGAGGCAGGACTTGAGGAAGGCAGCGTGACCTCCCACGCGTTACACTTCACCAATGAGAGCCCTCGCTGCCAAGTGAGAAGAGAGCCACTGGCTGTCGCCGCACGTGTCGGAGGAAGCGTGCGGATACTTGAGGGTTCCCTTGTACCGACCAGTAGGAGAACATGCGCACAACAACCAGGTAGGGGAGGGGGGGGGGAATTGGCACAACGACTAAATTGGGACGGGGAGAAAACAGAGAAAAATCGGAGAAAGAGAGATACAAAAAAAGAAAAAGGAAAAAAACATCCACAGCAACTGTGACAATATAGTCACCTGCTAGCACAGTTAGCCAATCACACTACTACCATGAATTTGTTTGCATTTGAAAGCTTCATGTATTATGATACATCTCCTTTCAATGAACAGGCCACACCGCGTAAACATACTGAGAGCTGGCTGTGCTCGGAGAGGGTGCACTAAGCCACGCCCCCTCAACATACTGAGAGCTGGCTGTGCTCAGAGAGGGTGCACTAAGCCACGCCCCCTCAACATACTGAGAGCTGGCTGTGCTCAGAGAGGGTGCACTAAGCCACGCCCCCTCAGCATACTGAGAGCTGGCTGTGCTCATAGAGGGTGCACTAAGCCACGCCCCCTCAACATACTGAGAGCTGGCTGTGCTCAGAGAGGGTGCACTAAGCCACGCCCCCTCAACATACTGAGAGCTGGCTGTGCTCAGAGAGGGTGCACTAAGCCACGCCCCCTCAACATACTGAGAGCTGGCTGTGCTAAGAGAGGGTGAAACACTAAAACAAACCCAACCTTGCTAAGTTTTATGTATGTCCGTTCGAGAATGAGGACCATTCTTTTTTTTTTATCCACTTTTTCTCCTATTTTTCTATTTTTATCTCCCATGCCAATTTATCGTGCCAATTCTCCCCTCCCCTGTCTTGAACGTTGCTTGCATATGCCCCCCACAGGTCGGTCATAGGGAAGATAGAAGCCTTGCATCACATGTCCCCTCCGATACACGAGGAGGCAGCCTGTCACATCTTTTCACCTGCCAGCGCGGACTCTCAGTGGCGAGGTGTAACGTGTGGGAGGCTCACACTACCCCCGCCATTTCCTGTCTCTGCTGTGCAGGCGCCCCAACCGACCTGTAGGAGTCGCTGTCCACAACGACCAGATTACCACCCGTCGACTTCCACCCGCTAACTCTGCCAATGACGGCCGGCCCAAGCCGGAGGCAACGCCGACAGCCGGAGTCGAACCCGGTGTCTCTTGCGTTGGTGACGAGCGCAATGTCCGCTGCGCCACCCAGCCGCCCTGAATGAGGACCATTCCTTATATGATGTGAAAGAAAGAGACAAACCTTCTGTCCTCAGCGTAAT
Source organism: Notolepis coatsorum (assembly GCF_963971535.1). Taxonomy (NCBI): domain Eukaryota; kingdom Metazoa; phylum Chordata; class Actinopteri; order Aulopiformes; family Paralepididae; genus Notolepis; species Notolepis coatsorum. The sequence goes on from NC_140172.1 coordinate 137,268,264, forward strand.
TGCTGTGATAGCTGTGCATGCCAGATATCACATCACTGTGTGGACATCTGAAGTTGATTACTTCATCAAATCTGTTCACATATTGAGTCCAGTAGCATCTTCCAGGCGATGGAATGTGGCGGTTGTAGCACCTAATCCACCACCGACGATCCTCTCTACCGTTGTTGTGGTAACTTTGAAAGAAATACATACAGATTAACATTGTAGAATCATGTACCAATTAGTCAACATGTAAAATACATAATGGACTATCCAGTAGTACAGGGCTATTCAACTGGCGGCCCGCGGGCCAGATCCGGCCCGCGGGATGATTCTGACCGGCCCGCCAAAGATTACATGATAATAATTTTTTTTTTTTTTTTTTTTTTTTTTTTTTTTACTTTTTTCTTTTCATGTCAACGTTAACACGCACAATTGAGCCAAAGGTCACTCAATTAATGACAGATTTCATTGATAAATTGAGGGAAAACTTTCGATTTGATGAATTTGACATGTCCAGAGAATTGATGCATTTTGTGAGCAACCCATTTGCCAATGTAGCTGCTATTTCCACAAAAGGACAAGAGTTCCTTGCATCACTTCACATTGATGAAGGTCTCCTGCAACTTGAAATAATTGACATGCAAGCATCATCTGCTCTGAAGCAGGCACTTGAGAATGAATCCACCACAACATTTTGGATAAAGTGTATTCATGTCAAGACATTCCCCAAAATAAAAACGCTGGCAATATCTGTGCTAACAATGTTTGGCTCAACATACACCTGTGAATCCAGTTTCTCTCACATGAATGCCATTAAAACAAGCAACGTGCCTCCTTGACAAATGAGCATTTGCATCACTGTTTGCGGGTAGCCCTCACTTCCTATGAACCCTCTTTCTCTGCCATTGCCCAGTCAAAGAAGTGCAATCGCTCTCATTAGATGTGTGTATGTAGGCTAGGCCTGTCTGCCCCCCACCCCCCTGATGTTTGAGAGTTAAGAGTGGACAATAAGTGCTAATAAGATGCTGTGATTTGCTGTTGTTGCACAGACATGAAGCACTTTTTCATAAGCTCAGCTGCACTATAAATGTGTTTTTTTGTTCAAGTGTTGATGTTAGAATGTTCAGATGCACATCATGCACTTGTTTGTTTTTTATTTTATTTTTATATTGAAATGTTGAAGAGGAGATGTTGCAGTTGTTGCACAGTCATAAATGAAGCACTTTCTGCAGGAGATGTTGCAGATGTGGCACATAAATGAAGCACTTTTTTTGAAAAGTATACTACTTTTGCAATGTAGTTAAATAAAAGTTGTGAAAATGTGGTTGCGTGTTGTGTCAAGTGTACATATATTCATAGCACGGGGAGGCGCCGTGGCAGTCCGGCCCCTGGCCCCTTGGGTTTCTGACAATGTGGCCCCCTGAACAATTTAGTTGAATAGCCCTGCAGTAGTAAATAGATATATGTATATTTCTTATATAGCAGAATATGTATTATTCTGCTGTACAGTAGAACTGTACTGTTACTGTAGAACTTTCTTTATCGTTTACCTGGCAATCACAGAAACAGCCGAACCAGCAGGACAGTTACGAGTTAGACGTTTGTCCCACTGGTTATCCCATCCGGATAAAACGCTGTGGTCTGCTGAAAATAATACATGGCAAGCAGTGAGTTTAAAGAAACCATTAGTAATTTGAAAGACAGTGAAGGTATCAAACAGGAAGAAAGACTGTCAGGTTTTAAACTGTGGGTAAAACTCATATTTCACTAATAACACTTAAAATCATCGGTAAACAAACGTAGTGCTGAAAATATACACTTTGACAGGGTTAGGGTCTTTACTCTTGACTACATTAATTCATACGTCTGTAGAGATGGATTTATGGTGTGATGTCATTTGCGGTCCACCACCGGACCGCTCAGGCTTAAGAGGTTAAGAAGAATGACATGAACCACATGTCAGAAAGATGTGGTCTGGTCCTTTAAGAAGAATGACATGAACCACATGCAGTCCCGGCGCCAGAGCGAATTGACAAGGGGGGCACAGGTAATTGTGGGGGGGGCATAAAATATACGCTTCAGAAAAGGCATTTCCCGCAAACCAACACGCATTTCTTCAAAACATGAGCGCACTGCAGGCATAAGAGATAAGACAGTCTCTCTCTCTCTTTCTCTCTCGCACGTCACGTCACAAACACACTGGCGTCTTGCGCACACACAAAGTGAAAGATCACGTATATTTCGTTTTCGTATTATTAATACTGACAAGGGCCAAGGGGCAAGGCAGCTTAAATTAAACACTATGAAATAAGCCCGAGGCTGGGCTTCACATTCAACTTATTAATAATAATAATTGGGCCAAGGGGCAAGGCAGCTTAAATTAAACACTATGAAATAAGCCCGAGGCTGGGCTTCACATTCAACTTATTAATAATAATAATTGGGCCAAGGGGCAAGGCAGCTTAAATTAAACAGTATGAAATAAGCCCGAGGCTGGGCTTCACATTCAACTTATTAATAATAATAATTGGGCCAAGGGGCAAGGCAGCTTAAATTAAACACTATGAAATAAGCCCGAGGCTGGGCTTCACATTCAACTTATTAATAATAATAATTGGGCCAAGGGGCAAGGCAGCTTAAATTAAACAGTATGAAATAAGCCCGAGGCTGGGCTTCACATTCAACTTATTAATAATAATAATTGGGCCAAGGGGCAAGGCAGCTTAAATTAAACACTATGAAATAAGCCCGACCGAGGCTGGGCTTCACATTCAAGTATTAGTAATAATAACAATATATGACTTACCGATTAAAAGAGTTGTAGGCGGCGAGTCGTGGCACTGAACCTCCTCAGGACGGTGTCCTTCCATTCCGTGGTACATTTTCGCGTGAGGTCCTTCTCAAACGCCAGCTGAACCAATTGGGCCTTTCGTCTGTGGAGCATTGTCCGTCTGTGATCCGAAAAAACGTTCCGTAGCGTTGAGAACGAGTTTTCGCACATTGCGGTGGAGGCGCCGAAAGTTAATGCGTGCTTGAACGCAATCAATACACTGGGCATTGCCACAAGAGTTTTGTGGTAGTGAGACAAAATGTACTTTGTGGTCCAGATCCCCTCCTCGATTGGCTGTGATTCCTTTTCAGGTTGTGGATCTGGTGGATGATCATCATCGTGGCCTATAACCACCACGTTAGCTTCTGCTGTGCCTGTAACAGATGCAGCAGCAGCACCTCCAAGTGCAGCACCGGCGGGGGGGCCGCCTGGGCCTGGCGCTTCTTGGCAGACTTCTTCAACCACGTTAGATGTTGGAAGACCTTCACCAGGAGGAGGCATTCTTGGAGGAGGCCGTGAAGAAGCCTTAGGTGCGCCTGCCCCAGCCAACCATTTTCGTATATCCATTTTATTTGTATGTCCGTCTCCAAGAAGTGATTATTATTATATTTTACCTGAGTCTGACTTTCGCGCTCACTGACCTCACTCAAGTCACGCCCTACCCATATCAAATCAATTCAAATGCAGTCACGCCCTACCCGCCGTCAACTCAACGTGACCAATAATAATGCGACTGCGTGAGCCGTGGCGTGAGATCAAACATACACTTCCTTTAAGACTTTTTTTGTTTAATTTCGTTTAATAATAGGCTAAATAGCCTATTTATAAAGGAAAACATCTGATTTTTACTATAATAAAAAAAATTAAATGTTTAATTATTTTATTTTTTTATAATAATTGACCATGCCGGTTGGAGGGGCACAGTGCCCCATCTGGGGGGGCATGGCCCGCGAATGACCCCCCATGTCGCCGACACTGACCACATGTCAGAAAGATGTGGTCTGGTCCTTTAAGAAGAATGACATGAACCACAAGTTGCAAAAGGGACAGTGCATTTAATTGAATGTAAATATGCCAGAATTAGCCAGAAGGCTAGATTTCATCTGTAGTCCCTGATGTTAAAAAGGGCATCAACCAAAAGTGATAATAAAAAAAAAGGTTATCACACATAACATACATCAAATAGGCCTACATAAAATACAATTCATCATCACAATATACACATAAAAAAAAATACATATATAAAACAGAATAAAGCTGAATTCCATACACACCCCATTTATGAATGTAGCTGCCCTTGAATGAATTGAAGCCCCTTTACATGTGAAAAACTAACCTTTTCTTTTTTTTCAATTTTTTTTTTTATTCACCACAAATTCACCATTGTATAGCAGTGTACATAAAGACCCAGTGCCTCATCCGTAGCTAACAGTGTATTGCACTACCACAGGACCTATAGTCCTACCATGCTCTGTAAATAACTCATGTACATATACCGATATGCCCTACTTTGTTTACTTGTTTATTGCACAATGCCGTTCTATTGGATTCTTATTATATTATTATATATTACTTGTATTATGCACAATCGTTGCGGGCAAGACCCCCCGCATTTCATTGTATACTTGTATGCCGTGACAAATAAAACTCTTGACTCTTGACTTGACTTGACTATGTGTTGGGGGACTGGGCGTCAACCAATTAATTGTGATAATTTGAATTTTAACAGTATTTGAAGAAGATACACACTTTTCCTTCCCTAACTAACTTTTTCAGTGCTTGTGCATTTAGGTTTCTGATTGGCCGACAAAAGAAAGTATGAATAATGATAATAAAAATATATATATATGGAAATATAATAAAATAACCTGGCGTAATAGGATGATGTTTAGTAAAAAAAATATATATATATAAATAAATAAATAAACACAACAATGATACATAATAAAAACTGATGTTCATATCTTATAGGAATAAGAAGCTCATCGTTTTTCTCTTACCTGCTAGAAGTGCGAGAAGCAAAGTGAGGAGCAGCATGGTGGACGATTCCTGCTGTGAGGTGAAGGATGGAGGACGATGGAGGACAATGGAGGATGATGGAGGATGATGGAGGATGATGGAGGATGATGGAGGATGATGGAGGACACTGCAGGGCACCTCAGTAGAATGGTACCTCTTCAGACTGATGCTGCTGCATTTATATTGATTCTACCAACCAGGAACGAGGAACCAGGAACCAGTTGGGTGACAGGAAGGAATTCCCCTTCTCTACTCCCTCTTCACCCATTGCAATCCTATGCAGTGGCGTTGCGCAATATTTCGGGGCTCCCCCGCAGGTCGGACCATGGGGCCCCGCCCACTCCCTTAAATCAATAATAAAGTGACATGGGATAGACATCGCGGCCACGTAAAGCTTTTTTAAAATGTTAATTTGTTCAGGCATCATTCATTGACAAATACAAGTGGCTTTTTTTTTTTGTATTTTATTTTTTTATTCTTTTTTAAACAAACACATAAACAAACATGACAACACACGATAAGATATACAAGCATTAGTTGACAGTGCACATCCAATGAAATCACCATTTAGTTAATTGTCTTATACAGGATATACCCCTAATACCTGTTATCTAAAAACCTACACACATATGCTCTAGCTCGTACCCCCCCTCCCGGACCCCCCATTGGATAATCCAACTATTATAACTTGTTCCTAACCAGACACTACCATTATATGCTAGCTTTTATTCTCTCCACCACTTCTAACCACATTGTCATTTTGGATTCATTGAGACCCAAAATTCTTGCTGTAGATATTTCTTGATAAATCACATCGAGATATGTAAGAATCCAGACCTTCCGGCAAATCTTTTCCGGTTGAAACCATTGTGATGCTATCAGCTTTTTAGCCACTGTGATACCAGATAAAACCAATCTCTTTAGCTGTGGATGTACTGCATACTCAAAAACATCATTCAGCAGTAATACAGAGGGGTGTACAGGTATATTCAGAATTAAGAGATTTGATAATTGCTGGGTCACTTCTTTCCAGAATATCTTAACTGGTGGGCAGTCCCAGTACATGTGCATAAATGTCCCCTCGTCCCCATTTGTACATTGATTGATTGATTGATTGAAAACTTTATTAACAGATTGCAGAATGGGTACAATACAGTACAGCTCAATACACACAATTGTTAAGGGGATGCAGACCAGAGAAATACTTTCGTCTTGTTTACATCAGGGTCCCCCATTTTCAATTCATCAGGACATATATGACATACATGACATACAGATAGTCAGTACTGCTACATCTATACATTTATGACATACCAGATTTGCAAATACAGTACTGTTTGTGATACAGAAGGAGTCAAGAAAAGGGAGTATATACATTTGACGTAGAAACTGTACATTGGAGGAGGTTGGGTGGGGGGGGTTGGGTACATTGGGATATTGACAACCATACTGGGTAATTTACATTGGAGGTGGTTGGGGGGGGGGGGGGGGGGGGGGAGACACTGTACAAACAAACAAAATTGTACATTGGACTATTGACAAAACCATACTAGGTAAATGACTGTACATTGGAGGGGGTTGGGTTAGGATATTTACAGGGGCCAGTGTTGAATTGCAGTCTCCCGTAGGTGTCCCTTGAGAGAGGTTTTGAAAGTGGGTAGTGATCCACATTCCTTTACAGCTTTGGGTAGGGCGTTCCACATTGATGTGGCATAATTGCGAAACGTGTTTAGTCCCTTATTTGAGCCGAATCTGGGTTTAACATGATTTGTGGAGCTCCCTCTGGTGTTGTGATCGTGGTATTCACTGACCTTTGGGAAGTATTTTGACATGTACATGGGTACCTTGGTCGTGTAGTGTATCTTGTAGACCAGGCCCATTGCAAGTTGCTGTACTCTGTCGTCTACTCTAAGCCATCCTAGGTTGTCAAAGTGGGCAGGGGTGAGGTGGGTTCTAGGAGTAAGGTCAAGCAGTAGTCTGACATAAGGAGCATTTGGAGTCTTGTTTAAGACCCATTCTGTTCAGTCTTATAGGAGTCAAGTATGTCCTATGGATATAGTTAAGATTGATTTGTTGATGGTCCGGGTTCCTTGATGCAAGTCGAACATTTGCCCAGGCTTCTTGCCACTCAAAATCTATTTCCAGGTCTGGTATATCCCTCCTCCAAATAGAGTCTAGGTGGAGGGTTTCATACGAGGCCGTTAGTAATTGATGATAAAAATCTGATACAAAACCTCTCGATGTCTCTCTTTCATAGAATAATTTGTGGTATCTGTGGTGTGCAATTGGTATCGTTAATGGAACACTGTGAGCCTTCAAACATGCCAATAACTGTGCGTAAAAATAATATGTGGACTTGGTGAGATTACATTTTTTGCGTATTTCATCGAAACTACAAAAACCCTGTTTGTTGAAAACGTCTCCTAATGAGTGTATGCCTTGCTTTTCCCATCTAGGGAATCGTATAGGTTGTTTTCCAATCAAGAGTGCATTGTTATTGAATAAGGGAGTATGATTATGCCATTTATGTGGGATAGAATATTTTTTTTGTGTTTCACGCCATATCCGGATCACATGAGTGATTATGGGGCCAAATTTCCGTTCGCATTGCTTAATTGATAATTTGGTGTATACTATGTCCTTCAGCCTATATGGAGCTACTATATTTTCTTCTAAATTTCTCCAGGATACTGATGCTTGGGGATCAAACCATGTTGTCAGTGGTCTTAAAGTGTACGCCTTAAAATAGTGGTAGAAATCTGGAAATGCCATACCACCGTCTGCTTTGTTTCTCTGTGCGGTGGATCTTTTTATACGTGGTGGTTTGTTATTCCAAATAAATTTGTATGTGGAGGAGTGTAATTCTTTCCAGTAACCCTTTGGAGGGGGTAACGGTAGCATTGAGCTGAAGAAGTTGATTCTAGGTACGACGTCCATCTTAACTATTGATATCCGTGCCTGTACTGAGTTTTTAAGTTGACCACCTGACAAGGTCGTATTTGATTTTGTTTTGGATTTTTATGTAATTGTGCTTCACCGTTTGGCTTATGGTAGGGAATATTTCAACCCCCAAACCTCTAAAGTGTTTTACCATCGGTATCTCTTCTGGGAGGGTTATATTTCTTTTTGCAGGGGCGTTAAGTGGGAGGAAGGCCGACTTCGGCCAATTTATCCTAAATCCCGATAAATCTCCAAAGTCCTCAATCAACTTGAAAAGATGAGGCAATGCGGTGTTGGGGTTTTGCATGAACAGTATTACGTCGTCCGCATATAAACTAATTTTGTGTTGTGTGCCCTTGATTACGATTGGTTCTATGGATTGGGATTGTCTTATATATTGTGCTAAAGGCTCTAATGATAGATCGAATAGTCCGGGACTAAGAGGGCAACCCTGTCTGGAAGAACGTGATACCGGAAAGATTTCGGAGGTGATTGTGCCTGTTGTAATCATGGCCGATGGGTCTTTGTATAATACTTTAATCATATCAATGAATCCTTTTCCTAACCCCATCCTTTCTAATACTGCCCATAGATACGACCATTCCAACCTGTCAAAAGCTTTCATTGCATCCAGGGACAGCATCGCCTTAGGTGTGTTGTCTTCCTTGTTAGCATCTAGTACGTGTAGTAATCGTCTTATGTTATCAGTGATCAAGCGGCCTCTTATGAAGCCAGTTTGGTCCGGATGAATTAAAGACGTCATATGCTTTTGTAGTCTGATGGCTAATACCTTAGAGTACAGTTTGATATCGGTTCCGAGGAGGCTTAAAGGTCTATAACTACCGCACTCGGTGGGGTCTTTGTCTTTTTTAAGGAGGACTGTTATGAGTGCAATATTGTCATTCTTATGGAAGTTCCCCCCCTTGACTGAGTATAAAATCATATTTAGTAATAAGGGACCAATTATGTCCCAACAAGAGAGGTACATTTCTGGTGGGATACCGTCTCTTCCAGGAGCCCTACACTTTGCATTTCAGATATGGCCTCCCTAAGTTCATCTAGTGTGATCGGTGTTTCTAACTGTTTAGCGTCATCCTCTGAAAGTTTAGGGAGGTTAATTTGATTAAGATATGTGTCCATTTTGTTTTGATCGAAGGTCGTTTCTGATTTGTATAAGTTGGAGTAGAATTCTTTGAATGTCGTGTTTATTTCTTTGGGTTCTGTAACAAGTCCTTGTTGTGCTCTAATGGTAGTTATATCTGCAAATTTTGCGTTGACTCTTAATCGCATAGCTAATAGGTGACTTGGTTTGGAACCTTGGGAGTACTGCTGTTGTCTTGTGCTACGTATTTGCATTTCAGATTGTTGTCTGTATATGGCGTTAATCTCTTTTTTTAGTATATTGACTTGATTTTCCAGTCGAACCGAGTTGTTGTATTGTAAAGAATTAAATAACGTTGAGTAAAGCGTTTCCAGTTCAGCCAGTTTTGAGCATCGATTCTTGCGTATTTGGGAGGAAAAGCTATCAGTGAAATCCTTGATCATTCCCTTTGCCGACATCCATAATATTCTGGGGTCCTGCACCGAATTCGCATTCATCCGTAGGAATACTGTAAGAGCTTCTTTGATTTGTGTAATGAATTCCTTGTTATTAAGCAGCATCGTGTTAAATCGCCATCTTGGGGCTCGGGATGATAGTATACCAAATGTTCCTTTTAGGAGTAAATAACAGTGATCTGATAATGCATTGGGTATCATTTCCACATCGTAGTTACCAAAAAGTCTCGGGGATGTAAAAACGTAATCTATTCTGGATAATGTGTTATGTCTCGCAGATCGACAAGAGTACTTCCGGGTCGTGGGGTTGAGTGATCGCCATAAGTCATTTACACCTGTAATCTTCGACCAATCCTTTAATGCATTAGATGAATTTTTTTGTTCGTTGGAAAAGGAGGGGTTTGATTTGTCCATCCTTGGATTCCAAATGGCATTAAAATCTGCACCAATTATAAATGAGTATTCGGGAAGGTCTAACATTGCTCTGGTAAGTGTAGTGAAGAAACTAACTTCGTATAAATTTGGGGCGTATACGGCTACTGTTGTGAAGGGCCAGATTAAACCGAATATATATATTTATTTATATATATATATTTAATTGTATTTGTATATTCTCTAATATTCCCTGATATCCCTTGTATATTCCTTGTACAATATGCATTGAATATCCATTCTAGCCTACTGAACATCCCATAATAGTCTCCATTCTACTATTGGTCGAGACCTTGGTGCCAGGCTGCCATACCCCTCAGACCCAGTTCAAACGTACCGCTCCACATGTACGAACAAGTCCTAGTTCCGCGTAGGAATCTGGCTACCGCACCACTAATGGGACTATTTGTTCATAGTGCGTATATATACTGCGCTACTAAAGTAGGACTTTCTTTTCAGTCCAGTTTCTTACCCTCCAATAGAGTCACAGACGTAAAGCCTCCCCGCGACGCCACGTGTGGGAGTAAGGCCAAGTTCGCCTACCATCGGTATTGAGACATCGTGTATATTAATATTTGAATAGTCATATTTGGCACTATATCGTCGAGTTGGACGTAGTCTATTAAGCTAATAATAGTCTGTTAATATATAGTGCTTCGTGCGGTGAGAATACTACCGTAGTCAGTACCCCATCGTTTCGGGCAGAGAACTGGCCGCTTACCCAGGGTGGTTGACCCCACGTGAAGCTGCACCCGAGGAGCCCCAGAGCCGACGAGCGAGTGGACCTGTATACCGGATTATTCTACCGACGACAGCCCGCCTTCCCAGGCATGGATTATGCTTTGTATACTTTGATTATTCCATGGATAAAGACCCCCGACACTGCCGTGTGTTGGAACCCCCCCCCCTGGAGAGGACGCAAGGTGAGGAGACGCTCTGCAAGACGAGGTCGCTTCACGTCTCTCCTCCGTGGACCGGAGGAAGCCGGCCCACAAAGAGTCCACCTGCTTTCATCTGTGGTCCAAGGATCGCCGGCGCATTGAACGGCACTACAGTGGGTTCACCTGGGATACCCTTGGCCGGACGAGGCAGCCGGATTCTACCCCCCCCCCCCCTCCTACTCCTGTCGGCTTACAAGCGACCGGATTAACCCCTCTCCTAGTGTGTCCAGTATATAATCATTAAAGTATCATTGCTGTTATTCCTTAAACTATTCCAGGTCGTATATGTACCACCTGCGCCTTCAGAGATTGGACATTCTCTATTGATATACCGACGAATACTCTTGCCATAAAAGTGCATACTAATTCCATTCATAAATGTGATTGATTTGATTAAGTGCTTGCTCTACACACCATCGCTGTGTAGAAATAAAGACCTATTTCTAATTCGTACATTTGTGTTGGATCCGTTTCATCTACGTGACAGTGTTCATCATAATATATTTATGCCGTGTACTGGGTGGCCGAATATTAAGTACAAAGGTAGTGGTAGTAAGTATCATATCTAGTAATACAGTCAGGGAATTGTACCCCTCAGTTACAATTGGTCCTTCGAGCCGGAGGGTAATCAGTGTAATATTAATATAGTGTTATTAATATTGAAATGGCCTATGATGAACACTCCACGAAACGATCCTCCTAACCAACGCCCGCAGCGCGAACGACGGCTCCCTCAGTACTTAGAGGCCTACGCTGTCAGTCAACAACCTAGTCTTCTACTAACAGTAAACGCGGTAAAACTAGAAAGTAAAAGTATGTCTAACCCCAACGCCCAGACTACCCCGACCATAGAGGCCCCTACGGGCTCTAATGTAACTGACCAAGTTCACGGTGGGGACCAGTGGGAACCAGACATGACTTCACACCCCGCCAGTACTGAAGAAGTAGTCCCCGATGAGTCCCGGGAGGAATACAACGCTACCGAGAGAGAACTCGGCACGGAAGAAGACGGGGAGAGCACCGTGGAGATAGAGCTCCAAGGCTCCGCAAGGAGTACCCCGAGGGAAGGCTCCCCTATACAACCGCCTTCTCCCAGCGAGGCAGAGAGGACCCTACAGCAGGCCTTCCTCATCAGCCTGAACGCCGCTGCTGAACGCGACCGACTGCAGATCCAGCAGCGAAGCGAACACGAGCAGATACGTCTAGAAATAAGACGCATTCAGATGGAAGAGAATGTGGCCCGAGAACGAGCCGGTGCTCAACGGGACGCAGCGCGCGACAGACAGCAGTCGCAACTAATAGAACAGCTGATCAGACGGACAACACCCTCTCCCTCCGCCAGAGGCTCCAGGAACTCGTCTAGACACACCTCCAGGGCGGCATCCCCTAGCCGAGTAAACAACCCTGAACTTGACCAACAGACGAGGTCTATACCCCCCACAGACCACCTCCCCCCACCGGTCCAAGCGAGACCTAGCAACCGGGAAGGAGCAGCATATCCTGTGGAGAGGCTAAACCAGAGACTACAAGCACTGGATGACCTAACTGAAGACGAAGAGGAAGAGGAGGAGAACCACGCCCGAAGACAGCACAGTACTCTACCGGACCAGGAGGTCCGGTACAGCCCAGGCTATACTCCCGCGGAGCTGCGCTACAGACCCCCGACTCTATACACGGGTGAGCACGACGCACGACCCGCACCGAGGAACAGCACCTGGACAAGCGGGCCATGGTACACTGCCGGTACCAGCCCATACCAAGGAGCGGGAGGAGACTCGCCTAGGAGGCCTCTCCCCCAACGCTCGCCGATGTATCCACAGTCAGCGTCATACATTGGCACGCCTATGGTACCCGACTTCACCCAAGATAACCGGGCCCAGTATACAGAACTCCGCATGTGTCTGGAGACCATGTTGGTGGATGTATTGGATGAACGCCACAAATACGCCATCCTACTGAAGCACTTAAAGGTGCCCCGCGCACATAATATAGCGCTCGCCTACGCGACTTCCACCACCCCATACACAGCAGCGCTGGTAGCATTGGACCAGAGGTATGGGCGCATATGGGATTACGTGATCCAGGAGATCCGACACATCGACCGCTTACCCCCAGCAATAGACAATCGAGCACTGGACGACCTGTCCATCAGAGTGCAGTCCCTGGTAGGGATGTTGGGAGCGCAAAGAGAGAAGGGGAGGCATGAACTTTACGCCAACTCAAATGTGGAAAGGATTCTGGAGAAGCTGCCGCCCGCTCGTCAGGAGCGCTTTAGGCGGCAGAGGGACCACAGAGACCCGAATGGCCCCGAACCGAACCTCCTCGATCTAGCAGACTTCCTGGCGAGAGAAGTCAGCAGCCTACGGCTAGATACATTCGGACGGAGCACCCCTGGCTCCAGAGAAGGAACCAGACGACTAAATGATGGAAGAAGATCGGTGACTGTGATGCACCAATCGGAGTCAGTACCGAGCAGCAGGAGCCACAGTACCCCCTCCAGAACGGAGAAGTGGAAGATAGTGTGCCCCTACTGTGAGAAAGAACACTGGCTAGCGCAATGTGACTCCTTCCCCAAGCTGAACGCGGAGGAAGCAGGTCAATGGATAAAGTCCAACAAGCGCTGTTTTCGCTGTGCGCGCTCACACATGGCAGCCGAATGCCGCTTAAAGAAAAGGTGCACCAAGTGCGATGGAGCCCATCTGGACATACTTCACGACAGTAACAGACGGCGCCCTTCACCCGCACCATCCAGCCGCAAAGCGAGCGTCATGTACATCGATCCCGCCAGCAGCAGTGGAGCCCGAGTACTCCTAAAAGTAGTGCGTGTGACACTAAGCTACCAGAATAAAGTCCTGGACACTTACGCCGTCCTCGATGACGGGTCAGAGAAGACCCTGCTGCTCGCCTCCGCTGCGGCCCAGCTAGGGCTGCGGGGAAGCGAAACCCAAATGACAATTCGGACAATAAGACGAGATTTGAAGACGATAAAGGGCGAGAATGTCTCATTCTCTATCGCAGCAAGCGGCCAGCCTGAGCGACGGTACCAGATTGCAGACGCTTTCACCAGCCAAGAAATAGGACTGTCGCGGTACACATACCCCGTCGCCAAGCTGATGGAGAAATATGTACATCTGCGCAAGTTACCGATCCCGCTCATAGACAATGCTATGCCGACCCTGTTGATAGGCTCCGACCATTCAGACCTCATTGTCCCGATAGACCGGGTTCATACCGGACCCCGAGGCTGTCCTGCAGCAGTCGAGACCCGTTTGGGATGGACTCTCCAAGGCCCGCTCGCCAAATCTCTCAACCGAAGTACAGCCACTAGATGTCTCCACTCCCGAGTCACAGAGGGAGAAACCGCACTCCTGCAACACGTAGAGCGGCTATGGACCTTGGAACAAATGCCCTTTAAGAACGGAAAGAAAGACATTCGCTCTAAAGATGACATTTACGCCATTCACCTCCTCGAGACAGGGACCAAGAGAGTCCCGGTCAACGGCGTGTTGAGATACGCCACGCCACTCCTGCGGCGAGAAGGAATGCCTACTTTCCACGCCAAGACAGACGCCACAGAACGGTACCTGCTGAACACGGAGCGGCGCTTAGCCAAGAACCCCGCCCAAGAGAGTGTATACCGCGCTGAGATTGAGAAGCTCATCACAGCGGGACATGTCACAAAGATGGACATTAAAGAGGCTGACCAGACCACTGAATCGTGGTACGTGCCTCACCACAAGGTCCATCACAACGGTAAAGACCGCATAGTATTTAACTGCAGCTACCAGATCGGATCCCAAAATCTGAATAAAGAGTTACTGCCCGGTCCCACACTCGGCCCCTCCCTACTCGGCGTTCTACTCCGCTTCCGCCAGGAAAGGGTGGCCATCAGCGGGGACATTAAAGGAATGTTCCTGCAGGTGAGATTAGTAGAGGCGGACAAGCCCCTGTTACGGTTCCTATGGAGAGAGAAGCCAGGAGATGAGCACCCAGCCATCTACCAATGGGAAGTCCTCCCCTTCGGAACGACGTGCAGCCCCTGCTGTGCTACATTTGCACTACAGAAACATGTAGCAGAGGACCCAGCAGCGGACGAAGAGGTCCGACACAGCGTAAAGAACAGCTTCTACGTAGACAACTGTCTACAAAGCCTTTCAACCCAAGAAGAAGCCGAGGCTCTCCTGATTAAACTCCGCGCCTCATTGATCAAAGGCGGCTTTGATCTCAGGCAGTGGGCCAGCAGCGATCCGCAAGTACTGCGCAGCCTCTCCTCCGAGGACAAGGCAGCCAGCAGCGAGACCTGGATGGCTACAATCCCGGGAGAAGCCCAGGAGATGACCCTGGGATTGGTGTGGCGATTCAAAACAGATTCGCTTCCCTACAGACACAAGCCCCTGACTACGGAGCAGGGAAGGCCGGCGGCGGCGCCGACCACCAGACGGAGTGTGTACACAACACTCGCCCGACAATATGACCCGCTAGGATGTATTCTACCGTACACCACCAGGGCAAAAATGATTGTACGAGCATTGTGGGACAAGGACCAGGGCTGGGACGACCCCATTCCCGCACACCTTGCATCCACCTGGAGAGAGTGGGAGATGGAGCTCCACTCACTCCCAGGCGTTAATATGCGCCGAAGCTACTTCCCACCCACGGTGAGGCCAGAGACATGTAAAATGGACTTACACGTCTTCAGTGACGCCTCAGAGGTCGCATACGGATCAGTAGCCTACTTGCGGGCCCAAGACCAGGGGGGAGAGATCTACACAGCATTTGTCCTCGCCCGCTCGAGAATAGCCCCACGCAAGCAACAATCTATCCCACGTCTAGAGCTCTGCGCAGCCCTAGCCGGAGCGCACCTAGCCACGCTCATCCAACGTGAGCTCACCATACCGGTGTCTAGAACAATCCTGTGGTCAGATTCCACGACGGTACTCGCCTGGATCAAATCGGACTCATGCAAGTACAAAGTCTTCGTGGGAGTCAGAGTCACCGAGATTCAAGACTTAACCGAAGAGTTAACCGGAGAAACAGAGTGGCGCTACGTTGATACAAAACAGAACCCAGCTGACGTCATCACCCGGGGAATCCCCCTAGATGACCTCACCCGTCGCAATGCTTACAGTGACGGCCCCGCATTCCTAAAGCTCCCGGAAGGAGAGTGGCCCACGCCTATCCCGAGGGAAGCCAGTCAGGAGGAGGCTGAGAATAAGAAGCCTGTGTTCTGTGGATTGAGCACTGTTATCTCCGCAGACCCCAACACACTCCTGATGGGGCGGCTAGATCCTGCATTACCACAGACAATGTACCGGCCTGAAGAAGCGAACGGCCGACGAATGTGGAGGTACAGCCAAGTATTAGCCGACAAGTTTTGGAACAGTTTCCTACTGCACTACCTACCGTCTCTACAGACCCGCCAGAAGTGGGTAAAGGAGAGAGACAATTTGACAGAAGGAACAGTCGTCATGATTATTGATCAATCACTGCCCAGAGCTATGTGGCCGGCCGGCCGCGTAAGCAAAGTGATCACCGGTGCCGACGGCAAGGTCCGAGCAGCTGAAGTGCTCGTCCAGGGTCGCACTTACACCCGTCCCGTGGCGAGGCTCATAGAACTGCCTCGACTCCCAGACACAATCGATGATGACCATGACCCTACAACCCTATGACTTTGTGAAGTTGACTGACCCCTACAGCAAACCCTTATGTGTAAATAGACAACGCGATTAATCTGTCTCTGTTTAACTGATTAGGTCTGGGACCAATCAGGGGGTGGCTGTTGTGAAGGGCCAGATTAAACCGAATATATATATTTATTTATATATATATATTTAATTGTATTTGTATATTCTCTAATATTCCCTGATATCCCTTGTATATTCCTTGTACAATATGCATTGAATATCCATTCTAGCCTACTGAACATCCCATAATAGTCTCCATTCTACTATTGGTCGAGACCTTGGTGCCAGGCTGCCATACCCCTCAGACCCAGTTCAAACGTACCGCTCCACATGTACGAACAAGTCCTAGTTCCGCGTAGGAATCTGGCTACCGCACCACTAATGGGACTATTTGTTCATAGTGCGTATATATACTGCGCTACTAAAGTAGGACTTTCTTTTCAGTCCAGTTTCTTACCCTCCAATAGAGTCACAGACGTAAAGCCTCCCCGCGACGCCACGTGTGGGAGTAAGGCCAAGTTCGCCTACCATCGGTATTGAGACATTGTGTATATTAATATTTGAATAGTCATATTTGGCACTATATCGTCGAGTTGGACGTAGTCTATTAAGCTAATAATAGTCTGTTAATATATAGTGCTTCGTGCGGTGAGAATACTACCGTAGTCAGTACCCCATCGTTTCGGGCAGAGAACTGGCCGCTTACCCAGGGTGGTTGACCCCACGTGAAGCTGCACCCGAGGAGCCCCAGAGCCGACGAGCGAGTGGACCTGTATACCGGATTATTCTACCGACGACAGCCCGCCTTCCCAGGCACGGATTATGCTTTGTATACTTTGATTATTCCATGGATAAAGACCCCCGACACTGCCGTGTGTTGGAACCCCCCCCCCTGGAGAGGACGCAAGGTGAGGAGACGCTCTGCAAGACGAGGTCGCTTCACGTCTCTCCTCCGTGGACCGGAGGAAGCCGGCCCACAAAGAGTCCACCTGCTTTCATCTGTGGTCCAAGGATCGCCGGCGCATTGAACGGCACTACAGTGGGTTCACCTGGGATACCCTTGGCCGGACGAGGCAGCCGGATTCTACCCCCCCCCCCTCCTACTCCTGTCGGCTTACAAGCGACCGGATTAACCCCTCTCCTAGTGTGTCCAGTATATAATCATTAAAGTATCATTGCTGTTATTCCTTAAACTATTCCAGGTCGTATATGTACCACCTGCGCCTTCAGAGATTGGACATTCTCTATTGATATACCGACGAATACTCTTGCCATAAAAGTGCATACTAATTCCATTCATAAATGTGATTGATTTGATTAAGTGCTTGCTCTACACACCATCGCTGTGTAGAAATAAAGACCTATTTCTAATTCGTACATTTGTGTTGGATCCGTTTCATCTACGTGACAGTGTTCATCATAATCTATTTATGCCGTGTACTGGGTGGCCGAATATTAAGTACAAAGGTAGTGGTAGTAAGTATCATATCTAGTAATACAGTCAGGGAATTGTACCCCTCAGTTACAGCTACCAACGCTATTTTCCTGTAAAATCTTAGCTATAGTTATCCGACCATCTGCATCAGACCATACTCCCTTCAATTCAATATTCAACTTCCGTCTAACGACTATGGCTACTCCCCGAGTTCTCGTTCCAAAGGAAGAGTGACTAATGTTATGATATGTGTTGTCCGCTAACGTATCTATGTCTTTCTCTAAAATGTGCGTTTCGCTTAGCAGAGCCACGTCCACCTGTTCTTTTTTCATCAGTGTGAGCACGCTTTTGCGTTTGTGTTGTTTATTTATTCCACCAGTGTTCCAGATCATTATATTCAAACTAGCCATAATCTATACATGTTGTTGTGTAGTTGTTGGTAATGCTTCTGGAGTGCGAAGCAACAATAGATGTACATCCAACTATTGAGGTCCCCCGTTGAGAGCCGAGCTTAAAAACATACATATATACAAATAGAAATCCCCTATTCCCCCCTCCCACCGAGAGTCGTACAGGACTGTGTTCCATAAACACAACCTTCGCGTATAACTCCCTCCCTTAAACCACCGGATATCCCAGAATGATCCATTTATCCTTAACTTTCCTATGTATACCATAGGATCTAACATTCTAAATTCTACCATAAGTAGAATGTCAACTGTGGCTTGGCCACTCTCCCGTTAAATACAAATAAAAATAAAATAAAAATAAAAATAAAGACCAAAAATAAGCTTCAATTATCATACCATAATCACTTACATTTTATAAGAACGTGTGTAATTTATAATAACCCAAGAATAATATAGAGGTATTGAACTGAAAAGAGAACCTCAATAAATCAGAGAAAAGAAAGAAAAACTAAAAAAAAGAGAACATTAACTTAGATCTTGAAAGAGATTTGCTATGCTTAAACACCTAGAGTATAAATTGGAGAAGTAGTGGAAATATTTCCAATTAATAAAAAGCAGTTTTTAAATACTTTTATGCAGCATTTCCCCTGGCCAGGGGTGGGCGATGATCCGTTGTGAAGAATGTTATTCCGAGATGGGCCCACCGGTCCTCAGCCAGCCGCTGCTGTGATGGTTCTGTGGTTCTGCAGCTAGATGCTATTGGTTATTCCCCCGAAGGACTTCTGGCTGTATGTCTGGCCACATATTGCTGTTATTCCAGAATGTTCCATATATCAAAGAATGTTTTAAATGTTCTAGATTATTCCAATATGTCGTTTTTATATGTTCCAGTATGTTCCAGAATGTTGTTAGAATTCCATACTCTTAAAATAAGGACCGCTTCGACGTCATGCTCATCTTCTCTGTATCGTTCCAATTTTAAATCCAATATGACCGCAATAATAAAAGTCCAACGGGGAAAACATTCAATAACTCAGAGCTCGTAGGTCTCTCTGTCCCAAATCAGCGGTTCATTAAAGTTTATACGATATGGTGTCCATGCCTAGCAAAGATTAAAAGGCCGTTTATACACTATCCTGCATTTTGTGCTGTCATATATTTGACTGCATCTTCAGGCGAGTTGAGGAAAACCCTTTCTCCTTGTTTATCGACGATACGAAGTCTTGCAGGGTATATTAATATGGGTTTGTATTTCTCCTGATAGAGTTGAGACATCACCGTCTTGTACTTGGCCCGCAGGAGCACCACATCCCGACAATAATCTTCAAAGAAGTGTATTGACATATCCTTGTGTTTCAGATTGCCTTTCATCCTGCGAGTCTCTCGAATGATAATTTCTTTTATTCTGACTTGACGCAGGACAGCCATGATCACTCTGGGTCTGACGTTATTGTCATTTGATCGGGTGCCCAATCTGTAACATTGCTCCACCTCAGGTACCGTAGGAAGGATTGTTGGTCCCAGGATTTTCTGTAATTCTGTCGCAAACGCTTCAGGATGTGTGCAGCTCACCGACTCGTCCAGTCCGACTATACGAATATTCAACTTGCGATTTTGATATTCCATCTCGAATATTTTAGCTTTTTGTCCTTCATTGATTCGCTTAAGCTCAGCCGTTATATCGTTGAGCTCCGTATTGAGTTCTTTGTAGTTTCCCTTCATCTCAGCCGTTAGTTTATCGTTGATATCAGCTACGTCTTTGTAGATCCGACTGAAATTCTGTTGGTGTTCTTCCAAACCAGTTTCCAGTGCTACGGTGCGCTTAATATGTGCGTCGGCATCCACCCTTAGCGCTTCTATTTTGCATTCGATAGATTCTTTGATAGCATCTACTTTTTCGGTTATTGCCTTCTCCATTTTTTTCATTTCCCGGATGATATATTCTGTATCTGCGGAGGTGTTTATAGGGGTTGATGAGGATGCCATCTCGTCCATATCCTCTGCTATTTTGCGCACGTATCCCGCGACCATAGGCGGGTCCTCTGCGCTTGGTTTTTTCAATCGTTTTATCTTTCCTTGGTGGCATCTCGAATCTTTCAGTCAATATAGTTAGTTGATAATCTCAGTTGATATATGCATCAAGTTTTAAACGCATTGGTGGTGTATAAATATGTTTTTAAAACGGAAAAAAAATAAAATGGGTGAGCTGCTGTGTCACATGCGACTTACTCCATTCTATAGCTAAACCGGAAGTGGCTTTGTATTTTTTTGTAACATGAAGGTATTGTAGAACAGCCATATCATAATCTGAGTTCACACAACGGAACGGTTCACATAACATAATTCTGTATAAAAGAAAAGTAGCCTACAAAAAAACAAACAAAACACATCCTATAGGCTACATACTGTAGTAGAGGATGCAGTCAGGAGCTGCTTTCTATTGTAGTAGGCCTATTATTTTATATGAGCACGTCTCCTGGCATTCTTCTGCGCAAAGTCCAACACTCTTTAAATCTAGACTGCGCGCGTGTCGGCTCTCAATACTAGAAACGTTAATAATAATAATAATAATAATAATAATAATAATAATAATAATAATAATAATAATAATAATAATAATAATAATAATAATAATAATAATAATAATAATAATAATAATAATAATAATAATAATAATAATAATAATAATAATAATAACAACAATAACAATAACAATAACAATAACAATAATAATAATAATAATAATAATAATAATAATAATAATAATAATAATAATAATAATAATAATAATAATAATAATAATAATAATAGCATCATTTTATATAGCGCCTTTCAAAAGACCCAAGGTCGCTTTACATAGGGGGGGAAATAACAAAAGTAACAAACATAGTGGACAGACACAACATAATTTTGTGTTGGCTGTTCGGTGATAGACCATCTGCCCATCACCTCCACCAGCGTGGAGAATAGGAATAAATTATTGGCAGGGTCTCTCTAAAAAGATTAAAGAACACGAATTCTCTCGCTCTCATTTGGCAGCATGTGTCGTTTATGATACGCAGAAACATAATCTGACCATTGCTGCGCAAATATCATCTGATAGTTTTACGAGAGAGTTGGGGTTTTGGACCGAGGTCCTAACCAGAATAAGTGATGTTAGTACACTAACACTGGCCTCTCGCAAATCTGCTTTCAGGAGTCAGTGAGAGAA
Source organism: Notolepis coatsorum (assembly GCF_963971535.1). NCBI lineage: Eukaryota > Metazoa > Chordata > Actinopteri > Aulopiformes > Paralepididae > Notolepis > Notolepis coatsorum. Next base: position 137,289,705 of record NC_140172.1, read on the forward strand.
AATAGGTGATATGATAATTGTAATTTCTTATCTACCATAGAACTTATGGCGCGTTATGCGCACAATTTGCGAGGAGTAACGCGGGTGAGGAGTAACGCGGGTGAGGCTCACGCTGCCCTCAATACTTTCCTGACTCTGCTGTACAGGCGTCACCCAACCAACCTGTAGGAGTCGCTGTCCACAACGCCCAATCCCCACCCATCGACTTTCCACCCGCTACCTCTGCCAATTGAGATAGTATGAGGACTGGCCCAAGCCGCAGCCAATGCTGACTCCGGGAGTCGAGACCGCAGCCTCTTGCATTGGTGACGAGCGCAATCTCCGCTACGCCACCCAGCCGCGCCCTGGAGAGCATGGACTGGTCAGATGAGCTCAGTGGTACACAGGTTGAAGAAACATGGCTTGGATTCAAAACCAAATTCACAACAATACTTAACAACATGGCACCCCTAAGAACCACCAGGGTTAAAAATCACGCTGAGCCATGGATGCACACTGAAATACTGACCGCTATGAAAACCAGAGACAAAAAATCCTCTGAACTTCATAAAAGTCAGACAAAGCTTTCCAAAAGCTCAAACAGTGAACTCCAAGCCCACGTGGTTGAACTAAAAATTCAAAGAAACAGACTAAGAAATGATGTAAACACCATGATCAAAACTGCAAAAATAAATGTCATCAATGACAAAACTGAGGAAACCACGTGAACTTTGGAAATTACTCAATAATCAACTAGGCTGCAGTAAAAAACTTAAAACCAGATTTTCCTGTGGTAGTACAATACTGTTGGCTATGGATGCATAATACATGCATTATTAGATGACTCTTATTGTGAATAACATACAGACAGATACCTTTGCTTTAATAATTCTTTATTAAATGACAATATTTATATGGTATACATGGGCTATTTACAGATCATAATAGGACATGATAGATCCTGTGGTAGTACAATACTGTTGGTTATGGATGCATAATACGTGCATTATTAGATGACTCTTATTGTGAATAACATACAGACAGATACCTTTGCTTTAATAATTCTTTATTAAATGACAATATTTATATGGTATACATGGGCTATTTACAGATCATAATAGGACATGCTAGATCCTGTGGTAGTACAATACTGTTGGCTATGGATGCATAATACGTGCATTATTAGATGACTCTTATTGTGAATAACATACAGACAGATACATTTGCTTTAATAATTCTTTATTAAATGACAATGACACATTTATGCATCTCATTACATCGTGTGATGTTACATTAGTATGTTGCCAGCGCTTTTGAAATAAAAACACATTCTAAACGGTGCTTTGCCATTCGAATGCATTTATCTGCATTGTAGGGCTATTTAGACTGTCTTAGTAAGGTTGCAGGCTTGAAATGTAGCACTTGTAAAAGGATATGCGCTTTTGAAATAAAAACACATTCTAAACGGTGCTTTGCCATTCTAATGCATTTCTCTGCATTGTAGGCCTATTTAGACTGTCTTAGTAAGGTTGCAGGCTTGAAATGTAGCACTTGTAAAAAGATATGTGCTGTTTAGACTGTCTCATCCTCCATCATCTCTGGTCCTCTGGAAGGCCTCTCTACACCTGGTCAGTCATCCTCCATCATAAGATAAGATAAGATAAGATATTCTTTTATTGATCCCCTTGGGGAAATTCAGGCATCATAGCAGCATGGGGGGGAGGGGGGGGGGTACAGGTAGTAAAACAACACAGTGTACATGTGACGGATCATACTGGTCTGCGTTGTGTTGATGTTAAATGTTAATGTCCCGAGGGGGAGTCGAACAGGGGGCTCCCGCGCCGCGGGCGACGACACAGGCCGCTGCACTAAGAAGTGAATTCACTCCTAACTACCGTACCTATGCGTCTGTTAACCCTGTTATGAGGAAGTGAGTTTATAGTAGGCGATAATCCTACCTATTTAATGTCATCCCGCAGAAATGAACCAAGCATCAGGTCAGAGACAATCTATAAATCAGCTTCACATACAGATATAACTCCTTAGAAATGGATAGGACACATGACCATAACACACAGCGTCAAATGACACGTCACAAGGAACTCCTAGCCATGAAGCCCTAGCAGGCTCTGTAGGCGTAGTGGTGGTGACCTCCTATCCCTCCCTTGCAGATCCCTCTTCCCCATATAGCAGCCCCTCCGGCTGCCAGGGCAGGCTGGCTGCCAGCTCCCGGGGGGAGGGGGCCCCTCCCCCTTGGACACAGGACTCCGGCCCTACTAGGAGGGATCTGCAAGGGAGGGATAGGAGGTCACCACCACTACGCCTACAGAGCCTGCTAGGGCTTCATGGCTAGGAGTTCCTTGTGACGTGTCATTTGACGCTGTGTGTTATGGTCATGTGTCCTATCCATTTCTAAGGAGTTATATCTGTATGTGAAGCTGATTTATAGATTGTCTCTGACCTGATGCTTGGTTCATCTCTGCGGGATGACATTAAATAGGTAGGATTATCTTGCAAACATCAAGCGTCCACCCCTCAGGATGTTTTTTGCTACCTTTTTTTCACTATTATTTCCTGTTATCCTATACTTTGGGCCATAACCAGTTGATAATGACCACCCCCAACTCATCCCCGTTTGGCCTCAGGGGCCAAAAAACCCTCTTTTTGGGAAAAGCTTCAGGCGAAATGATGTAATTAATTGCAAATATTAGGGTACTGCAACTGCATAAATGGTCAGATTAGTCTGAAACTTTGCATGAAGTATCCTGACACATAGGGGAAAGTATCAGAATAATAATCTGGGGCGTACTGCAAATTTCTATTGTCAAATATCACTCTCAGCATACCTCAAAAGACAAAAAAATGTCTGTCCGCCTTACAAATTGTCATCAAAAGTGATCATCTCCGCTACGCCACCCAGCCGCCGGGCAAAAGTGATCATTTTCAAGTATTTAATTAAACATGTCACTGCCTCACATGGATATGAAAAACGTCCCACATTTATACGCTTCAATTTAAGTCCAAGATGACCTTTTTTTATTTTTTTTATATATCTTTTTCCCCCTCCTTTTTCCTCTGATTTTCTCCCATCCCAATGTTAGTCATTATGCCAATTCCCAATCCCCTTCCTGGTCGCTGCGCACTTACCCCCCACAGTCGGTCTGGGAGAGTGGAGGCTATCACGTGCTTCCTCCGACACACGTCTAGCCAATCAACCGCTTCTTTTTCACCTGGCAGTGCGGATTCTCACTGAGAGGGCGTAGCGTGTGGAAGGATCACACTATCCCACTTAGATCCTATCCGCGCTTAGCAGGCGCCCCAACCGAACTGTAGGAGTCGCTGTTTACAACGACCCGGACCCACCCCGCCAGCTTCTCCCACCCTCTAATACTGCCAATTGTATTAGTGTGAATGGCCAGCCAAGCTGGTGACAACCCCGGAGCTGTGAGCTGGATTCGAACAGGCGAATCCTAGCGTCTCTGGGGTTGGTGATGAACGCAATCTCCGCTACGCCACCTGACCGCCCTTCCAAGATGACCTTTCTGCCATGACCAAAGTTCTCCACTGTACCTCAAATCGAGAAAATAGAACATTCAAGCATTACCCTTATTTATTCCCAGACGCTTTGCATTGTGGGGTAGATTAGGAGGACTGAGTGACATCATCACCGGGGGTGACCATACTTACAGCTTACAGTCCCTTGACCATAGACATATATAAGGCTCAATGACTCACCCGCACTGCTGGCCAATGGAGACCGATGTTGCCACATAGCGTCCATCTTGGAACAGGCAGCACGCCCACTCATAACAATGTCTATGGTGCATGTACTATTGAAATAACCATAGCTTGCTAAATATTCAACCAATTTCCAAACGGTTTGTTTTGTTATAAACGTCAGAGATGTAGTTATCATACTACATACTTCTAATGGACTTTCATGTGTAATAAACCAAACCGTTTGTCGATGAACATTTAGCCCATTCACCATAAAACGTTCACCACAACCTCTGTGATTACTCTCAGCTGATTTTGGTGAATGAAGATGGTGAAGTGGAAAATGTATGGTTACTATACCATAAAATCATAATTACTATTAATCTACAATTCAGTGATGTTGAAGTCATGTAAAGACACTATCCTCCCTTCGAGCTCTGTAAACACTGACATTGACAGACCTCTATGGGAAGGGTTGTGTTTGTCTTCACCAAACAATATTCAAAGTGGAATGTGTACAAAGCAGGTCAAGATAACATAACCCAGAATGTTGAAACCAGGTCACCAGGATCTTGGGTCAGGATTAAGGGGGGACTCGTCAAAGCCTGTGATCTTTGTCCGGTGATGTAAGATTGCATGATTTGAGGGAGGACACACCTGTTTAAACTTCAGTCCAGCCTAGTCTACTTTCCTTAAAGAAGCTACATTCTCCTTCAATGGTCAAGGTAAGTGTGTGCTGAATATTGTTTCAGCTGTAGCCGGTAGACTTTTGAAGGTGTGCTCTGATATATTCTTCATTGTTCGTGAATGAATGAATTGAATGAGAGCACATTGGTTTGGAGAAGGAAGTTTATTCCGTTTGCTTTGTTGGTTTTTGTGAAAAAGCCATAGATTGTTGAGATGGAGATGGCGTCAGAGTCAAGGGATAGGTCATTAGGTCAGAGATGCTTATTTGTGACTTGAGTTGTTGTGATTTGACGAAGATCTGAAAGATGAACCCACTTGTGGCCTTGTACTGGATCACTTTCTGGTTTGATGCCACAAGCTTCCTTTTAGGTGTGGTAGATGACATTGTCTTGAATCTGTTCCTCTTGATAGGTTCAAAGAAAATTACTTTTTTTGTTTGAAGTTGATCACAGATGAACTCCTCTTTTTGAGTTTTGCCATTTTCAGGGCATTCAGCACATCATAGCGCACCTCTTCTGGCATAGCTGCTCCTGAAGTCAAACTTGTCAAGGGCTGAGAAGTCTCAAGCTGAAATGGGTTGATAAAACACTGAAATGCTTCTACTGTTTGCTGGAGTGATTTCACGTCTGAAGGAAATCACTGGGTTTCATCTGGTTTTCATATGTGTATGTATGGTACATATCCATAGATATTCAGTAATGGATTCCCTGTGTATGTGTTGAACTCGGAAACTGTAAGAGACAGACAGACAGGGAGTGGGAAAGATAGAGAAGTCAGATAGAGAGAGGCAAGGTCACTCGCACAGTCGCGGGAATGTAAACATTTAGTATGATAGGGGTGACGTTTCTATGGGAAAAAACTTTATAGCTGTGAGTTCCGGTTTGAGTCAGACGTGGTGGCGACAGCGAGATGAATCACACCGATAGAGCTCCCAGCTCTCTGACGAGGGTTGGGAGGGGGAAGGGAAATGGCCACGAGGACAGAGCTAGCTACTGGCTAACAGAACCGATTGCTACAGGCTAACAGATAGGCCGCAACCACCAAGCGGGTGTCAGAGAGATTAATCTATTAATCTAGGTTCATTAGACCATCAAATACTTTTAATCTTGTACGAGATGCTATGTTTATGAAAATAAACATCCTACTGAGAAAGAGATCACGTTTACAGTACAAATTCTTCTGTTACGGATGCATCAAAAGGGTGAGACAGTGTGACAGCTAGTAAGATTGCCATCAACAAACAAACAACAAACACAACGCAGAGACTTCCTGGAACGGCAGATGACGGCTGAAAACACTGATATCTATCACGTCTCTTCTATTGTTTTGTCTGTATGGCAGCGGTTGCCTGGGACATGTGATCTGGATACACTGATTGCTCCAGCATGCAAAAGTTTATCAGATCCTGGATGTGTTTCCTCAATGTGTTCAAGAAAGTATCCCAAGTATGTGAGGAATCTAGCATAGTTCTGCTGGTCTGAGCAGAAGAAGAGGTCTGGCATGTTGTTTAGGATGGCTTTGTATCCTTCATAGTCATTCATTTTGATTGCCTTATTCATTGACAGGACGAGCCAGGTGCAGTCCATGTATTCCATCTAAAACTGTACAGTTTCTCCCAGCTCCGCATTTCTCACTGCTTCTCTGAATGCATGATATTCTGCCATGTGGTGAGATACATCTTCTGATGAGAGCACTTCAGCGAGAGTAGATTCATTCAGAGTGAGATTTTCCAAAAATGCAGGCCATTCTGCAGAGAGTGGTTCATAAGTTTCCAGATACTTGTCATAGAGGAGTCTCTAGAGCTTCCAGCATGGAAGCACTCTGGCAAGGTATCCAGGCATCTTGTCGTCTCTTTGGCACCTTGACTATAGCGTAGCATTGCAACCATTGTACACACATGTGTACACACACACCATAATTTATATCCCACTTCTGCTCTCACTAGTCGCCCACTCCCACTAGCTAGCTACATTGGGCTGGCAGCTAACAACAAACTAACTAGCTAATGTTATCACTCTAGAAGTAGAGTTGCGCCCCCCCCCCCCCCCCCCCCCCCCGGGCCTCCCAGTGAGATGTGGTGTTCCACAAGGAAGCATACTAGGACCGCTACTGTTCCTAATTTATGCAAATGACATGTCGTCAGCTTGTGACTGCAACTTGTTCCTGTTCGTGGATGACTCAGCCCTGCTGGTCTCTGACAAGAACAAGTTACAGGTTGAAAAAACCCTCAGCTCTGAACTAGGCAAAATCTGCACCTGGCTCGCTGATAACAAACTATCATTGCACCTGGGTAAAACAGAGTCCATTCTCTTCGGTTCAAATAACAAACTCAGCAAGACCGACGGCTTCTCAGTTACAGTGGGTGACAATATTGTCACAAGGAAAGACCTAAGTTCCATCCTAGAGGCAAATCTTTCCTGTGACAAAATGGCATCCAATGTAATAATAAAAGTCAACCAACGAACTAGATTCTTGTATCGGATCTCCTCTTTGGTAAACAAGAATACCCTGAAGACTCTGGCAGGAGCACTCATTCAAGGGTACTACGACTATGCTTGCACCTCATGGTACCAATTGCACCTCAAAGGCGCTAAAAACAAAATTACAAACATTACAAAACAAACTGGTCAGACTACTGCTTGACCTTACTCCTAGAACCCACCTCACCCCTGCCCACTTTGACAACCTAGGATGGCGTAGAGTAGATGACAGAGTACAGCAACTTGCAATGGGCCTGGTCTACAAGATACACTACACAACGTACATGTCAAAATACTTCCGAAAGGTCAGTGAATACCACGACCACAACACTAGAGGGAGCTCCACAAATCATGTTAAACCCAGATTCGGCTCAAACTAGGGACTAAACACGTTTCGCAATTATGCCACATCAATATGGACCGCCCTACCCACAGCTGTAAAGGAATGTAAATCACTACCCACTTTCAAAACCACTCTCAAAGAGCACCTACGGGAGACTGCAATTCGAAACTGGCCCCTGTAAATGTCCTAACCCAACCCCCTCCAATGTACAGTAAATGTCCTAACCCAATAATACACGAGACCCTCTTCTTGGGACCAAGTAAGGTTTCGTCGATAATCCAATGTACAGTTACCCCCCCCCCCCCCTGCCTACCCAACCCCCCCCTCCCCACACCCACCCAACCACCTCCAATGTACAGTTCCCCCCCCCACCCTCCACCCTCCTCCAATATACAGTTTCTTCGTCAAATGTATATACTCTCTTTTTTACACTCTTTTTGTATCACAAACAATACTGTATTTGTAAATCTGGTATGTCATAAATGTATAGATGTAGCAGTATTGTCTGTATGTCATGTATGTCATATATGTTATGATGAATTGAAAATGGGGGACCCTGATGTAAACAAGACGAAAGTCTTTCTCTGGTCTGCATCCCCTTAACAATTGTGTGTATTGAGCTGTATTGTATTGTACCCATTCTGCAATCTGTTAATACAATTTTCAATCAATTAATCAAAGAGGTCGTGCCAACACAATCAATTTCTGTTTACTGGATTTAATGAGGCGTTTTCAGAGACCAGTATTAGTTGCTGAGCTTGAAGCTAATTTAACCCTTGCAGGTGTATGTTCTTTGGTACAGATGAATACAATAATAATACATTTTTATATTATTTAATAAATAATAAATTTATCTTCAACAAGGAAATACTTGATTGTATCTGACAGCCATGTGACTATTCTTGACACATTTATGGCATCAGTCATATTTGGCTGAGTGCACAGAACACATTCTTCTGTGGTGTGACAGACGTTTCAAGTTTTCTAACATCGCTTCACACAAAGCAAAAAGGCTTTAGGTTTTCTTCCATCAGATAAGATCTTCTCAGATATGTATTACCTTGTTGAAGATGAATTTATTCATGAAGTGTATTCCCTTGTTAACCCTTTAATGTGTACAACCGTGTCATTACAATCTTTGAGAATTGAACGTTCTACTTTTATTTAATTTTTTTTGGCACTCCACCCCCCCCCCCTCTTCATGGGACAACGTTATTATTTAATATACATTTTTAACTATTTACAGTGCAAAAAGTCAAGATAGACTGCGCTCACAAATTATAACACTGGGTGCTGAAATCCCGTCGAGTATAATAGAAAAAGAAAGCAATACGCTTGGACCAGCACTCTCAGATTTTGGTATATTTAATCGGTTGACTTAGATGGCCATCAACACTGAAGAAGGAACATTATAGTTCCGAAACATGTTTGTTTCAGGCTGCGATTAAATATACCAAAATCTGAGAGTGCTGGTCCAAGCGTATTGCTTTCTTTTTCAACTATTTACAGTGCAAAATGTAAAAAAAGTGTAGTAAAATAAGAAAGATTGGCCTCTCGGAGGGGGGAACTCAGACTAGACATTGACAAACAAATGACAACTAAAGACGACGAAGGACAACAACGAATACACGTGACAAGGGAAGGGGGGGGGGGAGAGGGGAGTAAATCAAGTAGGGGGTGAGGAGAGGTGAGGAGAGGGATTGAGAGAAGAATGGGTTGTGGAGTGGATGGCCCACAGGTCAATCTCATGTGACTAGGAGCCTAGATTATCCACAAGCAATTCTCAGATGTTATTATATTGTGAGACTTCGGTATGATCACCGGTTGAGATGTTTTCCTGTGATATGTAATCTGAGAGAAGGCCCAACCATTGCCCAGTATTCAAGTTTTTTCTTGTCTTCCAGTTTAAGAGGATAGTTTTCTTGGCGACAGCTAGGGAAACGAGCAGGGGTTTGGTGTTCTGGACTATTGAAGTGATAGCAGTAGTATCCCCGAGTAGGCAGAGGGAGGGGGAGAGAGGAATGCTGCCGCCCATGACCCGGGATAGTGTATTGACGGAATTCCAGAAGTCTTGAACAGGTGGGCAGAGCCAGGTGGCATGGAAATAGTTATGTGGGGTGTTGAGGGTGCAATGAGAGCATACATCTGTGCTTGCAAATCCCATTTTAAACATCTTGTGCTGTGTCATATGTACTTTGTGTAACACCTTATATTGGATTAATTGAAGGTTAGTGTTGTTAGTCATTGTGAATGTGTTGGTGCAAATTGGTTGCCAGGATACGGCATTAGGAGAGAAAGCCAAGTCCTGTTCCCATTTTGTGAAGGGGAGATTGACTGTAGTGTCTACGCTTGCCAGTATTTTTTCAAAATATTTTCTTCTGTGATGTTATTTTATTCATTGCAAATATAATTGGAGGTGGTTCAAGATCATTTTGTGTAATGTTAATTTTCGATTTAAAAAATGATAGAGGCGGCTGGGTGGCGCAGCGGAGATTGCGCTCGTCACTAATGCAAGAGACTCCGGTCTCGACTCCGGGTGTCAGCATTGCCTCTGGCTTGGGCCGGCCGACATACTAACTCATTGGCAGAGTTAGCGGGTGGAAGTCAATGGGTGGTAATCTGGACGTTGTGGACAGCAACTCCTACAGGTCGGTTGGGGGACGCCTGCACAGCAGAGACAGGAAATGGCAAGGGTAGTGTGAGCCTCCCACACGTTAGACCTCGCCAATGAGAGTCCGCGCTGGCAGGTGAAAAGATGTGATAGGCTGCCTCCTCGTGTACCTGAGGGGACACGTGATGCAAGGCGTCTATCCTCCCTACAGCCGACCAGTGGGAGGCATATGCAAGGAACGTTCAAGACAGGAGACAGGAAAATAAGGAGAAAAGTTTTTGATAAAAAAAAAAAAAGATTTCGAAATTGATTTCAACTGTAGAAATTGGAAGTGAACATTCTACTTATAATAACGGGTGCTGTTCATTGAACACTTCTAGATAGAATTCTGACTGAATGTATCAGAGAACATAAACCTGCTAGAGTTACATTAGCTTTATAAGCTCAGCAACCAATACTGGTCTCTGAAAACGCCAAATGTATTTTCTTAGAATAAGGTTTTATGAATCATTGTTTTGCCTTGTCACAAGAGGTGGTGGGTCCTCACATAGTGGGAAAACATGCACCCCCGGGTACCTTGTGAACGCTTCATTTAGTGCAGATATGGATCGGAAAAGCGGCAAATTAAACACAGTCAAGGGTAATTTTCTTCAGTGCATCACAATGCCAAAGAGCTGCTGTGTTACGTTTTGTACTAATAACAAAAACAAAAATCCAAATCGCAAGTTTTATATAATACCAGTTGAGGCATCACGGAGGAAAAAGTGGCTGGCGGCTATCAAGAGGGCACACGTACACGCAGACGGGGAGAGTCGACCAAAGCAGACCCTGGTCCCCCAAGTCAAATCATATGTATGTCTGCTCTACCCATTTCATAACATGTGAGAATAAGGAACAAATATATATATATATATGAACAAATATATATATATATATATATATATATATATATATATATATATATATATATATATATATATATATATATATATATATATATATATATATATATATATATATATGTAGCAGGGTGGATTATCCCTGCTTCGTGGGAACGGGTGTGCACAGCCACTGGGTAGCGAGACACAGTAGATCTCTGTCTGACTGCACCTCCGTCTTTGGGTCTGGAGCATCAACTGGAGGCTGGTGGATGGGGCCCGGGATTTACCAACCTGGTCTGGTACTCTGGTCTTCCTCTCCCTTCCAGGGCGGTCAGCAGTACTCCCCAACTCGCTCTCACTTCCCCCAATTACTCCTTTAACCCTCCCACACCCAGTGACTGAATTGTAAATAAATAACTTGGTTCCCCCCGCAAGCAGTACCCTCCCTCAGTGACACTAGAAACCTTACAGTAAGAAGGGAAAGGTTGAATAGGAAGGGGTTAATTGCATGAACGTTACCCACACCAAAATGATTACTACGGGGCACAGGAATGGACACGCACACAGAACCCCATCTAATGCTTTATATTAATTTGTACTGTTCAGTTACAAAGATTTAATAGGAATGGTCAAATAGAATGAAGTCCTACTATTACTCAGTTTGTAACTCAATACCTTATAGACACTTATATTATACACCCACCTCTGGGTCAGTACCAGGGATAATATACTTCAATGTGCTTGACTCATCACCCACGTCTGGGTTAGTACCATGGATAATACCTCTCTCAGGCTTTGATTATATGGTAGGAATAATACCGCTCTAAGGCTTTACTTATGAGATCACAGGTCTGTAACCTCCCCACAGGGAAAGGATTAATTAGATGGGAAATTATTATTAAAGAACCAACACGTTATCACACTCAAAGGAAATCAAAAAGGTGGGCCCACTTTACCAAAACAAGAGTCCTATACTAATGCCGGCATATAATGTTTATGGGGTACCCCTATGAACGGTAGTTAGCAACGTTAGCTTCACCCGTAGGCCGCACCACACTGTGTACTGTGCAATAAGATCCGGAGCACTGACGCTCTAATGTACTCAACCAAGATGGCGTCCTCGCCGCGCCACCACGGTCCGGGTAGCAAGATGGCGTTGAACGCTCTCGTCACGGGCTCTAGCAAGCGGGGCTGGAGCAGAGGAAGCAGTAGCGGGCTGAGAGCGCGTGCTGGGTGATGGCGACCTCTGCTGGACGGGAAGAACTCCCGTGCTGGGCTGAAGACAGCCGGGGCAGAGCAGACGTCGAACGCCGGCGAAGACTGGTTGTTGACGGCCGGTGTTGGGTAGACGCGCAGCAATACTCTAGCCCTACCTTAACTGAAGCTACTCTTTGGGTCCCAAACAGCCCTCCTGCTATTCGGCTATACTATTACGCAACGTGGCTGGCTACACCACCGGTCTCTTCAGTGCCTCGCGCCCGATGTATACTGGAGTCAATATAGCCGTTAGCAGCATGCTAAATATACCGCACACACTGCTACTATAACACGTTATCTATGGACGTTAGTCCTTGGGTTGGGTTTCTCACACACTATCACGGATACTTTTAGAATAACCCGTCATATACTCAAGTTCAATACGTTCGCCCGTGTGGTCCACAATGGGGCTCTGTCAAGACACGACCGACCAAGTCCAAGTCCACTGTCGAAGAGGCTGGTTCCCAGTGATGGGCAAGCTACTTGGAAAATGTAGCAAGCTACACTACAAGTTACTCTCGATTAAATATAGCTCAACTACAATGGACGCTATCCCCAGAGAAATGTAGCAAGCTACACTACAAGAACATGGCAAAAATAGCTAGCTACATCGGCACTACTTTTTTTTTTTTTTTTACTTCGTGACCAAGTTTCCACCAAACAAATAGGCAGGAAAAAAAATTCTCAGTTTGATTGTTTATTATAAAACTGAAACAAGCCCTCGGTCTGGCTTTTTGTGTCATCCTTTTAACATGAACTTGTATTACACACTTCTTCAATATCTGAATTGTTTTACTTCATTTTACTAGTATTATGCTACCATGTATATACTACTACCAACTATGCTAATATGTCTATACTACTACAGTATGTACTCAGAGTATAACACTCAAGCTTGACACTGACAAACAATACTACTTATCCTTGGCTGCTAGATATGTACCACTCCTACTGACTTGTTGTACACAATTTGTAAGTTGCTTTGAATGAAAGTGTCAGCTAAATGACCAAATGTATTTAAATATGTAACTCACAAAACATTCCATGGCCTCAAAATCATGTGGGGACCCCCCCTGGGGGTCCTGTCCCACAGGTTGAGAACCACTGCTTTTCCCTCTTTTTTTATTTTCTCCACCCCAATAATATTGTTCATTTTCTGCCTACAGTGAAACATCATGATAGCAGCTATCTTAGTTAAAGCTGTTGACAAAGTGTACTGACTTGTGTGCTGTTTGGGAACAGTTGATTTTCATCAGCTCACCTGAATGTGTCCTCAAGTTAGTGCTGGACGTGAGAGAGCGAGAGAGAGAGCAGCATATGTTTTAGCCGTTTTTTCAGTCAAACTCATAAATGTGTCCCAGATAGGGCCATGGAGAGTCATTGTTGTTATTGACATCATCATCTTCATCAATGCCATCGAACCCCTCTGCCATTTCGCGCAGACTGGTTCATGTAATCCGTTAAATTGCATTCATTCAATACGTCTGTGTTTTGATTTTCACTTCCTGCTTTGCGGCTGGAGTCCCGCACTATCCTGCCTCTGATTGGCCTACCCGTAATGTTTTGGCCTACCATACCCAATCGTGAGTCGTCACTCATATCTAAACAAACCAACCAATCATAGTGGGTTTTTTACGGGGAGTTTTTTTTTCTCCTCGCAGATCTTCTAGTCTAGACTGTTTCTCCCGAAAGTAGCGTGTAACGTTTCTCATCGCTACGTTACTACTTCGTTCTATAAATAGCTCCGCTACAGAGATCGCTACCCTGGTTAAAAAGTAGCGAGCTACCAGCACGCTACTGAGAATTGTAGTTAAGCTATGTAGCGTCGCTACTTGTAGCTAGCTACTGCCCATCACTGCTGGTTCCTCCCACTTCCGTCTCACTTGACTTGCTTCCTTCCCTGTCTCTCTTGTACGCTCCGCCTGCCACCGCTGCCCCCTGCTGGTACCGCCAACTAGCCCCACAGAAGAAGCACTGGGTGGAAGAATATAATCCAGTGTTACTGTTTATAATCCATATTCCAGCCGGTAGGAGAAACCCGCGTCATTGCTCGAGGGAATATCAATGGAAACTAGTTAATATGTCTTGGTGCACCAAGGGGAGATAAAAGGCAAGTCAGCACTTCTGAATAATAGCCATATATTCAGGGTGCTACATTTATATATATATATATATATATATATATATATATATATATATATATATATATATATATATATATATATATATATATATATATATATATATATATATATATATATATATATATATATATATATAGTAAATTAAGTTGTATTGGCTGTGAGGCTGTAAACAGCAGAGAAATGTTATCTGCTAGCTACTTCACCATTATAGTCCATTCTCAGTGTATGTGCACTGGAGGCTTCAAGTAGCCTACATGCCTTTTTCATTTGTATATGTTCAGGGGTGTAAAGTACTTGAGTAATTGTACTTTGTTACAATACTTAAGTACTGTTTTGGGGGATTTGTACTTTACTTGAGTATTATTAGGTGTTACGACCCTGGCTCAAAGGGACGCAACCTATGTGCAAACCGACACCAAAACCCGTGTTTAACTCAAAATACTACTCTAACAATGAATTACTGGTAGAAACTAAAGAACAAAGAATGAGAGAACGTGACAACTCTATGTTAACACACACTCATCTAGGCCACAGACAGAGTGCATGTGTGTCTCAGAGACTGGTTTTAACCTGCCAGCAGGTATCCAATCAGCAGTAATTAGCTAATTAGCAGCCCTCACCTGCATGCCCAGTGACACAGGAGTGATCAAGCTCATGGTAAATAACACCTCCCCCACCAAAATGGTTGCCCAAGAGGCAACCATCACACATCAAACCCATAAACAAAAAATATTGTGACCCATTAGTTGTCAGGGCCACTACCACAACAGCGATAACGGGCCGGCCCCTGTCGAACACGACCACCAACCGTGTCGCATGCTCCCCACTGTGGAACATTCGCCAATGCTGTGTAAAACAAAAAACAACCCTGTCCCGACTCTCGGGCAAGCTCGACCTCACAAAAGGTTCCGCCACTGCGGTATATGGCTGGAGTGTGGCAGGCGCCTCCTCCCCTGAGGCGTAAGACTTAGGACCCCATCGACAAACCAAGACCTTATCATATATGAGCTCCATTTCAACAGGCCCCTCCACCGATACCGACCTGTCAAAAATAGACTGCAAATCAAAATCAATTTGAGAGCTAAGCTCACTGCGCTCAACAGGACAGAACACAGAAAAACAAAAACCATAACCAACCTCTCTGATACCACCACAGTGCCCATATCCATCCCACCTGGCACTGGCAGTTCAGGATACTGCCAACCGTGAACATCCAGACTAGGATGTACCGCCTCAGGTACAGCCCCACCGTCCCTGGAACATGGCAATACATCAGTCACAAAAGCGTCTGGAACACCATCTAAAATGGCGTCACACAAAATAACATTGTCCTGATCAAAATGGCTGCCACTCATCAGACCAGGTCGCGAAGGCGGCTCCTGCTCCACAGGACACAGGTAACTAGGTTGACTATCACACCTAGTGCATGGCAGAGAGTCAGTGTGGACACGTGAATCAATGTCAGAATCATCAACTGACATACTGGGGCCATCCCTGCCCACAAGTGAAACATCAGGGACACTAGAGCTACTGTGGGAAGGCTGGCAGCCTAAGTCAGGCCTTGTAGCCTCTTCAACTAGCACGGTGTCACATGAATCAACAGCATCTCTCATAGCATCCTTCCCATACTCATCCTCCAATTCGTTCGTGTCCTCAGCCACCGTACAGGCTGGGAAGACCTTGAGACACTGCGCTGCCAGATCATCTCCTGCCACATGCCTATCCGGCACGCATGTCAACTCTGGTTTCACCACCGGGCCTGACACAAAGGCACAATCAAGAGAATCATTATGCAGAGGTACATCCACAGTGTGCTTTCCAAAATTCTCAACAGGTACACTTTTCAATTCAACAAAGAATGTGTCACTAAGTGTAATGTCACAAGTCGAAGTATCAACAACATCACTTTTGTCCTTTGACATTGCCCGTGTCACAGCACACACAGGGAACACTCCTGGATGTTTCTGTGCCAGCTCATTAGGGACCTGAGAAACCACAGGAATGGGAGTTACAACTGGAGTAGCCAACACTTTGTCACCAGCCAAATCATTCCCTAGAATGAAGGACACCCCTCTTATGGGAATGTGAGAACATACCCCCACAACAACATTGCCTGATACTAAGGGAGAATTGAGTGTGACCTCATGCAAAGGTGCATCCACAAATCCACCTCCAAAGCCACGAACAACGACACCAGAATGCAAAGAAGACTTTTCTGAAAACGGCAAAATCCCCTCCAGAATGAGGGACTGAAAAGCTCCGGTATCTCTCCAAATTGTTATAGCCTGTTTGGACTCTAGTGCATTAGTCAGGGAAACAAATCCATCCATCATAAATCTTGAGGAACCCTCGAGCTCTTTGTCCACACGTTTGATACTTTCCCCATCACCCTCTAACGTTGGCATAGGTGTTCTGCATATGGTGTCTACCAGAGCCACCGTTCTGACATTTTTCTGTTCAAGCACCGGGCACCCAGCAACGATATGACCAGGCTCTTTACAGTAGAAACATATAATCCCTTCCGGGAATGCACTAGCAGAACCACCCCGCCTAGGAGGTGAAGTTAACTGACCAGCAGACACAGGTTTTGGGAAACGGCCCCCCTGAACAGGACGCCTATCCCTGGACTCAACACGGTAGTCCTCCACAAAAACAGACTTGTGTGTCAACACAAACTCATCAGTGAAGACAGCAGCGTCGCCTATCTTCGATACCCTACGCTCGTTTAGATGAGTGGAAACGGTATCAGGAACACATCTTTTAAATTCCTCTAGGAGAATCAACTGTCTAAGCTGCTCTCTTGACTCTGCTTTCTGAGAGGTGCACCACCTGTCAAACAGGTTCTCCTTCTCTCTTCCAAATTCAACATACGACTGTCCCTCCGACCTGCGATAACCTCTA
The DNA here is from genome assembly GCF_963971535.1 of Notolepis coatsorum. NCBI lineage: Eukaryota > Metazoa > Chordata > Actinopteri > Aulopiformes > Paralepididae > Notolepis > Notolepis coatsorum. Next base: position 137,306,705 of record NC_140172.1, read on the forward strand.
AAACACTGACGATAGGCCTCGGGGACTAACTCATAAGCCCTCAATATGGAAGCTTTAACAAGCTCATAGTCAGCACTTTGTTCAAGGGACAGAGCAGTATAGGCTTCTTGCGCCTTACCCACAAGAACACACTGCAGCAGTTCGTGCTCTAAGTCCTTCAAGTAACGCTCTTGTTGTAGCTGTCTCTCTTTAAGCTCACGCTCCTCTCTCCTCTCTTTATTCTTAAGCTCACGCTCCTTAAGCTCACGCTCATGCTCACGCTCCTCTCTCCTCTCTTTAAGCTCACGCTCCTCTCTCCTCTCCTCACGCTCTTGCTGTAGCTGCCTTTCCTTAAACTCCAACTCCCTAAGCCTCCACTCACCCTCCGCACCAGATAGCAGCGGAGACGCGTCAGACAAAGTAGGCTCCTCCACCCTCGCCGCAAGCACCTGCTCCCTAATGAGCAAAACCCTCAAAGCACTCAAGGCAGTTCGTTTCAAACGTTTCTCACTGGCAGAAAGCTCTACCTTGTAGTGCACAGCAAGCTCCAGAAGCTGTTCTTTGGAAAACCTCTCCAACATGTCATGAGAAGGGCGATCAACAAAATCCTTAACGGAAGCCATCTTCACTGCACCAGCGCCACAACCTGCTCACTTTAGAGTCACCAAAACACCCCAGCATACACACAAATTACCTGAGACCCACTGAAGAACCACGAAGAACCACTGAAGAACCACCAAAGAAACACTGAAGAAACACTAAAGAACCACTGAAGAACCACTGAAGAACCATAAAGAATGCCAATGCCAATACCAATAACGATAAGGAGACGCGGTGGAAATGTGTGCTCTACTGAGCGCACCTTTCTAGTTCGCAAAAAAAAAAAAAAACACCCTGAAATAAATAGATGTGTCATACGCGCAGGAGGTCAGGTGCTAACAGGTAGGCTATCCAAACACTCAAAACAAACTAAATAAATACAACAAACAAATTCAAACAGGTGCCCCTTATAACCTGATATGACTACTTACGCTTCTACATCTAAACTGCATTCAAAACGGCCCACCACATGTCTACCCTAAAAAACACTAAACCAGGCCCTACCACACTACCTGTGTTTTCTGGCCTCCTATCCTACCTACCCTTAAGCTAATACCCTGTAGACCTAACCCTCTTCAACCACACCTGCTACCAGCCAAAGATCATATTGACCATCCACCCGTCAAGTATATGGTATGGTACAAGACAAGTAGATGGTGCTAATCATTTCTCTGACTGCCCCAGGAGTATGTGGTGCACAGGAAGCTAACAAACAACCAGAAAATAATGTCCCTACCTACATGTGGTGTGCACTAAACTATATATTTTAACAGCATTAAGTAGTCACATCAAATTACAAAAGAATACGACATACTCACCTGTTTGATGATCGGCTCAAGCCCCCACGTTACACAACATGTAACGAACACCACCCACACTATAGCACCACGACACACCAGAAAAAAGAAAAAAAAACACCAAACAAATTCTAGGGGTATTTGTTTCCAAATTCATCCGGGACGAGCGCCCAACTGTTACGACCCTGGCTCAAAGGGACGCAACCTATGTGCAAACCGACACCAAAACCCGTGTTTAACTCAAAATACTACTATAACAATGAATTACTGGTACAAACTAAAGAACAAAGAATGAGAGAACGTGACAACTCTATGTTAACACACACTCCTCTAGGCCACAGACAGAGTGCATGTGTGTCTCAGAGACTGGTTTTAACCTGCCAGCAGGTATCCAATCAGCAGTAATTAGCTAATTAGCAGCCCTCACCTGCATGCCCAGTGACACAGGAGTGATAAAGCTCATGGTACATAACATTAGGTTTGTATTCTTTGTACTTTTACTCCATTACATTTCAGAGAAAAAAACATACTTTTTACTCATTACATTTAAAATGCAGACCTATAAAGTACAAATCTCACAGGTCCAACAATTTTTATTAGTATATTTGAATTGTTTATCTGGCCGAACTAACGTTAGCGTTATTAATCCTGCGACCGCAGGTAAACAGCCAATCAAATCCCCATCAATGGAAAATGAACCCGCCCATACCCATGCTGATTGGTCCTTGTGCAACACTAGAAAGCGGGGATCTTTGATTAAACACCTGCTATCAGAAGAATAGACAGTCAGATCCGCATTATGCTGTGGTTAATATTGTGATATAATTCAGGGTACTCCAGTATTCTGTTTTTAATATTGTGATATTATTCAGGGTACTCCAGTATTCTGTGGTTAATATTGTGATATTATTCAGGGTACTCCAGTATTCTGTGGTTAATATTGTGATATTATTCAGGATACTCCAGTATTCTGTCTTTAATATTGTGATATTATTCAGGGTACTCCAGTATTCTGTCTTTAATATTGTGATATTATTCAGAGTACTCCAGTATTCTGCCTTTAATATTGTGATATTATTCAGGGTACTCCAGTATTCTGTCTTTAATATTGTGATATTATTCAGAGTACTCCAGTATTCTGCCTTTAATATTGTGATATTATTCAGGATAATCCAGTATGCTGTGGTTAATATTGTGATATTATTCAGGATACACCATTCTGTTTTTAATATTGTGGTATTATTCATGCTGTGATGTGAATGCCGTCCATGTTAGTTTACCTTCAATGGAGAAGTGCATTAAATCATTTTAATGCAAAAAAAGTGTCCTCTGTTCTTTCATTTCAGCATGGTCTATCGCAGAACACATTCCATTTTGGGCAGAGTGTATGCTTGGTTTCATTCCAGCCTTGCCTAAACACCAGCTGATGATTTCACTAATTGGCTCACCTCTTCAACTAACCTCACCTGGTGCAATGTATAGTTAAAATGAAAACTTGGCCCACGATGGAATGAGTTTAAGACCCCTGGTCTATCCCTTTAAAAGAAAATGTACTTTTACTTTTTAGTACTTAAGTACATTTAAAAGTAGGATTTTTTTTTTACTCTTACTCAAGTGTGTTTTTAGCCAGATACTTTGACTTTTACTTGAGTCAGATTTTGAGACAGTACCCATACTTTCACTTAAGTATAATTTCTGGGTACTTTTTACACCCCTGAGTATACTATTTATCAATCACATTCAGTGTTGTCGTCCTTGCTCTAAGGACTTGTTATTGAATTGTCTTATTGCTTGTAATATACATTTCAGGTGCAAAGGTCAATGACCAAACACACCCAGACTACATTCCATTCTGTATTCCCTTCAACATCACAGTCTCTACACACCATTTACGTCAACGAATCAGTCGCCATGAGCGGCATGCAAAAAGGAACTTCTCTTCATACCATGGTAAGTGATATCATCTAGTTTTCAGTTACGTGCCAAAACCAATGGGTTCCTAAATTGCAGTTTCTTATTAGTATGGTTTTTATTTCATTTAAAGTGACTGCCCATAAGAGGCCTAAATGTTGCAGCCAAGACATCCAAGTTTTGGAAGCAGCCCAAGTTGAGGAAGCAGCCACACCTCCCATCACCGAGCAGTGTCTGTTTGACGAGATACAGTCTCTCAGAGAGGAGAGGGATGCAGCCAAGGATGGTGACCAACAGAGAACCAAGGTCGAGTCAAGCTCCTTGACCGCTTCATCTACTACTTCCTGCTTCAGCAAAGCAAGCTGCTTTTTCTGTCGCTCCGCTCCGCTGCTTTTGCCTATCGCTATTATAATGATTTCTTACAGCCCTTTCAACTTTAATTACTCTGTACGTTAACTCCCAATTCCTATGGTACTTCTCCAGAACTGTGAATCTTCTTATCTATTCAGATTTTTTACCACAGTCGAAAGGAGTAGCAAGATTCTCCGTGGGAGGAATAGCGAGCCGTCTTATCAGCTACACAAAGGACTATGTCGGAAGGCAAGGATATTTATGAAAGACGAGGAAGGTTTTCCTTGTTATTTTGAGTTTTAACGAGACGGAAGACGACAGTGTGAGTAATAGCACAGCTCCAGGGCAACGGAACTGCCCCGTGCCACCATCACCACCACCACCACCACCATCACCACCACCACCACCATCATCATCATCATCACCACCACCACCACCAGCTAAGTGCCTAGCTTAGCTTCAGCTTAGCCTAACCTGAAAAGAAATAAAGGAAGATGCCGGGACTCGGCTCTCCCACAGAATGTACTAATTGCTTGGAGATGAGAAAGAGGATTGTAGAGCTGGAGGCTCGGGTTTCTACCCTGTACCAAATACAGCAGGATGAGCAACTCATTGACTCTATGTATGAAGCTACTACAAATATAGCCAACAATACCATGATTGAGAACTGGCCTTTGCTAGTAACTACAGAACAGCACCACCCAAAAGACGGTCCTTGGCACAACCAAGGAGCTAGACCAAAGCAGTGGATCACCGACAAGGATAAAAGGAGAAATAAACGATCCAGGACCTCACCCCCGGTACCGCCAGGAAATAGTTTCAACCTACTCTCGGAAACACGCATATCAACACCCAAGGCAAAGAGACATAGAAGCGTAGCTAACAACGCTAACGAAGAAAACAGCGAGCGTAACGGAGCTCACGCTAACGACGCTAATAGCAAGAATACCGGAGCTCACGCTAACACTAGCGAAGCAAACAGCTGGCATGCCGGAGCTCACGCTAATGCCAACGAAGCACACGCTAACGACGAGACGACGAGGAAAACAGAGCCACTAGCGACACGGCTGGCAAACACGACCCAGACCGAGCGAACGGCTAACAGCGAAGAGACTATCATGCGCCGAGAACGTCGCGGTAGCCAACGCCGAAGGTACGGGACCAGCGTTAACATGAAGGCTAACGAGGCTTCACCAAGGCCACAGGACTGTGGAAAGAACCAGCAGACTAGGCCTAGCCCAAAAACAAACGGCCCCAAAACTGTTGGAAAGAAAAATGCTAACCTCACACAGAAAATAGACTGCATACTGATTGGAGATTCCATAACAAGGTATGTGGAGATGGCAAACACAGAAAATATCTGTCTAGACAATACAACTGTGAAAGAGCTAGCCGAAAAACTTCCAACACTAATCAGACCAGGAATAAAAATTGTCATTCACTCTGGATCGTTTGACATCCTGCGAAAGAAGACTGGCACAGAGACTTTGAAAGACGATTTCACACGTTTAATGAACACACTAGACAAACATCAGTCTGCGTACACAAACACTGATGTGTCCATCAGTGGACCAATTGCATGCTTTCGCAGAGGACAGGAAGCATTCAGTCGACTCCTAAATTTTAATTCATGGTTAGGGGCTGCATGTCTCGTACACGGCCTGAAATTCATTGACAACTTCAATGTTTTCTGGAATAACCCAGAACGTTTTCAAAGAAATGGCTTCTTCCCAAATCGCTTAGGTTCAAAGCTCCTATCAGCAAACATGCGTCATGCCTTGATGGCCTCCAAGAATATTAAGCTCACACCAGCACGAGAGATAGTCATGAAGGACACAATCTCACCACGAAGTACAGCACAAGACGTCCCATCCCCGTCCCCCCCCCCCATATCACACAAGGCCATCTCGTCTGATCAAATGTCCCCGAAAGCACAGTGCAGTCAGTACGGTACAGTATAGCACAATTACCATGCCATCTCTAAAAACATACAAGTAATCATAACTAGCCAATGGCATGGTGAAAAATATACGCCACCAATGCGTTTACCTGCTATTAACCTCAGGGCCATCACGGTCAAACCAAAGCAGACCTCCTCTAAAGAAGTCCAACAAATAAAATTAGCTTTCCTAAATGTCAGATCACTGAATAATAAAACATTCTTAGTAAATGATCTGATTAAAGAAAATAACTTAGATTGCATCTGCCTAGTAGAGACATGGCTAAATAATGACACAGCTACATCAATAATGATAGAAGCTTGTCCACCAGACTATAACTTTTTTCAAATACCCAGAAAAAATAAAAGGGGCGGAGGAGTTGCAGCAATCTTCTCCTCAAAACTCTTGTTTAGAATCACAGAACTAGGCGAGTTCATGTCAATGGAATATCTTGCCATTGAACTAAAAACAGAATCAACTATTATTGTCACAATATACCGCCCGCCTAGACACTCACCAATATTTATACAGGAGCTCTCTGAACTGATCTCACTATGTGTTACCGGATATGATAAGGTGATCCTAAATGGAGACCTGAACATCCATTTTAATAAGAAAACAGACTCCAAAACTATGGAACTAAAAAATCTACTGGATAGCTTTGACCTAATACAGCATATAACAAATGCAACTCACCGGCTTGGGAATACACTAGACTTAGTTATAACAACAACTGGGCTAAGCATAACAAATATCTCAATAACTGAATTACCTCTCTCCGACCATCACTGTATATTTTTTGATACTCAAATAACCCTTACTAAAACAAAAAAAGAAATCATAGTTAAAAAGAGGCTCCTAAACGACAAAGCTGAATCAAAGTTCATTGATCTTATCAGACTACATGAACCACACAATCATGACAGCTCTCTAAATGAAATGGTAGAAAATCTCAATGATGCAATGTCATCTATATTAAATTCTGTCGCCCCATTAAAAACGAAAAAGAAGAAAACTAGAGCCTCGCCCTGGTTAAACTATAATACGGTCAACAAAGAAAAAAGGAAATGTCGTGCAGCGGAGCGAAAATGGAGAAAAACAAAAACCACCATATGCTGTGATATATACAAAGATGCTTTAACTGCTTATAATAAAACCATCCGCTTAGCAAGGAAAGATTACTTCTCTAAAATCATTACAGAAAATGCTGGAAACTCCAGAATCCTCTTTTCCACTATTAATGTACTACTCAACACTGCCCCTACACCTCCTCAGTCATCAACGGTTAAGTGTGAAGAACTTGCACTATTCTTTAACAACAAAATAACCTTGATCAGGGCCAGCATTACTCATGATGGAAATAAAGTTGATTGCGGCAAACCGTGCAATGTAACCATGAGAAGTTTCACATGCATCACATTAGATGTACTCTGCAAAACTGTCTCAGAATGTAACTCCTCCACCTCAGACATTGACCCTATACCTACAGCTTTCTTCAAACGGGTATTTAATAGTGTTTCAAGCCCTGTGCTAGATATCATAAACACTTCCCTTAGGACTGGTATTTTCCCGGATGCCTTTAAAACAGCAGTTGTAAAGCCATTACTAAAAAAACCTAACTTGGATAGTAATGAAATGGCAAATTATCGTCCAATATCCAACCTACCATTCATTAGTAAAGTACTTGAAAAGATAGTTTCAGTTCAAATAAATTCCTTTCTTGAAGAAAACAACATCTTAGAAGAATTTCAGTCAGGATTCAGAAAATATCATAGCACTGAAACTGCCCTCACCAAAATAATCAGTGACCTCAGACTAAACTCTGACGAGAATAAGATCTCCATCCTTATCCTGTTGGATCTCAGTGCAGCATTTGATACAATCGATCATGATATTCTAATCGATCGTCTTGAAAACCATGTCGGTTTCTCAGACCATGTGCTGGGCTGGTTTAAAACATACATCAGAGGGAGGAAATTCTATGTTAAACTAGGAGATCACATGTCTGATATATACGACAACAACTATGGAGTTGCACAAGGGAGTTGCTTAGGTCCTTTACTCTTCTCCCTTTACATGTTACCGCTGGGTGACATCATCAGAGAACATAATGTAGATTTCCATAGCTATGCGGATGATACACAACTGTACATATCTGCTGAACCAAATGATACAGCGATTAGCTCCATTACAGACTGCTTACTGTCAATAAATAAATGGATGAGTAAGAACTTCCTGAAACTAAACGAGAACAAAACTGAAATTCTAATTATCGGCTCCAAAACTAAAAAAGAAACATTAATAAAGAACCTGGGGGGACTAACCCCTTGGATCAAATCTGAGGTCACTAGTCTTGGGGTTATCATAGATTCAGAACTGAACTTCAATTCTCATATTAGCAAAGTGACGAAAACATCGTTCTTCCATCTCAGAAATATAGCAAAAGTACGACCATTTATTAATCAGAACGATGCTGAGAAGCTAATTCATGCATTCATATCTAGCCGGTTAGACTACTGTAATGCACTTTTCACAGGTCTCCCTAAGAAAACCACAGAGAGGCTTCAGCTAATCCAAAACTCTGCAGCCCGACTGCTAACTAGAACCAAAAGGAGAGAGCACATTAGTCCAGTCCTAGCCGCTTTACACTGGCTTCCCGTAACATTTAGAATTGACTTTAAGGTCCTTCTCCTTACATACAAAGCTCTAAATGGACAGGGACCTAGCTACATCGCCAACACTCTAATAAATTACACACCAGCAAGAACACTGCGATCATCAGCTGCTGGACTACTAGAGGCTCCCAGAAGCAGTCAAAAGAGGATTGGTAATGCAGCCTTTATCAACTATGCCCCAAAACTATGGAACAAACTACCCCAAAACATCAGGGAAGCCAACTCGCTAGACATCTTTAAAAGACAGCTTAAAACCTATCTCTTTGCTCAGGCATTTCACTGATAGTTATCTGCTACCACCTAGTGGCAAGAGGAAACATCAGGGATATCCTGACACAACTTGTATTTATTCTTACCCTGCCTACTCTTTTACACTGCCTATCAAACTCATGTGTCGGTTATTGCACTTTTTACTTCTTACTGATGACTATTTTTAAACTGAATCATTTTAAACTATTCTTATTTATTGCTAGATCCAAATGTGAAACACTGTGGGTTGTGACGCACACACACACAGTCACACACACACAGTCACACACACACACACACAATCACACACAAACACACACACACACCGACATACACACATACACACACACACACAGACACACACACCGACATACACACACACACACACACACACACACACACACAGTCACACACAGACACACACACACCGAGTTGTAGTAGCGTTGTAGTTGTAGATCTAGGTTAACTGTGTCCTGGTAGAGTAGTAGTAGATCTAGGTTAACTGTGTCCTGGAGTGGTAGTTGTAGAGTAGATCTAGGTTAACTGTGTCCTGGAGTAGAGTAGTAGTAGTTGTAGCGTTGTAGTTGTAGATCTAGGTTAACTGTGTCCTGGTAGTTGTAGATCTAGGTTAACTGTGTCCTGGGGTAGAGTAGTAGTAGAGTAGTAGTAGTTGTAGCGTTGTAGTTGTAGATCTAGGTTAACTGTGTCCTGGTAGTTGTAGAGTAGTAGTAGCTGTAGTAGTAGTAGATCTAGGTTAACTGTGTCCTGGAGTGGTAGTTGTAGAGTAGAGTAGATCTAGGTTAACTGTGTCCTGGAGTGGTAGTTGTAGAGTAGTAGTAGCTGAAGTACAACCACACACACACACACACAACACAATAAACACACATACACACTAAACAACGATGCATACAGGATTATTTATGACTATTTTTAAACTGAATCATTTTATTCTTATTATTTGCTAGATCCAAATGTGAAACACTGTGATTATTTGTTCATGAACTACAGGAGTATTACTGAATAGAGAGCCTATTAAGATGCTAGATCCTAATGTGAAACACTGTGATTTGCCATATCTTGCTATGCTCGCTCATGCCTGTATTTTTTATGTCCGTTCTATTTTATAATTTTTTGACTATTTTTAAACTGAATCATTTTAAACTATTTTTACTATTTGTGTTACTGAAAACTGTAAGCGGAGAGCCTATTGGGATGCTAGATCCTAATGTGAAACACTGTGATTCTACCCGTCTATCTTTTTATGCTCGCTTATGCCTGTATTTTTTACTGTTGTGAAGCACTTTGAACTGCAACCTCTGTATGAAAAGTGCTATACAAATAAAGTTATTATTATTATTATTATTATCTGTGGACAGCAACGACACCAAATACAAGATGATGACAGGTGTTACCTGGCCAGTGCTTCTGCACTTGTTTTCTTTCTTGCACACAGAGAAGACAAGGACCACCATAATCTCACCCAAAGATCAGCTATTTATCACCCTTGTCAAACTGCGTCACAACATGTCCTTTTGACCTCATCTCCCACATCAGAGGTATGTCAAAGACAACAGTCATCAAAGTGTTCTGGACCTGGATAGACTTGATGTACGTCAAGCTTGCCTTCTTGATTAGATGGCAGGACAGGGACCACATATTCTCAATCATCGTCAGAGTCAGTATTCAAAACAAAGTTTCCTCGTCTCACATCGATCATAGATTGTTTCGAAATTTTCATCGATGCACCCAGAAATCTCAAAGCTTATGCTCAGTGAAAGTGTTCATATGGTGCAGCCCAGTTGGTCACATTAACTTGGTGTCCCAGGCCTGGGGAGGCAGAGCCTCGGACATCCACATTGTCAGGGAGTGTGGATTTATAAACCCTGCGCTGCACATGCCCGGTGATCAGATCCTGGCAGACAGGGGTTTCACACTTGAGGATGACTTTACAGCCGTTTGCGGTGCACAACTCATTCTACCCCCATTTACTAGGAACAAGAAGCAGCTGTCTGCAGAGGAGGTGGAGAGAGCCCGGACAATATCATCAGTGCGGATCCACATTGAGAGGGTGATTGGACTAGCCAAGAACCGATACACAATACTAAAGGGTCCAGTTCCGATTCGCTGTGTTCAGAGTCTAGCCAGGTGAAGCCAATCGTGAGCAATACAGCAGCATCGACAAGATCATCCGAGTATGTGCTGCTTTGGTGAATCTGGGAGACAGCATTGTTTTCAAGGATTAGAGAGACATTAAGTGATTGACCTGTGATACAGGACTAGGATTATTATTGCAGATATTGTGTTTTGCGTTAGATCTCGCTGATAATTTGCACTATGAGCCATTGTAAGTAAAACAAGATTAAATTGACCAATCAGGGGAAAATAGTATAATAAGCTAAAGTATCTGCAAAAGATAATTCTACTCAATATTTGATCAAATACAAGATATTTTCACAATTTAATTTTTTGCAGTGTACTGTCTTTGCCCTGTGAGCCAGATTACAATGATTGTGTTACAGCGTGTAGTAAATGTTTTGTGTAAATATTGTTATGGTCTATGTTACAAAAAAAAACATACACAATAAAATGTAAGTGTAACTAAAATACATTTATTGTCAACATCCATCTCTTCTATGGTACAAAACAAGACAGCAGGAAGGGTGCAACGCTATCAGCTGAGTAGCAAATGTTCAGTGTTGAGTGCTACAGTCAGGGTTCGACTGGCCCAGGTGAGGGCGCCACTCTATCCTTTTCACCGTCTATCTCCCATGATGAGAATACACCTGAAATAACATAAGACATAATGTAACTCTGGCCTGATCAATATTCTTCAGTTTTTTACCAGCTATTTACTGGTTAGCTAAAAGAAACAGCATTCTAGACAGAAGCAAATCCAACAAGTCGTAACTCTAATTTGAATTGAATTTGAATTTATTCACACACACACACACACACACACACACACACACACACACACACACACACACACACACACACACACACACACACACACACACACACACACACACACACACACACACACACACACACACACACACACACACACACGATACTATACAATAAATATCATCATCATGGTATCATCATCATCGGAATTGTGTAGTGTGCCAGCCAGGTCTCCCAAGAAGCTATTTAAAGCTTTTGGAGGGAGCCTGATCACAAACAGAGGCAAACAAAACATATACCCTCTAGCCAGTCTAGGCCTTACTGCCACCCTTGGGGGAAAGTCGGTCTCTTACTAGCTTACTAGCTTACTAGATTCTAAGACCAAGAGCTCCGGGTGACAAATTAAAGGAAAAACCTGAAGTGAGTGCATATCATTTACATTTACATTTAGTCATTTAGCTGACGCTTTTATCCAAAGCGACTTACAAGTTCTATACGACAAGCCATCAGGAAGGGCACAACTCTATCAACTGAGTAACAATGTTCATCAAAGTGTTGAGTGCTACAGTGTAGGTTAGTTTATTAGGACAAGTGCATGACAGTACGGTTAGTTAGGTTTTTTTTTTTTTTTTTTTTTTTCAGATAATGGTTGAAGAAGTGCGTCTTTAGTCTTTAGCATATCACAATACTGTATTTTTATACATGCCACAGAGCATGATATGATGTGAATTGCTTAATTGTATCATGCAGTACACCTGTATGGAAGCATCTGCATTTGTTGTTTCTCCACTCATTTATTCAGGGATTTCCTTTAATTTGTCACCCATCTGTATAATAATAAAAAATTCAATTTGTACCGCACTTTATATTTGTGAAAATCTCAAGTGCTACAGGAGATAAAGATAAAAAGTTAAATGAATAAAAACAATTAAAATGAATAAAACAACCAATGAAATGGAAGAACATAAAAAATATATAATAATAATAATAATAATAATAATAATAATAATAATAATAATAATAATAATAATAATAATAATAATAATAATAATAATAATAATAATAATAATAATAATAATAATAATAATAATAATAATAATAATAATAATAATAATAATAATAATAATAATAATAATAATAATAATAATAATAATAATAATAATAATAATAATAATAATAATAATAATAATAATAATAATAATAATAAAATGAATAGAAGTACAAATTAAAGTAAAAGAATAATTCAGTCCCCTTTTAAAAGCCTCAACGGACTGTGGTGCTCTCAGATGTTCAGGGAGGGCATTCCACAGCCGAGGAGCAGCTGAGCAGAAGGCCCGGTCACCCATGGTGCGAGGTGTGTCCTGTGTATGGGTTGGAGTGTGTTTGAGTGTCCAGAGCGGAGGGAGCGGGTGGAGGTTGGGGGAGCGATGAGCTTCTTTAGATATGAGGGGCTGTGGATGCACTGATGGTATGTTATTTTCTTATCTTATCTTATCTCCTATCGGTACTGTTGTCATTATGAATTGAAAATGGGGGATCCTGATGTAAACAAAACGAAAGTCTTTCTCTGGTCTGCATCTGTTGAGCCGTACTGTATTGTACCCATTCTGCAATCTGTTAATAAAGTTTTCAATTAATCAATCAAAACCTATCCTCACCTGTCTGTACTTACCTGCACATGGGCCCTTACTATATTTATATCCTAGTCATACTGTCTATTTATTTATTTATTTATTTATTTATTTATTTATTTATTTATTTATTTATTTATTTATTTATTTATTTATTTATTTATTTATTTATTTATTTATTTATTTATTTATTTATTTATTTATTTATTTATTTATTTATTTATTTATTTATTTATTTATTTATTTATTTATTTATTTATTTATTTATTTATTTATTTATTTATTTATTTATTTATTTATTTATATAATACAACTCTGAACATACATCTGATTAGCACTACACTCAGTAGTACTAATTTCTATATTTTGTACCCAGTTTAATCACCTGTACATTGTATATTGCTGTTGCGCTTTTTGCTTTGCACTCAAACAAACCTCTTTTCGTTGTACTGTACTTGTGCTGTATGATGACAATACATTTGATACAATGTACACACTATACAAGGGCGCCATGCAAATCACAAACTATACAAGGGCGCCATGCAAATCACAAACTATACAAGGCCGCCATGCAAATGAGGGTTGGGTGGATCAGCACTGAGCCCAACATTGTGATTTTTGTTGTTGTTTTGTTTGAAGTGAATTGAAGTCTTGTAGCTTGTTCTGATTTCGAAGAAGGATGAGGCGAGGCAACTGGTTTCAAAGCTATGGCTCCGTGGTTCGGTTGGTTTATTCAGCAAACATGCAAGGCAAGTTGACAGCCGATCACAGTTACATGGTCCATCTCGTGACAGCTACATTCTGTTCTGTTCCTCCTTGTTACATCTAGACAATTTATACTGAGTTCAACTCAACAACTGAGTCTGGGTACGCCCATATTTTGAGCCTCCTGATCACCAGGTGGGGGAGCGAGTTAGTCTGGTAAGGAAACCTGTTCTAATCAACATCAGTGAAGGTCTATGTGTGTGTGAGTTTGTGTGTGAGTCTGTGTGTGGCTAGCGTGTGTCTCTGTGTGTGTCTCTCTGTGTGTGTGTGGCTAGTGTGTGTGTGTGTGTGTCTAGTGCACAGGTCGGCAATAGGCGGCCCGCGGGCCGAAATTGGCCTCCCAGCAATAATATCTGGCCCCCCCTTTTTATATATATATATATATATATATATATATATATATATATATATATATATATATATATATATATATATATATATATATATATTCCGACCAACTAGGCTAGGCTATATGTTAGCTATAATGTCCAAATAGAGAAACGACCACCACCTAAAGAATGCTTATTATACGTTGTTTTATCCATGTTGAGAGTAGGGATGGGTACCGTTCACATTTGAACCGATACGGTACCGGTACCTGTGAATGCCAAAATACATATACATTAACGGGTCCCGAATGGCTCGGTGCGGTCGATAGCCATAGCATGTTAGTTAGCCCGAGGCTAGCGCGCCAGCTAGTGATGAAGCCAGCCAGCACGCCCGTATCTGAGATGAACATTGTCCAGCTAGCTCGCTAGCTTTCATAGAGGCGACACGCACGTACGACCATGAGGTCAGCATTAGCAAGTAACAGAAGTCATTGGGATGGCTCGGTGCGGTCGATAGCCATAGCATGTTAGTTAGCCCGAGGCTAGCGCGCCAGCTAGTGATGAAGCCAGCCAGCATGCTCGTATCTGAAATGAACATTGTCCAGCTAGCTCGCTAGCTTTCATAGAGGCGACACACACGTACGACCATGAGGTCAGCATTAGCAAGTAACAGAAGTCATTGGGATGCCCCGCTAGCTTGGATGGGCAGTGGCCAGTTAGCCTATTTGGGCATGACAATAAGCATTCGTGAGTAGTCCGCTCTATCAATGTATTTATGCCCACATCGCCAAGTCACTCACCCGACATAGTTATCAAGCTACAGTCTCGGTTATCCCACCGAGATATTCCTCCGCTTTAGCCAACGACCAAAATGAATGCTGATCATCGCCCTTACACAGCACAGATAATCTCGCAGGGGCGAATAGCGTAGGCCTCAGGCCCAGTTTCCATAGCCTGGCCATGACCACTTTGTATCCGCCTCTCTGTGCTTGGACCTCCGGCGTAAAGTCTTCGAAAATGGCCACTTTGTGACCGCCGAGACCTAGTTCACCCCTTCTGGTACGGGCCGACCGCATGATGAGCTCTCTCTGTTGTAGCCTGTTAAGCCTGACGATGATGGGCCTCGGCTCCTTGTTCACTCCAGGACTGGTCTTGCCCGCTCTGTAGGCCGACTCGCATATCGGTGGGGTGGGGAGGACAACTTCCCCCAGTATTTTCTGCAACAATTGCATGGTCTCCGATAGACGACCTCCCTCACTGCCCTCCGGTACACCAACAATCCTGATGTTGTATCGTCTCTCCCGGGACTGCATTTCCACAATTACCGACTGTAGTTTGGCAACGTCAGCCTGCCTAGCCAGCAGGGAGCTCTCCAGACACGCTATCCTTTCGCCCTGTTGTGTGGCCTCTGTCGTTAGCGAGGCTAGTTCGTTAGCATTAGCCGTGGAGGCAACGTGTAGCGACTCCATCTTTTCCCTCAAAGGGTCGACCGCCAATCTAATTTCCTCCGACATTTCCCGATGAAGAGTATCAAAAAATTCCGCCTGTACTTTTCTTTGTGTTTCAGCGAAGCGTACCTCAAAGTCTGCATGGAGTTTGGTCATGACCGAGAGAACAGCTTCACTTATCTCATCGATACCGGGCGGAGGCGGGGGTAGACCGGGTGGCAGTTTGCCGGCTGGAGCGCTCATGGCTGAGGCTCTGGTCTCCATCGACATCGAAAAAAGTTGAAAAAAGTCGAAGAAAGTCCACGAAAGTAGTTGAAACTCGACGACTCAACAAGAAGACCAATAACAAATAAAAATAAAATAAAGACGAATGGGGAGAAAAGTGTATTTCGCACGATAGAAGGGAGCTCTCGTGAAACACGTCTCACCCCATGAACGTATGGCTCCGCCCCCCCCCCCCCCGTCATGCTCTGTTTCTAACCACAGTGCAGTTTCCGAAGGGTTAAACGTGGTGAGCAATGAGAAGAGTGCATCTCTTACTGAAGCCTCAAGGTCATACAGAGGGAGGAAAGCACACTGGAATCACACATTCCAACAGCACCCCGCAGTAACAAAAGGTTTTTCTCTCCACTCTTGTGTATATTCCATAAAATATAGTATAGTTATACAAGTTACAGTTATATAGTTTAGAGTTATATAGTTATACCAGTTTACACAAGTAGGAGGGAGAATACAAAAAGACATCCTTCATTAAATCACTGACTTTGCTTAGATCAGAGGCATACTCGTTCTGGTATCAAGCTTATAATACATACTTATATTTAAACAGATATATGTTTATTTTTCAGGTTTTCTAGAGTAAGGCATCACAGGGTTGTAAGGTCTTCTCCATCTTGGCTCTTCGTCTCTTCGTTGAGTATTCTGGTGCCCGGACCAGAATCTAGAAGGGGGGGGGGGGGGGGGGGGGCGTGGTTCCACAGGAATATCTGTAGGACGAGAGGACGTCTGCTGGCGATGCCCCTGTGGTGTCCGAGAGGTTATCATTATTTGGTCACGCTGTCCGTGACCTTTGACATCAACTAACTCCTCGACTAACTCCTCAACTAACTGCTCGACTGACTCCTCGACTAACTACTCCAACTAACTCCTCGACTAACTCCTCAACTAACTACCGCAACTAACTATGCCAACTAACTCCTCGACTAACTACGCCAACTAACTCCTCGACTAACTACGCCAACTAACTCCTCGACTAACTCCTCGACTAACTCCTCGACTAACTCCTCGACTAACTCCTCAAGTAACTCCTCAACTAACTCCTCAACTAACTACCTCAACTAACTCCTCGACTAACTACCCCAACTAACTCCTCGACTAACTACCCCAACTAACTCCTCGACTAACTACCCCAACTAACTCCTCGACTAACTACCCCAACTAACTCCTTGACTAACTCCTCGACTACCTCCTCGACTACCTCCTCGACTAACTCCTCAAATAACTACCCCAACTAACTCCTGAACTAACTCCTCGACTAACTCTTCGACTAACTCCTCGACTAACTCCTCGACTAACTCCTTGACTAACTCCTCAACTAACTTCTCGACTAACTCCTAGACTAACTCCTCGACTAACTACCCCAACTAACTCCTCGACTAACTACCCCAACTAACTCCTCAACTAACTACCCCAACTAACTCCTCGACTAACTCCTCAACTAACTCCTCGACTAACTACCCCAACTAACTCCTCGGCTGACTCCTCTCCAGGTTGTCTGCGAGGGTGTTGAACTCCATCTCCCTCAGGATGCCCGCTGCCTTGCCCGTGGCCCCACCCATGTACTTCTGCACCATCTGATCCCAGGTGTCCATGCGGTCTGCATCCTGCAGGTCGCAGACGGACAGGCCATCTTCACACTTAGTCAAACGCTTCTTGAACGTGGCAAAGTTGTCATCCTTGAGGCTCTTCAGCGTGTTGAGGAACGCCTCCCTCATCTCCGTCCTCCCTGGGGAGACACATTCAATAAACGAACGCACACCGGTGCCAAGTGGGGAAACGTTCAGTTTGGCCGACATTGAGTTGAATGGCATCAGCCGGAAGTCAAAACCATCTGCAGTCTGTTACATTGTTGACTAGCTGACGTTTGATATATTGGTTGATGTATATTTCCTCAGATCGCTGCTATATTTTACATTTCAATACAGGTTTCCCGACCTATATCGGGCATATCGCTCCGGCGGTGAATGAGTTAAGTAGAGCCCGACCCATACTGCCTACAGTTATCAATATCAACTGTGGAGCCAGACCCAGACTGCCTACAGTTATCAATATCAACTGTGGAGCCTGACCCATACTGCCTACAGTTATCAATATCAACTGTAGAGCCCGACCCAGACTGCCTACAGTTATCAATATCAACTGTAGAGCCCGACCCAGACTGCCTACAGTTATCAATATCAACTGTAGAGCCCGAACCAGACTGCCTACAGTTATCAATATCAACTGTGGAGCCTGACCCATACTGACTACAGTTATCAATATCAACTGTGGAGCCTGACCCATACTGACTACAGTTATCAATATCAACTGTGGAGCCTGACCCATACTGGACTTCTGGGGCCGATGCCGATATTACTGGTATTATTATAAATTACTGATATTATAAATGACTGGTATTATAAATGACTGGAATTATAAATTACTGGTATTGTAAATTACTAGTGTTATAAATGGCTGGTGTTATAAATTACTTGTATTATAAATTACTGGTAGTATAAAAGACTGGTATTATAAAGGACTAGTGTTATAAAAGACTGGTATTATAAATGACTGATATTATAAAATACTGGTATTATAAATGACTAGTGTTATAAATGACTGGTATTATAAAGGACTGGTATTATAAATGACTGGTATTATAAAGGACTGGAATTATAAAAGACTGGAATTATAAATTACTGGTATTGTAAATTACTAGTGTTATAAATGGCTGGTGTTATAAATTACTTGTATTATAAATTACTGGTATTATAAATTACTGGTATTATAAAAGACTGGTATTATAAAGGACTAGTGTTATAAAAGACTGGTATTATAAATGACTGATATTATAAAATACTGGTATTATAAATGACTAGTGTTATAAATGACTGGTATTATAAAGGA
>NC_140172.1:137330451-137560451 GCF_963971535.1 Notolepis coatsorum
TGCTGAGCGCACTACTCTCTGTAGAGCCTTCCTGTCCTAGGCAGTGCCGTTGCCAAACCAGGCAGTGATGTTCCCAGTCAGGATGCTCTCTACAGCCCCAGAGTAGAAGGACTGTCTTCCCTGTTACTCCTGAGTTGTCTCAGGTGGTAGAGGCGCTGCTTCGCCTTTTTTAACAGTGTCTGTGTGTTGTCCATGTCAGGTCCTCTGTGATGTGGACTCCCAGGTATTTAAAACTGCTCACCCTGTCCACGATAGCACCATTAATCCACAGTGGCGTGTGTGTCCCCTGCTGTATTTTCCTAAAATCCATGATCAGCTCCTTGGTTTTACCAATGTTCAGGAGTAGGCTGTTATCCCGGCACCAGAGTGCCAGGACATCAACCTCCTCCCGGTAGGCCTTCTCGTCATTGTTAGAGATCAGCCCCACCACCACGTGTCGTCCGCGTTACATTCTACATTCTGTGCTTACGTATGAAAATAGAATACTTTCTAAGAAAAATTGATAAATGAGGGCCCAGGATCCAGGCGCTCAGGGTGGAGTTCAGACCCAGATCAATCAACTTGTCAGCCAGTCTGGTGGGGGGTATGGGGTTGAAAGCTGAACTATAGTCAATGAACAGCAATCTCACATAGCCCCCCTTCTGACTGTCAAGGTGAGAAAGGGTGTTGTGCAGTACCTGGGAGACCGCGTCGCCAGTGGACTTGTTTGTCTTGTATGCAAACGGCAAAGGGTCCATGGTACTAGGGAGGGAGGCACAGATGTAATCCTTGAATTATTAACTAGAACCAAGAGGAGAGACCACACCAGTCCAGTGTTAGCTACTCTGCAGCTAGGCTATTAACTAGAACCAAGAGGAGAGATCACATCGGTCCAGTGTTAGCTACTATTAACTAGAACCAAGAGGAGAGACCACATCAGCCCAGTGTTAGCTACTCTGCAGCTAGACTATTAACTAGAACCAAGAGGAGAGACCACATCGGTCCAGTATTAGCTACCCTAGGCAGCTATAGTATTAACTAGAACCAAGAGGAGAGACCACATCAGTCCAATGTTAGCTACTCTACAGCGGGAGTATGTCTATGTTCCCCGGGTCCTATGTTCCCCGGGTCCTATGTTCCCCGATTGATTGATTGATTGAACATTTTAGTCCACCAGCCCTGATTCCAAACTCTAACCTTAACCAACTTCGAAAGAGGGCCTAAGCTTAACCAGTTCGAAACAAGGCGGACATTAATAATTAATAAAATAATAAAAATTTAAAAAATTTCCAATAAATGAATCAATCAATCGGGGAACATAGGACCCGGGGAACATAGAACCCGGGGAACATAGGGATGATCCCTCTACAGCTAGACTATTAACTAGAACCAAGAGGAGAGACCACATCGGTCCAGTGTTAGCTACCCTAGGCAGCTATAGTATTAACGTTAGGTTATGTATATAACCAAGTTCTGTTAGTTATGGTGCGCTCAGCACCAGTTGCATATATCTCGCTTCAGCATATATACACTGAATAATTTCACAAATGTACCTTTAAATGCCAGCATTCATCTGGCCACACCCCCATCCGCTTACCTATATAAGCAGGGATGGTGCCACACACTCATCTCCTTCCCAACAAATTTCACCACAATGAAAAATCAAGGGCCGCAGCGGCGTCCTGGTGCTGAGCGCACCATAACTAACAGAACTTGGTTATATACATAACCTAACGTTCTGTTCCGTTATGGCTTCGCTCAGCACCAGTTGCATAACAGGAGCTGAGCGGGAGCCATAGCTCGACAAATACACCCCGCTGAGGCCCCCCACAGCCATCAGATCAGGGAGGGCCGAGCCCCCCCGACCCACCCTAATGGAGGGCACCCCCCCTATTGGTGGCTTCACGGGAGGGCAACGGACCCGACCGTGTGAAGAGGCACTCAAGCAACTCAACGCACAGGGTGAGCAGAGCGTGGCTTGACCCCACGACTACACACACGCACAACCCGCATGCCACCCGGGAACGAACGGAGGAAACAACCTCGTTACTGCCCCCAGAATCATGGGGTCAAGGGCAAACCCAACCCTGTGGCAAGGCCGCAGCAGCGGAGCGCGAAGGAAGACCCAGACCCACCAAAGGGACTGGACCCCCTGGAACGGGGGCCCGGAGAAGTCCATGATGCCAGCATCAAGACCCCACCAGGCGGGCACTTAGTGACCCCGCCCCCCACATCGCCAGCGTATTCGGACAAAGGCCCCTCAGCCGAGCGGGCCCTGTCCCCCCAATAGTACACCGCCTGGCACACTGACCCTGCAGAACAGGCAGTCAGCATGGCCGTAAGCACACAAAAAAGGTTAACCAACGGAAGCAGGCAGCGCACCGGGGAAAAACCAGGCAACAGGCTGTTAACCCTAGCCTGGAGACTGCGGACGAGACAGGCGCCAGAGGGGACAGCTGAACACAGCCGCCCCGGCGGAAGGGGCGTATGCTGGCGTTGTTGCATGACCAAGCCTCCATTTAAAAACCCCCACCCAGAGGGGTTGAGGCAGAGAAGGCTGACACGATTGGCAGACGTCATGAACGTGCAGGGGCACCCTCAACCGGTGAACCCGAGAGTTGACACTGCTCCAACACACCAGGGAATCAACCACCTTGGCGTTACCCAATGCGGTGGTTGTTCCTATAACCCCTCAAGAAAAAACTCCAAAACACACCTGCGGGTATACACCGGCTATACCGCAGTACAAGTGTTTCAGTTTTCAAAAAAGAGTTAACCCAGGCCTACGGGTCGACGAAACATTACCTCGGACCGGGCCTGGCGATACGGGAAGCACAGGGTCACCAGAGGAGGTCAAAGACCACCCCAACAGGCCCCTCTTCGCCATGCGTGAGAGAAGAGCGAAAAATAATGGAGAACCAGCCCCTAAGCACACCGTACTTGGTATTCCCAGGCGGTCTCCCAACCAAGTACTAACCAGGACCAACCTGTGTAGCGGCCGAGATCCGACGAGATCGAGCATGTACAGGTTGGCATGGCCGTAAGCCATTTACGACAGTGCTGAGTAAAAACGTACCCAACCAGGGTCTCCATAGCGCTTAACCCTGTGACACCCGGACCGACCGGGCATTTTTCCCCCTGAAAAAAGCCCAAGTCCCTCAGGGTACCAGAACAGCAGATCTGCATCCCCGGCGGACAACGGGTTCAACTGATCCGGACCAGCGTGACCAGAACCAGTCCCGTGCCCTAACCACGCCGACATGCCTACTCCAGGAGAAAGGGCAGATATGCGTGTCGATCTTAACATGAAAAGAAGGCACCACCCAGACGTTCGGGCGAACCGCGCCTGGTGGCCCACCCCAAGGGCGTGAGACCCCTCTACATATGTTCAGATCCATTCCGTCATCATCCCCCAGACATGAACGAGAATCGGTCGATAACCAACCCAGGTCGTGGGATGTGGTCGTCGGAAGAGGAAAAACCCCCATCTCAGTCGCTTTATAAAAACGCAGTTTTAACCACAAGCAACCAAGGCGTGCCAGTCAGTCGCCTGTTTACAGCGAGCTAGCACTATACGTGCGTCGGGACACACCCCCATCAATGAACAGGCTATTTAGACCTGTCATTGAATCCCCAAGGCGCCCAGGGGAACGACAAGAGGGGTGTGACACTTCCTAACTCCAACACTTTTTGAATAGAAAAGAAGGAAGCATCAACAGTATGTATCCCAGTCTACACAGCCGGGGGTAAAACATTTTCACATTTTTACATCCCACCACCCTCCCATAGGAAGGAGACGGGGATCCCCAGAGAGACTTCCCACGCGAGCTGTACAGATTGAAAAGAATATATTGCACCTTGAGCCATGTAAAAAATTGGTTTTAGGGCTCTCCGGGGAAGAGGCACTGAACCCATACACACTCAATAATCGAATTGAATCGAATACATATACAATAGAATAGGACACCTTCTAGAGGGTCCACTCACTTTGACAATCTGAGGAGGAAGGCTCTGTACTCTGATGGAGGCTCCCTCACATGGAAGAAGGAGTCCGAACTCACAGAAGGCCCGAATAGGCGCTTGGTGAGGAGGAGCCCTGACCACCCCCCTGAAACAGATTCATCACATGGACCTGAACAGCACACGGAAGTCCTACCAACAGAGACGCGCACAGTGACGTACTCTATGGCGGGGGAATTCCTGCGGTGCATATGCCCAATATACCAGGCCGTGGGACCAGGAAACTCCAGCCCCCCCCCCCCCCCCCGTAGCGTGCCGAACCGCAACGTGACGGGAACCTTGAAGGACAGGGGGTGTACCCCTGACCGACAGAAACAAGGGGGAGAGGAAAGGTTACCAGTTCACCCCTTTACGACCCCACACCCATGATACGATGTAATGACAAAAAGAGAATATGACACAGTCATAGTCAGCTCTATGAAGCGTTTGACAGCTCCACACAGCGCATGAGCTAACCTGCTATCTGATTTTTACTAAGGAAAAAACACAGAATAGAGAGGGCTCTCTAAGAGCCCCGGTCCAACATACGCATGTGCTTCTGTGGCCAGTCCAACCCAGTTGTAGGTCACATGACACACACAACCCATCATCACCTACAAAAAATGGCAAAAACACTCTACAGAGGAACGCCGTTTTTCATAATGAGAGAATACATAATTCTCGATTAGTATCGGCCACAGGCCTTGCTAAGCACACACGACAGCGACCAAACAATCTTTTCTTTTAGGAAAATAAAGTTTCTCCAGCAGTTTTAGCACAACCTCAGCAATCAAGCTAAGGGTTACATCGCATCCCTACCACACAAAAAACACAATTTAGTGCACAACATGTCTGATAGGAGGATGAAAAAGTCCCCAGGGAACCGGGGGGAAACACAATCCTCCTATTTTACCCTTAATACGGCCAGTTAAAACAGGAAAACCTGTTAATATGCGAACACTGTTCATTGTCATCACAGGCTGAGAAAAGAACATTCTTTTACTCACTTGTCACTAAGCATAGCTTCATAGGTTAGTTACCTTAGTTGTGAGTACACGGTACATATAAACACCATGATGTTTCTCACACAACAACCAGATAATTTTCACATCTGTAACAACAACCCGATTTGCACGGAGAAGCTAACTGCCAGTGACAAAAACAGTTCACACATAACTTGCGTCGTATCCTAAATGCATTGCAGCAACACACGTTTTGGGAAAACATCGTTATTCACAAAACATTTAGAAAAGTAAAACCAGAAGACGTGTTATAAGGTCTGGTCAAACCTTGTCCTACCCGGAACGTAGATCAGCGAAGTGCAGACTCAAGACCCCGTAGACAACACAGCCGATCCTGTGTTGCTCGAACTGGGCAGCATCGTCGCTCCAACCAGTCGCTACAGTCCTCTTTGTTGACGCAATCCCCGTCCAGGCTCAGGGCAGGGTCGACGAACATCCCCTGTCAAGGATGACGTCGTAGTCAAGAGTGTAAAACATGTTATAATCAAAGCACGTTCAACAGAGTAGCATTAAGCTAACAGCCGCTCCAACCGTTCGGGCGCTACTGCCCCTGCTCGCGAGACGCCGAGGTAACGGCGCACGCGACCAGAAGCAAGCTCGCGGCGGCGCGCGAGGAGCTGAAGCTACCCCGCGCCAGGCCTTGGCCTATAGCAGCAAGCTAACGTTACCTAGTGATCACGACATGCTAGCGCCGCAGCTAACAGCTGACTGGCTAACAGTAGGCCCAACCTAAGTAGGCCATGCAGCAATCCCAGCAGGCTAACGCAGCAGCTAACAGCTGACTGGCTAACCGTAAGCTAAGCAGCTATCACCTGAACATGTATACAATGACATAACACTCACCCAGACAGGCCGCCGTTCTGAACCTCTCCTCACTTTTTAAGAGAAAAGAGAAACAAGATGTCAACACTGCTTTACAACGGTGATTTTACCAACACCCGACGGAATCAGATGTAGCTGACTTGAACATGGATCTGCCGCTATCGCACATCCATGCACATATCTCCTCGTGAAGGAATACTCTCATTTGGATATGAAAGAAGGGGCTTAACACGGGACAGAGAGATATCCACTCGTCCAGAAAACACAGGGATCACCAGTGTTAATGGTCGCGGCCCACTAGTTAAACTAAAATGGCTTCAGACCAAGGTCTTCTGTCGTCTAGGAGACTGAACAAAGGACCCTAGCCTGGGCCCGGTTTTCATAAACATTGTCAATTAGTCCCCATAGCACTAACAGACAAGTGGAGCCTGCCAGCAAAAACACTACTCACCCAACCTGGAACGCACCGCTTCTCACAACAGCGGCGCGCCACTACAGTCCCTGCACCGCCGGAGGGTTTCACTCCGTCCAGCCGCATCAAAGAAGACTGTAGCTGGGAGGTATGTAGCGGCGTGAACCCCCAATACGAAACCGGTGGAGTTTGTGGAATGATCACCATCTTCCAGACACTCCAGTACGAAGACAATATCGCCGTATTTTCTCGTTTTAAAATAGTGAGAGAGAAAATAAAGATATGATGTCAACGTATTCTCCTTATTCTTCCTTTCCTTAGAGTAATATTTTTCTCCACGTCAAGTGGGCATATGAGCAACACGTTTGCAAAGGAGATGAGTGTGTGTCCCATCCCTGCTTATGTAGGTAGGCGGATGGGGGTGTGGCCAGATGAATGCTGGCATTTAAAGGTACATTTGAAATTTATTCAGTGTGCATACGCTGAAGCGAGATTATGCATGAAACGCTGAGCGTGAGCTAGTGTGAGACAGAACACTAGAGACAGCAGGGCAATTAGCAAAATGAGACACACATGAGGGAAAGGCAGAACTAACAGGGCTACAGGAAAACACCAGACCAAACACAATGGGGAAAATAAACAGGGAAGCACACAGAACTAACTACACAAGAAGACTGAACACTAGACAGAGTAAACAAAACAACATACAAGGAACTAATAAATAACAATTAACAAGGGAACAAGAGACAATGTAGCAGGGGAAGGGCACAGAGAGAAATGTAGACATTGAATATAAACCAGTGCACCAGGAGGGGTAGTGACAACAAAGATCCAGGGGCTGGGAAAAGTATGTGCAAAGGTGGGGGCTGTTGAGGAGGATGGAAATGGGAGAAAGGTCCAGGGACAGGTGGACCCTTACACAACTTATAGAAAAGCCTACTAGGATAACTCATACCTCAAAAACTAGAATAGACCTACTGTTTACCAATTGACCGGAAAGAATAACTAAGACCTATAATTTTTTTACCGGTATATCAGATCACAATGCAATTTTCTTTTCAAGAAAGCTTACAAAACAACGATTCTCTAATTCATTCAAATCTAGACCTACTGTATATCAGAACACGGTTCCAAAGAATCAACAGCACCATCTTGAGGCAGCTCTTAAAGAGCAGGATTGGAGTAAAATTATCCTAAATAAGGACATAGAGAGTGGCGTGAGTCATTCCTGGCAACAATTAATGAAGTTGTGTCCTCCTTCACCAAGATGAGGAGTCAAAAGAGAAGAAATAAGGACACGTTGCCCTGGTTGAATGATGAATGTAGGAGACAGATGAAAGTAAGAGACCTGCTCAAAACATTTCTGAATTCTGGCCTGGCTGACAGGCAGACAGACAGACAGAAATTCACTTCAATGAGGAATCAAGTAATAAATACTATGCGAATGGCCAAAGCAAATTATTTCCTGGACATGATCAAAGATGCTAAAGGGAATGGTAAGATCATTTGGCAACATATTAATAAACTAATTGGTAGACAAAACAAACATAACAACAAAAAATTAGAACTCAAAATTAATAATGAATTAGTGAAAACCCCACTGACTCTAGCCACCCAATTCAACTGTTTCTTTTTGGATTCTGTCCAGGAGATAACAGTGTTTTACCCCATCTGATGCCATCCATAGCACTATTAATCATGCACAACCTATTTTTAATTTAGAGGAAATAACAGAGCTGGAGGTGACCAATATTATTGGTACACTAAACAGTTCCAAAGCTAAGGACGCCTATGGGCTTGATAATTTTTTTTTGAAAACCCATATAGAATCTTTTGTCCCCCCAATCACACATCTGGTCAATCTGTCCTTCAGGGAATCAACTGTTCCTTCATTGAAGGTGGCCACGGTTGCCCCAATCTTTAAATCTGGAGACAAAAAAATGACATTGCTAACTACCGGCCAATCAGTATTCTCCCGGTCATATTTAAAGTAGCTGAGAAGTGGGTAGTAAAGCTATTGAATGAACATCTAAATAAAAGCTGTACCCTCTTGCACCCCATGCAATTCGGGTTCCGCACCCATCATTCAACAGAATCAGCTATAACTGTATGTTCTTAGAAAAAGTTAAATACTCACTGGACACACATTACTGTGTTGGTGCCGTCTTCGTTGATCTGAAGCGGGCATTTGACACTGTCAACCACCAGGTTCTATTGTCCAAACTTAGACATTTTAATTTCTCTGAAAGAGCTCTATTGTGGATGAAATCATATCTATCCAGTAGTAAGCAATGTGTTTGTGTTGATGGTGTCAAATCTCCCTACCTTGACTCAGGGGCGTATCTAGACCCAGCACTTCAGTAGGGCACAGAAGGGCACCAAAAACTATCAAGTTTTTATCAAGAATGTGGCCGGTTTTGGCCGGTTTGTGTGCAAAAATGGGTGGATTTTGTAACTATTTTCTTTTAACTTTATTTCTGTTTTAGGGTTAGGTTAGGGTTATGTTATTTAATTATTTTGGGGAGCCAGCCCCCCAAACTCCTGAAATGCATAGAAATCTATGAAATAAATAAAACAATCTGACATTTATATTAAAAAGAGCTAGCCACCCAAACCCCTAAAATACATAGAAATCTATGCATTTTGGAACAGTTACTATATATATAGTCAAGAAAGCATTTAGTCATACTTAAAGTTTAAAGTGCTTTACTTGCATTGAACATTGCATTGAACATTGAACATTGAGGAGACATCATTAGAAAGCACAATGTATGTTTCCATAGTTACGCAGATGACACACAATTGTACATCTCCGCTGAACCAAATGATCACACAGCTATAAACTCCATTTCCGCCTGTCTCTTAGCAATAAACAAATGGATGACGAACAACTTCCTAAAATTAAATGAGGGCAAAACTGAAATCCTACTAGTCGGTCCTATAACAAAAAGAGAAATGTTACAGAGCAATATGGGGCAACTTACTCCTTGGATCAAACCCGAAGTTACAAGTAAGTAACCACTGGCTTCCGGTAACATTTAGAATTGATTTCAAGGTCCTCCTCCTTATATACAAAGTATAAACATTGCGATCATCTACTACTGAAGGTTCCAAGCCACAGTCTAAAGAAAATCAGGGATGCAGCCTTTGCTAACTATTGCACCAAAGTTATGGAACACACTACCTATGGACATTAGGGAAGCTAGATCTCTTAATATTTTCAGAAATAAGCTAAAAACGTACCTCTTCACCATAGCCTTCTAATACACCCGCTGTTGATTGTACTGTAGCACTATTTTACTCTGGCCATTCTATTGCATAATTTTACTATCTATTCTACTATTCTATTATTGCACTGTATTATTGGTGTGCAAACCAGTCAACTTACAAAAAAGAGCTTGTTGGAGGATTTCAACAAGATAAATGCAGTGCAAAATATTTCACTATAATACTTCAAATCGAAGTAAAAAATATTATAATAATTATTTGATCATGTTAAATGATCATTTGATCATGTTAACACTTTGGTTGCCTTGGGTTAAATTAATGATATACCATAGATTGCCAGCGCTATTTGTCTATGGAGAAAGTCCCCTTCTTTGCAGGGCTATAACTTTTTAAATTCTATTGCTACATTGCCATTATTAGGGCCCATTCAAAGTCCTATATGTATTGTTCATTGTGTAGCAACGTTAAACTTTTTCATTCACATATTCATAGTAAAGTATGGTCTAATGTATAAGTATGTTTTCATCTCTTTCTGCAGCTTTCTCCAGAACGTGATATATAGCCCCAAATGCATTATATTGATGATGAAATACAGTTTGATGGCAATCAGCGCGATATAAAAAATTCCAACTAGACGTACTTCTAGAAGTTACTACACGTCATCTGATGTTGACCGGATGGGCGAGGGGGCGTTTATAATTCCGTGGGCAGCGTTATACCAATCATCTAATGTGGGTCAAATGTTGATAATAGCAGTTAGTATCTAAGACGGTAACGTTACACGCTAAAACTCACCCCAGTCTCTGCGCGCCGTTGGGCGATCATCGTCGAGTAGAAATTTTATCATTATGGGATATATTTTTACCCGGTCCATCTCCAGCTTGTATAATGGTATATACGTCCAAATCATGTTGTTTATCGAGTTATTGCCAATCGATCACCGTGTAGCGTGACGAGCCAGAGTCCCATGAACCATAGCGAGCGCCCGGAAGTACTACGGTCGTCATGACAACCTCTATTCAACATCCTGTGTGGCGATTGCGCCGATCGGCCACCAGATGGCGCTCCTGAACCGCCAGAGAGCTCAGTGGGTCCTGCTGGTGGATCTCAGGCCAGCGGAGGGGGAATATGAATCCGATCGCAGATTTTTGAAATATTGATATAAGGACGCTGTACAGCGTCCCCCGGCAACTTTAGCATGGCCAGCAAAGACGTGAAAAGACGTGTCCCGGCAGTCAAAGTGTTAAAAAAGGGAAAATAAAAAACATTTGTTAAAAAAAAAAAAAAAAAAAAAATTATCAGTGGGGCACAGATGATCATCTGATAGTGCCCTACTGATAGTGGTCTAAATACGCCGATGCCTTGACTGTTATACAGGCCTTCCACAGGGTTCAAGTCTTGGGCCAATACTGTTCTCATTATTTATCAATGACCTACCCGATGCATGCCATAACACCAATGTCCAAATGTATCCTGATGACTGTGTAATCTTTACATCTGCAAAATCAATACAAGATGCCTCTGCAACTCTGACATCTGCAATGACCCATGTTCAAAACTGGCTAACAAAATCATGTCTTTCACTTAACACCAAGAAACAGTGTGTATGATGTTCACAAAGTCACCAGTAGAGGTCACTCACTCTAATGTGTTTCTGGGAGAGGCGGAGCTGGACATTGTAAATGAGTTCAAGTATCTTGGGGTCACATTGGACTCTACATTGACCTTCAAAAGTCACGTGAAGAAAGTAACAAACACAGTCAAGTTTAACATCGAAAACTTCAGGCAGATCAGGCGCTGCCTACCAGTTAATGCTGCAAGGATGTTTATGCATTCAATGATTTTATCACACATTGAGTACTGTTTTATCAACTGGTCTCTTTCATATGTCACTACTCTTACACCAATAGAATTACTCTACAAAAAAGCCATAAAAGTATTTGATAGGAAACCAAATTAATTTCACCACTGTAATATCTTAGAAAAACATAACATGCTAAGTTTTGCGAATTTCCAAGTTTTTAAATATACTTGCTTCATGTACAAGGTTCTGCATGGACTTGCCCCTCCCCCATTGAATGAGTTCATCCAACAAAAAGGAGACACTGGCATTACCACCAGGGCCATCAGTAGAGGGGACTGTAAGGTGCCTTTTCGGTATACTACCTTTGCAAAAACTGTGTTCTCTGTTAAAGGTGGTAACTACTGGAATAACCTACCAGTTGCGATTAGAGAGTGCCCCACATACTCCATGTTCAAGACCCATCTTAAACTGCATCTCAAGGCAAACCAGAACTGTGATCATTTTTAATCTAATTTAGTTATGTAACTTGTTTTTATTGTTTTTATCATTGATTGTCACAATGCTTTTACCTTAAGCAGGCTATTTATTTATTGAAAGAGTTTTTTATGTCTCCTGTTTAGGGACTACGGGTGTAAATTAGCTCTTGCTACAACCCTGCATGTCTACATTTTGTATTTTGTTCATTAACGTGTGTTGTCCCTACCAAATAAACTATCAAATCAAATCAAATCGAAAGACTTGGGAAGGAGCTGTTAGTATGGCCGATCTCCTACATCCATTTCCGGTTTTTATGGCGCAATAAACGCCGAAATCATATCGATTATTAACTTTAGAAAGCGATCCAAATGCACTATAGTGTTTGTCTGGAGCCACATAACAAGATATCACTGCCGGAAGGATTTCCTCGACGCACCGATCCGCACTTCCGGTTTTGGCAAGAGTGTAACTCGCCCGACCATCCACCAGGCGGCGGTATTGAGGTGTTGCAATCTCATACAGGGTCCCGCTGGAGTCCGGAGGTTGGCTGGATGAATTATGAATGCCATGGCGAAAAAATTAAATATTGATCCCAAAAACGGCATAAGTCGTTCTTGGCGTTCAACGCATGGCGGGCAAAAGCGGCGTAACTCGTTCTTGGCGCAGGATGTGTTAACCGTCGGTAGTGTGATAGTAAAGGGTTAACCTTCTGTAGTGTGGCAGTGAAAGGGTTAACTGGTATGAAACACTTGCCAGTAGTGTAATCGGTGAAGTCATGTGGAGTTCTGCCCTGTTCCACGTGAACCAGGAATCTTCAGACAGGCAGCAAACAGGCAGAGACAGAAACGTGTTCATGCATAACATGCAGGCAACGTGTCGACCATCCACCACAGGGTCATTCCACAAAACTGTTCTATTTCCACTTTGCCACAATTTCCATTATTTATATATTTTTTTATCTGGAAAGTAAACCTGGGGACGGACATAAATTATGCAATTTTTACCTAAACGCCTGTTTTTCTATTGAATAAATATATATTATTGTTATTATTATTGTTGTGGATGGTTAAAACAGCTGTCTGCCTCTTCCTGGTTCACTTGGAACACAGCCTGAATAATAATAAAGAGTTCATTTAAAGTCTGACCTGAAGCTTCAAACATCGCTGTGTGTGTGTGTGTGTGTGTGTGTGTGTGTGTGTGTGTGTGTGTGTGTGTGTGTGTGTGTGTGTGTGTGTGTGTGTGTGTGTGTGTGTAATCTCATTATCGTTGTTGTTGACAATAGTAGTAGTAGCAGCAGCAATAGTAGTAGCAATAGTAGTAGCAGCAATAGTAGCAGCAATAGTAGTAGTAGTAGTAGTAGCAGCAATAGTAGTAGTAGTAGTAGCAGCAATAGTAGTAGTAGTAGCAGCAATAGTAGTAGCAATAGTAGTATCAGCAATAGTAGTAGTAGTAGTAGTAGTAGCAGCAATAGTAGTATTAGTAGTAGCAATAGTAGTAGTAGTAGCAGCAATAGTAGTAGTAGTAGTAGTAGTAGTAGTAGTAGCAGCAATAGTAGTAGTAGTAGTAGTAGTAGTAGTAGTAGTAGTAGTAGTAGTAGTAGTAGTAGTAGGTAGTAGTAGTAGTAGTAGTAGTAGTAGTAGTAGTAGTAGTAGTAGCAGCAATAGTAGTAGTAGTAGTAGTAGTAGTAGTAGTAGTAGTAGTAGTAGTAGTAGTAGTAGTAGTAGTAGTAGTAGTAGTAGTAGCAATAGTAGTAGTAGTAGTAGCAGCAATAGTAGTAGTAGCAGCAATAGTAGTAGTAGTAGTAGTAGTAGTAGTAGTAGTAGTAGTAGTAGTAGTAGTATCAATAGTAGTAGTAGCAGCAATAGTAGTAGTAGTAGTAGTAGTAGTAGTAGTAGTAGTAGTAGTAGTAGTAGTAGTAGTAGTAGTAGTAGTAGTAGCAGCAATAGTAGTAGTAGTAGTAGTAGTAGTAGTAGTAGTAGTAGTAGTAGTAGTAGTAGTAGTAGTAGTAGTAGTAGTAGTAGTAGTAGCAATAGTAGTAGTAGCAGCAATAGTAGTACTAGTAGTAGTAGTAGTAGTAGTAGTAGTAGTAGTAGTAGTAGTAGTAGTAGTAGTAGTAGTAGTAGTAGTAGTAGTAGTAGTAGTAGTCATGGCCGCCTGGGAGAAATGCGAGGCCCTGTGCGAGATTTAAACGCGTTGTAAAAAAAAATATATATATATATATATAATTTTTTATTATTATTTTTTTCATACAGTCAACATATTCGTAAATAATAGCGCTGCCCGAGGCTGGGCATGATACAGTCAACATATAGCAAGAGAGAGAGCGAGAGAGAGCTCCTGTTCTACAGTCAATATACAGTGTACAGAGAGAGAGACACATTGGAAAGAAATTGAAATGCTATTTGGCCCTAAACAGAGAGTACACAGTGGCAGAATACCTGAGCACTGTGACTGAAGATCCTTGACTAGGTACAGACTCAGCGAGCACAGCCTAGCCATCGAGAAAGGCCGCCATAGGCAGACTGTGTGTGTTAGAAAGAGAGAGAGAGAGAGCATGTGTGTTTGTCGTGTGTGTGTGTTAGAGAGAGAGCATGTATGAGAGAGATAAGCAAAGATGACCCCCTATGTAATGCATCTGCGAGATTTGTCCTTCACACCAGTGAGTGTGCACTTGTTTTATTTAGTTAGATACATTTTGTGGGGGGAAAGAGCTGCACCCCTTTTCCTGTTGCAAATTCTTTGTTCGCCATATGAATAAATGGACCAACACAAGGCAAACTTAAGTGTGTGTGTCGCTGCTTATAACTGCTCCAAAAGTTGTTTTACAGGCCTGGCTTGAAAGGGTTAATATTAATTTCACATCACCCCTTGTATGAAACAACATTAGAGAATGTAATTTGATGCATTTAATTTATATTCAGCATGCAATATCATACATCTCTATTTCTGTGTGATTTTGGCATTTTCGGGCATGAAGGGGTTAATATCTGAAAATGTTATATGTTAATATTAATGTTAATATACATTTCACATCACCCCTTGTATGAAAAAACATTAGAGAATGTAATTTGATGCATTTAATTTATATTCAGCATGCAATTTCATAAATCAAAATGTTTGCGTGATTTTGGCATTTTCGGGCATGAGGGGGTTAATATCTGAAAATGCCCAAGGGATATCACCGAGCACCCTCTTGTATTTTGAAGAGGTACCCCCAAACTCCAAGAAACTGCAACAAAAAAAAATTGCAACCGACAAAACAAGGTTCAACTCCATGGCTCCCGGACTAATAGTGATTTCACTGCACAGTGCTCTTCACAGTGGATTACATGCTGTATACTTTGACATGACTGTTCTTTCCTTCATATATCATATCTGTATTAGTGTGTCTATTATGGTGTGTGTGTGTGTGTGTGTGTGTG
This sequence comes from Notolepis coatsorum, assembly GCF_963971535.1. Taxonomy (NCBI): domain Eukaryota; kingdom Metazoa; phylum Chordata; class Actinopteri; order Aulopiformes; family Paralepididae; genus Notolepis; species Notolepis coatsorum. Next base: position 137,345,617 of record NC_140172.1, read on the forward strand.
TGTGTGTGTGTGTGTGTGTGTGTGTGTGTGTGTGTGTGTGTGTGTGTGTGTGTGTGTGTGTGTGTGTGTGTGTGTGTGTGTGTGTGTGTGTGTGTGTGTGTGTGTGTGTGTGTGTGTGTGTGTGTGTGTGTGTGTAAAATATGTGAGTGTCACTGAGTGTGTGTCTGTCTGTCTGTGTGCATGTGTATTTATATGTGAGTCTGTCGCTCTGTGTGTGTGTGTCCAGGGGCGGACCTAGCACATTTGGCACCCTAGGCGAGATTCACCACTTTTTTATGGCTTTTGCCTCTTCATAGTTCTCTAAACTGCACAGAGAAAAAAAAATTAAATTTTTGCATCCCCCTCTGGGTGGCGCTCTAGGCGACCGCCTATATCGCCTGTAGGAAGGTCCGCCCCTGTGTGTGTCTTTTAAGAGTGCAGTCATTATATGTGTTTTAAAAACTTTTTCTTTTGTACAACCCAGTGTCTGTTGGTTTTCCAGCAACACAAAGATGGCCCACGTGTCTCTCTGTACGTCTCCATTATATGCCACTGAATGTGGTGACAGGTGGAGAGCTGGTGTTAAACCACCTGCTCCTCTCTAGGCGTCATCATTTCTGACATCAATAATACTAAATTTGCAAACCTTTATTTATTCTCAAAGACAATTGAGGTCACCCTCATTTTCAATGCGTCACAGCTACACCGCAGAACGATCCGCTCCCCATGGCCCAGATCTACTGTTCCCATCTAATCAGTGTGAACCAACAAGCTGCATTGTTCTATATTCCCTCGTTCTTCTGAGAAATTAGTTTCTGGTCGGGCGTCAGGCTCAAGCTCTCTTTTGTCCCGCATGATATGATGAGTGTGTGTGTGTGTGTGTGTGTGTGTGTGTGTCTGTCTGTCTGTCTGTTACTGTGTGTGTGTGTGTGTGTGTGTGTGTGTGTGTGTGTAATTATGTGAGTCTGTCACTGAGTGTGTGTGTGTGTGTGTGTGTGTGTGTGTGTGTGTGTGTGTGTGTGTGTGTCTCTATATGTCTGTGTGTATGTATGTGAGTCGGTCACTGAGTGTGTGTGTGTGTGTGTGTGTGTGTGTCTGTATGTGTATTTATTATATGTCTGTCGCTCTGTGTGTGTGTCTTTTAAGAGTGCAGTCATTATGGGTTTTCAAAACTTTCAAACTTTTTCTTTTGTACAACCCAGTGTCTGTTGGTTTTCCAGCAACACAAAGACGGCCCGTGTGTCTCTCTGTACGTCTCCATTATATGCCACTGAATGTGGTGACAGGTGGAGAGCTGGTGTTAAACCACCTGCTCCTCTAAGCGTCATAATTTTTGACATCGATAATACTCAATTCAATGCGTCTCATCAGTCACAGCTCCACCGCAGAACGATCCTCTCCCCACGGTCCAGATCTACTGTTCCCATCTAATCATTGTGAACCAACAAGCTGCATTGTTCTATATTCCCTCGTTCTTCTGCTAAATTAGTTTCTGGTCGAACGTCAGGCTCAAGCTGTCTTTTGTCCCGCATGACAAAGGCATATTGTGTGCAATAACAGCATATTGTGGATAATAGCACTAGACAAAGAGAAGACATACGTGAGGGTTCTGTGTCAGTAATGTGTAGGCAAACATTACCGGCGATGTGGACATGATGTCTTAATCAGAGAAATGACAAAAGCCACAGACTAGTGCCATTCATCTCTTGTGGAACAGAGCGGCCATATGCCATCAATACATAGAGAAACACATACAAGAGTATATACAGGGCCGCCTGGGAGAAATGCGAGGCCCTGTGCGAGATTTAACGCGAGCCCCCCCCCCCCCCCAAAAGGTAAAAAGAAAATATATATATATATATATATATATATATATATATATATTTTTTTTTTTTTTTTTTTTTTTATACAGTCAACATATTCTTAAATAATAGCGCTGCCCGAGGCGGGGCATGATACAGTCAACATATAGCAAAAGAGAGAGCGAGAGAGAGCTCCCGTTCTACAGTCAATATACAGTGTACAGAGAGAGAGAGAGAGAGACACATTGGAAAGAAATTGAAATGCTATTTGGCCCTAAACAGAGAGTACACAGTGGCAGAATACCTGAGCACTGTGACTGAAGATCCTTGAGCACAGCCTAGCCATCGAGAAAGGCCGCCATAGGCAGACTGTGTGTGTTAGAAAGAGAGAGAGAGAGAGAGAGAACATGTGTGTTTGTCATGTGTGTGTGTGTTAGAGAGAGACTAGAGCATGTATGAGAGATTCAAAAGGACAAAGATCAACACTTAAATCCAACAAGAAGAGGGTCTATACCAGAGAAACCAAAGCAGCAAGGAGCCAATGGCCGACATCAGCTAAATAGGCTAGCCAGGTACTGTGACCAGGCCACACACAGCTTTGGCCAACGGCCCAACGCTACCCAAGCTACACAAGCGACCAAGACATTCACACACAGCACATGTCGTATCTCCAAATGTTGTGAAGTAGCATATGTTTTGCCTGGAAAAAAACATCGTTATTAACAAAACATTCGGGAGGGGAAGGAAGAGTGGGGTAATGTCATGACATTTTCATTAATCTTACCTGCACAAAAGGAACGCAGGGCGAAAGGCCGCAACACAGGTCTCCACGTTGACGAAAGGCCTCTCGCTGGCGGGACAAAATAAGCCAGAACCCCCTGCTATTCTCACGGCTAATGTCAATGGTCGACTCGTAGCACAAGCTAACAGCTAACTCTAGCCTAGGCTAACTGATGGCATCAAAGTAACGTGCGCAGCCGGCAGCTAGCCGGCAGCTAGCTACGACGTTAGCTGCTGGCTGCGCACGTTACTTTGATGCCATCAGTTAGCCAGTTAGCTCAACCCGGCTATCGCTAACCATTAGCTAACGCACTACCACTGAAACTACAACATGATAAAAGCAATACAGGCGCTGACACCAGGCACACACCGTTAGCTACTAGAATGAATGAATGAATGAATGAAAACTTTATTTAACAGATTGCAGAATGGGTACAATACAGTACGGCTCAATACATACAATTGTTAAGGGGATGCAGACCTGAGAAAGACGTTTGTCTTGTTTCCATCAGGGTCCCCCATTTTCAATTCATATAGACATTTATGACATACATAACATACATGACATTTATGGCATAGGGACATATAGGTATTTAGTACTGATACATTTGTGACATAGGCGGTATTCAAATATACAGTACTGTTACCCCTAGATCCTGACAGAGTATATACATATGATGGGGAGGGGACTGTACATTAGGAGGGGGTGGGTGGGTGGGAGGGGAATATACATACGGCGGGGAGGGAATATATACATGCGGTGGGGAGGAGACTGTCTATTAGGAGGTGGTGGGGGTTTTGGGCATTTACGGTGGCCAGTTTCGAATTGCAGCCTCCCGTAGGTGCTCTTTGAGGGCGGTTTTGAATGTGGGCAGGGATTCACATTCCTTTACAGCTTTGGGTAGGGCGTTCCACATTGTTGTGGCATAATTGCGAAACGTGTTTAGTCCCTTGTTTGAGCCGAATCTGGGTTTAACATGATTTGTTGAGCTTCCTCTGGTGTAGTGGTTGTGGTATTCACTGACCTTTGGGAAGTATTTTGACATGTACATGGGCACCCCGGTCGTATAGTGTATCTTGTAGACCAGGCCCATTGCAAGTTGCTGTACTCTGTCGTCTACTCTAAGCCATCCTAGGTTGGCAAAGTGGGCAGGGGTGAGGTGGGTTCTGGGGTTCAGGTCAAGTAGTAGTCTGACCAGTTTGTTTTGTGATGTTTGTAATTTTGTTTTAAGCGCCTTTGAGGTGCTTTGGTACCATGAGGTGCACGCATAGTCATAGTACTATATTAGCTAGTCGACCAGTTTGGCTCCAGAGAGAGAGAAAGAGAGCATAGGTCCACGGCGGGAATATAATCATAGGTTGACTCACCATAACGCAGTATCAATGCGGCGGCAGCGGCGCCAATGGTAAAGTTGGAAGGAGACTTTCTTGGCCCACGGTGTAATTTCTTCTGATCCATGCGGCTTTTGAAAAGACATCCACTCGCCTCGCTCCTCTGAATAGCGCTGAATTATCTACCTCGTGTGTCTTCTTCTTCTATTTGGTATTACGGCGGTCGGCGGACGGGCCGGAAACACTATCCTAAAATCTGTAGAGCAGCAAATCCGCAGAAACCGGAAAACTGCAGTCTGCAGAGCCGCAGATACAGGAAGTCAGACACATTCTACAAACGTGTCTAATGTGAAATATATAAGCATATAAGCAAAACTAGATGTTAGGTCTGTGATGAAAAAGGGCCTCGCGGGAAGGGGGGCCTCGCAAAAAAAAAAATAATAAAAAAAATAATAATAAAAAATAAAATAAAAAATATTTTTTTTTTTATTTTTATTTTATTTTATTTTTTGCGAGGCCCCCCTTCCCGCGAGGCACTGTGCGACCGCACTGCTCGCACACCCCCTGAGGCGGCCCTGAGTATATATAAACGAGAGAGAGAGAGAGAGAGAGAGAGAGAGAGAGAGAGAGAGAGAGAGAGAGAGAGAGAGAGAGAGAGAGAGAGAGAGAGAGAGAGAGAGAGAGAGAGAGAGAGAGAGAGAGAGAGAGGAAGCCAGCGTTGCCTGCTGCTGTTGGCGGTTTCAGTGGCGTCGACTTGGAATTACATCATCAAACAGAAATAAAAGTAGTGTTTCCACTGCAAGACTAAAACTGTAAGAGCTGTTACTAGACTTAGACTTAGATTTAGACTTAGATTTAGATTTAGACTTTATTGTCCCCAGGGGGAAATTAATTTCCATATCACTGTACCCATCAGACAACAGTATACAACATCAGTATCAAATAGTACACGCAACAGGCAGCACACAGTAACAACATACAATGACAGACAGCGGTATACACTCGGGCCTGTTCAGTGAGGCCTTCTGTTCAAGGCTGCTATGGGATCAGGCTCTTCCCAAAACGGGCCCTTCTATACCCCAGTGTTCTGTACCTGCGCCCGGGGGGGCAGTAGGGTGAGGTAGTGATTGAGTGGATGTGTGATGTTCTGTATTGTTTAGCTCCGAGAGGCTGGGTGTGGGGAGACCAATTATCCTGGCAGCGCTGTTGGTTATACATGTGAGTTGTATTTCAACAACCGTTTGATACAGGTAAGTTTGGCTAGAAAACTCAAAAGTCTGAATTTTTATATCAAAAGATGAATATAAGAAAAAAAGGCATGCAGCTGTTGATCGTGACTAATGCTATTCATGCGTTTATACTTTTATTAATTATTAATTAATATTTTTTCAAGAACAGTTGACAGCATAGGGATTATTCAGGGATAATGTACTTTCAGGAGGCAATCAACCTCTGATTATAACCCAGACTCATTATTTTCCTGTCTCACTGGACATTAGGATTGTTAGGGTTTGTAACCGACCCCAAGCGCAACGGCACAGAGAGAGTTGTTTCAGAGTTAGCCAAAGCAAGGGCGTATTTATTCTCAGAGTCACAAGATAGAATTAGGTTGAGCAACAGAACAAACGGGGAATCTGGCATGTGAAGAATGTTTGCGGCTCTGCAGATTCTCCCAGTAGGTGATGGTGAGGAATTAGCTTGTGACGTCTGAGCCGCTCTGCAGATCCTCCCAGCATACACTCCAGGGGGAAACGGAGGGAGAGAGAGAAATCCCAGTTAGCTCAGCGCACAATAGAAACAGAGAGGTGACTGATCCAAACAAATATCCAAGTGACTTGATCTTCGGTGTGATACACACAGTTAGCAGAGTCCAGAGAAAAAAACAATACGGTAATCCAAGGTGTAAATCCAACAACAAAAAATAGGTGAGAACAGTATAACAAAAACGGGATCTCTTCGGTGTTTCACGAACACACAAAAAACGGGTGATCCAAAAAGAACTGTTTCCAAAAACTCACCAGAGCGCAACGCGTAAAGCGGGCAGATAAACGAGGCGCAGCTTCGTACGGGGAATCAGGTTCTCCAACAGGGATACTTCACGAGAGTCCTGGGGAGCAACAGACAGGGAACAGCGACGGGAAAGAAAGGCAGATGCAGGGAATATTCAAAACGATCCAACATCGATATTAGGGAGATCAGGGTATATAAAGCCACGGGGCGCTAATGACAAGCTGTGACAGCTACGGGATGAAATTGATCATTGCTCCAGAAGCGTGTGGTGGGGAGAGCACCAATCAACACGGCATCTTACAGGAAAGAAGCGTGTGGCGGGGAATGCAATTAATTAACAAAATACCTTAAAGGAACGGAGCGAGTGGGTGGGGAGCGGACAAAACCTCACAGTACCCCCCCCTCCACGGGAGCCACCCGGCGACCAGGCCGACCCGGCTCGCCCGGATGGGCACGATGGAAGTCGGTGATCAGGCCGGGATCCACGATGAGCTGGCGGGAGACCCAGCTCCGTTCCTCCGGACCGTACCCCTCCCAGTCCACCAGTTACTGGAACCCCCGACCCCGCCGTCGAACGCCCATCAACCGGCGGACCTGCCACTGGGGGTGACCGTCCACCATCTTGGGAGGAGGTGGATCCGGAGCAGGAGGCATCAGGGGACTGAGAGAGACAGGCTTAACCCGGGACACATGGAAAACGGGGTGAATGTGCATGGACGCAGGAAGCTTAAGACGCACCGCCGCCGGACTGAGTACCTTCAGAACCTCGAAAGGTCAGACGAACCGGGGGTTAATGTTTGTACTAGGGTGAAAGAAACAATCCCCACTACCAAAATGAAAGTTTACCCAAATCAAAAACCCTGGGTAGACAAATCCGTCCGTGAAGCTCTGAGAGAGCGCACCAAAGCATACAACGACGGCCTAGAGGCAGGCAACATGAATGACCACAAGGTGGCGCGATACAACGTAAGGAGGACAGTGTCAGAGGCCAAACGACGCTACAGGGATAAAATTGAACTCCAGTTTGAACAAGCTGACTCTAGAGCTATGTGGCAGGGGCTCAAAACGATGACGGACTACAAAGGCGCCTCCCTCAAACTGAACAGTGACATCTCCTTAGCAAATGACCTCAATACCTTCTATGCGAGGTTTGATGCTGGTAATAACAACACCAGCTCACAAGCCTCGGCAATGGGGGGGGGGGGGTCGGCTGCTGATGGAGGCGCAGTGTTCAGGGTAACAGAGCATGAGGTGAGGCGGACCTTTAAAAAAGTGAATATCAGGAAGGCAGCAGGTCCAGACGGCATCCCCGGCCGCGTCCTAAAAGTCTGTGCCGACCAACTGGCCCCAGTATTCACTGACATATTTAACATGTCCTTAGCACAGGCTGTCATCCCCACCTACCTGAAGAAGTCCACTATTATCCCTGTACCCAAAAAATCCAAGCCTGCTTGCCTCAACGACTACCGCCCTGTAGCTCTCACCTCCATAGCCATGAAGTGCTTCGAGAAGCTAGTAAAGGGCTACATCTGCTCCTCCCTCCCCATCAACATGGACCCCCTGCAATTTGCATACCGCCCCAACAGGTCCACGGAGGACGCCATATCCCATGTGCTGCACACAGCAGCATCACACCTGGACAAGAGGCAGGGGAACTATGTGAGAATGCTATTCATCGACTACAGCTCGGCATTCAATACCATAGTCCCCTCCATACTCATAGCCAAGCTCAGGGACCTGGGCTTGGGCTATGACCTCTGCCAGTGGGTCTTGGACTTCCTGACTGGCAGACCCCAGGTGGTGAGAGCAGGCAACTGCACCTCCTCATCCATCACCCTCAACATAGGGGCCCCCCAGGGCTGTGTTCTGAGTCCCCTCCTCTACTCCCTGTACACACACGACTGTGTGGCTCAGCGGAGTAGCAATACAATCGTCAAATTTGCTGACGACACAGTGGTGGTGGGCCTGATCTCTGCCAACGACGAGAGGGCCTACCTGGAAGAGGTCAAGGTCCTGGCGGGATGGTGCCAGGAAAACAGCCTCTCCCTGAACGTCAGCAAAACAAAGGAGATGATTGTGGACTTCAGGAGGTCGGGGGTCAAGGACTACAGCCCCCTCAGCATCGACGGGGCACCGGTTGAGAGAGTCAACAGCTTTAAGTACCTCGGAGCCTACATATCCGAGGACTTGACATGGACCACACACATTAACAGTGTTGTGAAGAAGGCACGACAACGCCTCTACTTCCTCAGGCGCCTAAGGAAGTTCCAAGTCAGCCAGAAGATCCTTAAGAACTTCTACTCATGTACAATAGAGAGCATCTTGACCGGCAACATCACCTCCTGGTTTGGGAATAGCACTGCACAAGACCAAAGCAGACTACAAAGAGTGACACGTTCAGCCGAACGCACAATTGGAGGGGGGCTCCCCACCCTCCAGAACATTTACTACAAGCGTTGCAAGGGCAAGGCTAAGAGAATCATTAAAGACTCCAGTCACCCGAACAACTGCCTCTTTGAACTGCTGCGGTCAGGCAAGCGATACAGGAGTCTCAAGGCGAGCACAGAAAGACTCAGAAGAAGCTTCTATCCCCAGGCCATCAGGCTGCTAAACGAACAATGAATGAACACTACACAACAACAACCACCAAACGCACATAGCACACACATCCACACGCACACACTCACTTTAAACAAACACACTGTAGCACCCACTCCACACACTTATAGCACACACCCACTTTAAACAAACACACTGTAGCACCCACTCCCCACACTTTATATTTATGGATGAAGGATTGCACTACAACTCGTACACCTTACTGTAAATTGTACCTAAAATTGTACCTCATCCCATTTCTGCTTTGCACTAGATAGTACTGTACATTAGTACACTGCATAGTATTGTGTATTGTATATTATATGGTAACTCAGAACATTGTACATATGTCTATACCGAACACTGTGACCTCATTTTCTTCTTCTAAATTCATGCTATATTATGTTATTATGTTATTTGATACTATCTTGTCTAGCACAGTCTCTGGAGCGTAACAGTAAGAAGCATTTTGTATGAAAGTATTCTGTACTTCTGTATGACAACTATTAAAGAACTTGAACTTAAGTTTCTTGGCCGAGGACCGAAGTGGGAGGTCCCTCGCGGAAAGCCACACCCTCTGCCCAGGGTGGTACGTCGGCGCAGGAACCCGCCGCCGGTCAGCCCCACGACAGGCGCGCTCTGATGACCGGAGCAGCACGGTCCTGGCGATCTCCCAGACCCGACGGCACCGGTCGAGGTGGTCCTGTACGGAGGGAACTGCCACCTCCGTCTCCTGTGCAGGGAAAAGAGGGGGTTGGTAGCCCAGGGATACCTCAAAGGGTGAGAGGCCGGTGGCGGAACTGACCATGGAGTTGATGGAGTACTCGACCCAGGGAAGGAAACGGCTCCAAGAAGCTGGTCTCTCGGCAGCCACACACCGAAGAGCAGACTCCACGCTCTGGTTCATCCTCTCCGTTTGTCCGTTAGTCTGGGGATGATAACCAGAGGAAAGACTGACCGTTGCCCCCAATCCCTTGCAAAAAGCCCGCCATACCTAGGAAGTGAACTGGGGCCCCCGGTCCGAGACGACGTCCTGGGGAAAACCATGGAGGCGAAACACGTGGTGTGTCAGGAGGTCCGCCGTCTCGGCCGCCGAGGGAAGTTTGGGAAGGGCCACGAGGTGAACCCCCTTGCTGAACCGATCCACCACGGTCAGAAGGCACGTGTTCCCCTGGGAGGAGGGAAGACCCGTGATGAAGTCCAGCGCCACATGTGACCAAGGACGGCTCGGAATGGGAAGCGGCTGTAATAGCCCGGAGGGTGCCTGGTGGGAGGCCTTGCTGCGGGCGCAGACTGCGCAGGCCAGTACGAACTCCTTGACGTCGTTCCTCATGGTGGGCCACCAGAATCGACGAGCCAGGAAGGAGAACGTGCGATGAACGCCCGGGTGGCAGGCGAACCGGCTGGTATGGCCCCACTGGAGGACCCGGGACCGGACCGAGTCGGGGACGAAGAGACGATGAACCGGTACATTGCCTGGAGCGCGATGGAAGCGTAGGGCACGCCTTACCACCCCCTCGATGCCCAAGGTGACGACTCCTACCACCCTGGTCTCTGGGAGGATGGGAGTCGGGTCCTCAGTGGTTGGAGCCCCCTTGGAGTGTAACCGGGACAGGGAGTCGGCCTTCGTGTTGCGGGAACCAGGGCGAAACGTCAGCGAGAAGTCGAACCGACTGAGGAAGCTGGCCCATCTTGCCTGCCGGCCATTGAGGCGCTTGGAAGCACGGATGTACGTCAGGTTCTTGTGGTCCGTCCAAATGGTAAACGGCTCCTCGGCCCCCTCTAGCCAATGACGCCACTCCTCCAAGGCAGCCACAACCGCCAGCAGCTCCCGATTGCCGATGTCATAGTTCCTCTCGGCAGGGAGGAACCGACGCGAGTAGAAGGCGCACGGATGTACCTTCTGGTCCGTTGCCGACCGCTGGGATAAGATAGCTCCCAGTCCAGTATCCGAGGCGTCCACCTCAACGATGAACTGTCTCTTGGGGTCTGGATGGAGCAAGATCGGGGCGGAAGTGAACCTCTTCTTGAGGGAGCGGAACGCAGCACACGCCGCTGGGGACCAGTCGAACGGCAGGGCGGGAGAGGTCAGTCTGGTAAGCGGTTCCGCCACTTGACTGTAGTTCCGGATGAACCTTCGGTAGAAGTTGGCGAACCCGAGGAAGCTCTGTAACTCCTTCCGAGAGGTGGGTTCCGGCCATTCCTCCACGGCCTGGATCTTGCGAGGATCAGCTCGGGTCAAGCCTTTCTCCACGATGAAGCCCAGGTAATCGACGGAGTCGGAGTGGAATCGGCACTTCTCCGCCTTGACAAAGAGCCGATTGTGGAGGAGGCGCTCCAGCACACGGCGGACATGCTGGATGTGTTCCTCGAGGGTCTTGGAGAAGATGAGGATGTCGTCTAGGTATACTACCACAAACTCCTCCAGCATGTCACGAAGGACGTCGTTCATGAGCGCCTGGAATACCGCCGGAGCGTTGGTGAGGCCGAACGGCATCACCAGGTACTCGTAGTGGCCCCTGGGAGTCTTGAAGGCGGTCTTCCATTCATCGCCCTCACGGATACGGACTAGATGGTAGGCACTCCGGAGGTCCAGCTTGGTAAAGACGGTAGCCTGGGTGAGAGGCTTGAAGGTGGAGTTCATGAGAGGTAGAGGATACTTGTTCTTAATGGTGATCTCGTTGAGCTGGCGATAGTCGATGCAGGGTTGAAGGTCCCCGTCCTTCTTCCCAACAAAAAAGAAACCGGCCGCCACAGGAGAGGAGGAAGGCCGAATGAGTCCTGCTTCCAAGGACTCAGAGATGTATTGATCCATCGCCGCCTTCTCCGGGACGGTCAGACTGTAGAGGCGGCTGCCGGGAAGGGGAGCCCCTGAGCGGAGGTCGATGGCACAGTCGTAATGCCGGTGAGGTGGAAGGGCCTGAGCCCTGGACTTACTGAAAACCTCCATGAGGTCGTGGTACTCGGGGGGTATGGTCGAGAGGTCCGGAGGCGGCTCACCAACGGATCTCCGGGGCGGGGGACAGGACGCCGCCTGAAGACACTGGGCATGACAGGAGGAGCTCCAACCCTTGATGGTACCGGAGGACCAGGCGATGTGGGGCTCGTGCAGCGCGAGCCAGGGCCGGCCCAGGACTACTGGGACAAGAGGGGATCTGGTGATAAGGAACTGGAGTCTCTCAACGTGGTTACCAGCAATGGTGAGCAGGACAGGGCAGGTGCGTTGAGTGATGTCAGCCAGGCGGTGTTGGTCCAATGCGAATACCTCCAATGGCCTCACTAGGTCCTCAAGTGGAATGTTGGCCCGGGTAGCAAACTCGAAGTCTAGGAAACTCTCGTCTGCCCCTGAGTCAATGAGTGCCTCCACCGTGGCCCGTTGGTCCGCCCAGGCCAGGGTGACGCTCATCAGATGGCCAGGTGGTGCACGGCTCTGGGAACGAGAAAAACGGCTCACCAGGATCTCCCGGGGTCCCGGCGAGCCTGGTCTTTTGGCCGGGTGGGGCAGTTGGCGATACGGTGTCCCTCCCGACCGCAGTAGAGGCAAAGGCCGGACCTGAACCTCGCCTCCCGTTCGGCTTGGCTCAGATGAGAACATCCCAGCTGCATGGGTTCCTCCTCGGGTACCGAACGGGAGGGAAAAAAGCCACCAGTCGTGTTGGGAGCAGGGTGACCAGCAGTACCGTCACGAGTACGGGGGGTCCGGAGTACCTCTGGAGGTCCCTGTCGGGTTCTCTCACGTCTTCTCTCCTGGAGGCGTCCGTCGATGCGAATGGCGAGGCTGAACAGGTCCTCGAGGGACTCGGGTTCCTCACGGGTCGCGAGCTGGTCCCTGACTGCGTCGTTGAGCCCCCTCATGAAGGTAAGACGAAGTGATTTCTCGTTCCAACCGCTCTCCGTAGCCGCCAGTTTGAACTCCAGCACGTAGTCGGTAACCCCGCCGCTGCCCTGCCGGAAGGTACCCAACCGGGCTCCAGGGACCTGACCACGGGCTGGATGGTGGAAAACCCTGCGGAGCTCAGCCACGAAGTCTGGGTAGGAGAAACAGAAGTCTGCCTCCATTGCCCAGGAGGCAGTGACCCACTGGGCTGCCCGGCCTGAGAGCAAGTTAGTCATGTAGGCCACTCGGGCTCCCCTTGAAGTGAAACGACTGGGTTGATGACGAAAAACCAACTCACATTGCATGATGAATGTGGCACAATCCTCGAAGTTACCGTCGAACAGCCGTGGTTCGGAGAGACGGGGCTCCCGAGGTGCGGGATCGGGAGGCGCGGGCCCAGCCAGGGCTGCGGGTGATGCTCCGGCCGAGGCTCCTGAAGGAAGTGGGGTTACAAGCAAGGTGTTAACGGTCTCACTCAGCGTGTGTAAGTGGAGGAGAATACTAGACTGCTGGCTAGCCAGAGAGCCCAGGGACCCCTGAATAGGCAGGACCTGCTCTCGGAGTTCCTGTACAGCAGCCGCAGCCGCATCTAGCAGTAGACTGTGGCCCTTGGTTAATTCTATCTGGCCTGCCAATGCTGTTCTGACTCTCTCTGTGTCGGCTGGGGTCGTCATGGTTGGATCGTAATGTTAGGGTTTGTAACCGACCCCAAGCGCAACGGCACAGAGAGAGTTGTTTCAGAGTTAGCCAAAGCAAGGGCGTATTTATTCTCAGAGTCACAAGATAGAATTAGGTTGAGCAACAGAACAAACGGGGAATCTGGCATGTGAAGAATGTTTGCGGCTCTGCAGATTCTCCCAGTAGGTGATGGTGAGGAATTAGCTTGTGACGTCTGAGCCGCTCTGCAGATCCTCCCAGCATACACTCCAGGTGGAAACGGAGGGAGAGAGAGAAATCCCAGTTAGCTCAGCGCACAACAGAAACAGAGAGGTGACTGATCCAAACAAATATCCAAGTGACTTGATCTTCGGTGTGATACACACAGTTAGCAGAGTCCAGAGAAAAAAACAATACGGTAATAGAAGGTGTAAATCCAACAACAAAAAATAGGTGAGAACAGTATAACAAAAACGGGATCTCTTCGGTGTTTCACAAACACACAAAAAACGGGTGATCCAAAAAGAACTGTTTCCAAAAACTCACCAGAGCGCAACGCGTAAAGCGGGCAGATAAACGAGGCGCAGCTTCGTACGGGGAATCAGGTTCTCCAACAGGGATACTTCACGAGAGTCCTGGGGAGCAACAGACAGGGAACAGCGACGGGAAAGAAAGGCAGATGCAGGGAATATTCAAAACGATCCAACATCGATATTAGGGAGATCAGGGTATATAAAGCCACGGGGCGCTAATGACAAGCTGTGACAGCTGCGGGATGAAATTGATCATTGCTCCAGAAGCGTGTGGTGGGGAGAGCACCAATCAACACGGCATCTTACAGGAAAGAAGCGTGTGGCGGGGAATGCAATTAATTAACAAAATACCTTAAAGGAACGGAGCGAGTGGGTGGGGAGCGGACAAAACCTCACAAGGATAGACCTGCTGTATTTTATATCAGTGTGGAATACATAATTGATACTATATGATTTACTATCTTAGTGGCCTAGCTAAGTATCAGCCAAAAACCTCTTCAACACCCACATATCTGGATTAGTCCCAGAGGGGGGCCTGCTATACCCAAAGTGCCTTCATAGAGAGGGTTTATTGATTGTATTTTTAGCATTAACTATCATCTTTACTTAAAGGAACACGCCAACATTAAGGGAAATGCACTTACCGTCTTCTCCAGAGTCAGACAAGAAGATAGATACCAATTTCTTCTGTGTGTCAGTTGAAAGCTACTGTCACTAGAAAGCTATCCGGCTGCTAGCTAGCCTAACTTTGCACAAATGAATGGAAGCGGATACGGACCAGCTAGCCTAGCTGTTGGCCAAGAACACTTCTCTGTTACGTGTGCGCTTAGGAGGCATGGTGATTGGAACCCAGTTGCAGATGAAACACAATCACGAGAGCTTGAATTGAGCAGGCAGGAGACAGCGTTGTGATAACAACAAGGTTTACTCAAAAGACAAAAACAAAAGAAACACGACTGACACAGGTAACATGAAACAATGAACCAGCAAGTGTATGCTGGGCCCACAACACCTAAATACAAACACTAATTAGAGACAGAGGGTGATTGCTAACAGGACACAGGTGTGGTAGACAGAACTAACAGAAGACTGAACACACAGGGGAAAACTATAGCAAATGTACAAACCGAGACACACAAGACTAAAACACATTTACAAAACACAGACAGTAGGGACACAAGTCTAACACAGTGGAAATAATAAAGACAACAAAGACAATGAATATACAAAATATAACTGGAGGCAAATAATGTTAAACAGGTGAGTGAGCTGATGCCAGATCTGCCACAGTGTTGTAGTGTGCAGTGGTGTATTGTTATTGAAAGGGGGTCTGAAGGGGAGTTGTGAAGGTCCGAATCCTGGACCAGCCAAACCGGGAGGAGGGTTGCAGTCTGGTCCAGCAGCAAAGGAGATGATTGTGGACTTCAGGAGGTCGGGGGTCAAGGACTACAGCCCCCTCAGCATCGACGGGGCACCGGTTGAGAGAGTCAACAGCTTTAAGTACCTCGGAGCCTACATATCCGAGGACTTGACATGGACCACACACATTGACAGTGTTGTGAAGAAGGCACGACAACGCCTCTACTTCCTCAGGCGCCTAAGGAAGTTCCAAGTCAGTCAGAAGATCCTTAAGAACTTCTACTCATGTACAATAGAGAGCATCTTGACTGGCAACATCACCTCCTGGTTTGGGAATAGCACTGCACAAGACCGAAGCAGACTACAAAGAGTGACACGTTCAGCCGAACGCACAATTGGAGGGGGGCTCCCCACCCTCCAGAACATTTACAACAAGCGTTGCAAGGGCAAGGCTAAGAGAATCATTAAAGACTCCAGTCACCCGAACAACTGCCTCTTTGAACTGCTGCGGTCAGGCAAGCGATACCGGAGTCTCAAGGCGAGCACAGAAAGACTCAGAAGAAGCTTCTATCCCCAGGCCATCAGACTGCTAAACGAACAATGAACACTACACAACAACAACCACCAAACGCACATAGCACACACATCCACACGCACACACTCACTTTAAACAGACACACTGTAGCACCCACTCCACACACTTTATAGCACACACCCACTTTAAACAAACACACTGTAGCACCCACTCCCCACACTTTATATTTATTGATGAAGGATTGCACTACAACTCGTACACCTTACTGTAAATTGTACCTAAATTGTACCTCATCCCATTTCTGCTTTGCACTATATAGTACTGTACATTAGTACACTGCATAGTATTGTATATTATATGGTAACTCAGAACATTGTACATATGTCTATACCGAACACTGTGACCTCATTTTCTTCTTCTAAATTACATGCTATACTATGTTATTTGATACTATCTTGTCTAGCACAGTCTCTGGAGCGTAACAGTAAGAAGCATTTTGTATGAAAGTATTCTGTACTTCTGTATGACAACTATTAAAGAAACTTGAAACTTGAAACTAGTAGTAGTAGTAGCAATAGTAGTAGTAGTAGTAGTAGTAGTAGTAGTAGTAGCAGCAATAGTAGTAGTAGCAGCAATAGTAGTAGTAGTAGTAGTAGTAGTAGCAATAGTAGTAGTAGTAGTAGTAGTAGCAGCAATAGTAGTAGTAGCAGCAATAGTAGTAGTAGTAGTAGTAGTAGTAGTAGTAGTAGTAGTAGTAGTAGTAGCAATAGTAGTAGTAGTAGTAGTAGTAGCAGCAGCAATAGTAGTAGTAGCAGCAATAGTAGTAGTAGTAGTAGTAGTAGTAGTAGTAGTAGTAGTAGTAGTAGTAGTAGTAGTAGTAGTAGTAGTAGTAGTAGTAGTAGTAGTAGTAGTAGTAGTAGTAGTAGTAGTAGCAATTGTAACTGAGGGGTACAATTCCCTGACTGTATTGAAAGTATGGTATCATTAAACCACTACTTAGTTATGTACTTTAATTACTGGCCATACAGTACACGGTATATCTGGTGAACACCCACACAAGAATACGGCTTGACAAAGAAAGTTCTATTTAGAGGCATTTATTATTAGAGCAGCAACGATAGGTTACAGATTGAGAATTATGATTGCGCTTATAAGGCGAAGAACACTTAAGTAGGTCAAGAGCGTAAGTCCATGAGCATAGTAAGATGGGTATAACTGACACCACCTGTAGCATAAGAATTACATAAGGCACACTCGTAGTCAGCTGGAGATACTAAGGGGTTCCCTCCGGTTGTAAGCCAGCAGGTTAGAGGAATGTTCGGGAGCAAAGTCTGGATCAACGCGGAATAACGAGGCTCCAGATACAGGAGCCAGTGCAGTAATCCCTTGGTCCGTAGACAAAGCAACAGCTATACTCCAGTATGCACGACAGCATGGATGAAAGCTAGCCAGCCTCTGTGGTCCTAGAGGCGGGCTCGATGGTGCTCCTCACAGGGTAGATCCCACACAGCAGTGGGGTAGACGGTTCTCTGCTCCAGCAGCCACAGTACCAAAGCAATATAATCCAGCCGGAAAAGGCTCTGCATTCGCCGGTGTAGGTTCTCCGGTGTACATATCCAACGGTTCTCGTCTAGGACTCCTCGGATGGCGGCACGAGTTTAGGCCGCCCAGCCTGGATAAGTGCACTAGCTAGAGTACGACGAACCGGTGGTAATGCTGGTCACTGTAGAACGGTAGCCGCACGATACACTATAAAATAGACTATTACTTCACAATAGAATAAGTCGAACTCGACGATACAGCGTTAAACTCTGACACTTTAGCTATCTATTCGCACGCGGTTCTCAAGGCTCTATTTAGGGGCAAAGGGGCCCACTTCACGGCACGTTGTATCGTGGTGAAGGCTTCAACGTTTTGGGTCTAAGTGCTGCTGTATCCACCTGCGACGTATTTATACGTAAGGTGAATAATCTAGTGCCAACCTCAGTTCTGTCTCGTATTACTGCGCAAACCTGGACATGTTGAGACATGTCTTGGCGGTGGCTTTGAACTTGCCATTGGGGGTATGGCCGTTGGCGCCTAGGGGTCGCTGTCCTATAGGAGAACGAATATTATGGTCTGGCTTGTACCTAGGTAAAGGGATATTCCGTGTATATATACAAAGAATATACAAGGGATATCAGACGATATACAAATATTATACAATATATCTCAAGTAATAAATATATATATTCGGTTTAATCTGACCCTTTGTAACAGCCGCCTCCTAATTAGTCCGCACCTAATTAGATAAGCAGAGACAGATTAACCGTCTTGTCCACTACTCAATGTCCGTTGTGAGGAGTAGGGCAATTCACAAAGTCAGTGGGTCATGGTCGTCATCAAGGGAGTCAGGGAGCCTTGGCAACTCTATCAGCCTCGCCACGGGTCGGGTGTATGTCCGTCCCTGGACGAGAACTTCTGCCGCTCTGACCTTTCCGTCGGCACCGGTGATCACTTTGCTTACGCGGCCGGCCGGCCACATAGCTCGGGGGAGTGACTGGTCTATGATCATGACGACTGTGCCCTCCGTCAAATTGTCTCTTTCTTTTACCCATTTCTGGCGGGTCTGTAGAGACGGTAGATAGTGGAGGAGGAAACTGTTCCAAAACTTGTCAGCCAATACTTGACTGTACCTCCACATTCTTCGGCCGTTCGCTTCCTCAGGTCTGTACACTGTCGGTGGGAGCGCGGGGTCCAGCCGCCCCATCAAGAGAGTGTTGGGGGTAACTGGGTCGACATCTGCTACATCACTTGAGACGTAACCGAGGGGCTTTGAGTTCAATACTCCCTCGATCTCTGTGAGGACTGTCGTGAGGACTTCTTCCGCTACGGTCTGGGCCCCAAGCACGGCGTACAGGGCTGTCTTTATTGAACGTACTTCTCGTTCCCAGGTTCCCCCGAAGTGAGGGGCGTTCGGGGGGTTAAACTGGAAATCAATCTGAGAGGGAGCGAGGTGGGTCTTAAGTTCTGGGCCCATAGCTTGGAAGCTCTCTCTCAGCTCTCTTTCTCCGCCTTTGAAGTTTGTCCCGTGATCAGACAGTAATATAGCCGGTTTTCCTTTCCGCGCTGTGAATCTCCGGAAGGCCATAAGGAATGAGTCCGTACTCATGGTTGGAAGGAGTTCTATGTGTATCGCTCGGGTGGTCATGCATTTGAATACAATACCCCATCCGTCCCTCTTCCTTTCTTCACATACAGCGGGCCGAAGCAGTCCATACCGGTGGAGTGAAAGGGCTTGTCGCCGAGTCGGAGGCGACAGGGAGGTAGGTCAGCCATCCTGGGTATACTGGGCTGTGCTCGCCACTTGCGACAGTCTAGACAGGTCCGCTGGAAGCGTCGTACTGCTTCTCTTCCTTGCAGTATCCAATAGCGACGTCTGATCTCAGCGAAGACTCTCTCTGCCCCAGCGTGGTGCACGTCCTCGTCGTATTTCTTTATGATGAGCTCTGTGACCTTGTGTCGGCTGTTGAGAACTATAGGGAACTTGACGTCATCCGTTAAGTCCGGGGCCCTTCTCAGACGACCACCCACTCTGATGAGATCATGGGCGTCGCGCTCAGGGGCCAAGTGGAGCAGTCTGCTGTCTGACAGGACTGGCTTTGATCCCTGCAGACAGTCTAGCTCGTCGGGGAACGAGTCTCTTTGGGCTCGCTGTAGCAGAAGGAGTTCTGCTTCTTCGTAATTAGCTGCATTAATGTCAGTAGTGGAGGGAACCTCAGGGTGGTGCCACAGGAATGTCTTTAACTGCGCACTCTCAAGGGTGGGGCAGTCGTCTATGTTGGGGTCTGTGGGGACTGGTGTGTGCGTCAACCCACAGAACATAGATTTCTTCATCTCTGCCTCCTCTTGACTAGCCTCCCGTGGGGTGGGGTTAGGCCACTCTTCTTCCGGGAGCTTGAGGAACTCGGGACCATCACTGTAGATATTGTGACGTGTGAGGTCATCTAGGGACATTCCCCGTGTGATGACATCTGCTGGGTTCTGTTTTGTGTCCACGTACCTCCAGCATGCTGATTCTGTTAACTCTTGGATCTCTGTGATTCTGACTCCCACGAAGACCTTGTATCTACACGAATCGGACTGGATCCATGTGAGTACGGTCATGGAGTCTGACCACAGGATTGTTCTTTGCACCGGGATGGTGAGTTCACGTTGGATTAACGTGGCGAGTTGCGCTCCTACTAGGGCTGCGCAGAGCTCTAGACGCGGGATCGATTGTTGCTTGCAGGGGGCTATCCTTGAACGAGCCAGGATGAAGGCGGTATGTATTTCTCCTCCTGAGTCTGTTTTGAAGCGCCAGACTAGTCCTAATGTCATTTCTTGGGCTTCGCCTGGGATGGTCGCCATCCAGGTCTCGCTGCTTGCTGCCTTGTTCTCTGGGGAGAGGCTGCGCAGTACTTGAGGGTCGCTGCTGGCCCACTGCCGGAGATCAAAGCCGCCTTTGATCAGGGAGGCGCGGAGCTTGAGTAGGAGGGCCTCGGCCTCTTCTGGCGTCGAGACGCTTTGCAGACAGTTGTCCACGTAGAAACTCTTCTCTACACTTTGTCGGACCTCCTCGTCAGCTGCTGGGTCCTCTGCGACATGTTTTTGCAGTGCGAACGTAGCA
Organism: Notolepis coatsorum; assembly: GCF_963971535.1. Lineage (NCBI taxonomy): Eukaryota > Metazoa > Chordata > Actinopteri > Aulopiformes > Paralepididae > Notolepis > Notolepis coatsorum. Next base: position 137,365,727 of record NC_140172.1, read on the forward strand.
CAGCATGGGCTGCATGTGGTTCCGAAAGGGAGGACCTCCCATTGATAGATGGATGGTTGCTCATCCCTGATCCTCTCTCTCCATAAGAACCGCAGCAGGGGCTTGTCCTCTTCCACTAGTCGCACCTGCAGGAACATCCCTTTGATGTCGCCGCTGATGGCCACCTTGTTTTGGCGGAAACGTAGCAACACGCCTAGTAGAGAGGGGCCGAGTGTTGGACCGGGCAAGAGTTCTTTATTCAGATTTTGTAATCCGATCTGGTAGCTGCAGTTAAACACAATACGATCCTTGCCGTTGTGGTGGACCTTGTGGTGGGGCACGTACCATGATTCGGTCGTCTGATCGGCCTCTTGAATGTCAATTTTCTTTATGTGTCCCGCTGTGATTAGCTTGTCAATCTCAGCGCGGTACACAGTGGCTTGAGCGGGGTCTCTGGCTAGACGCCGCTCGGTGTTCAGTAGATATCGCTCCGTCGCTTCTTTTGAGGCGTGGAAAATGGGCATACCCTCTCGCCTCAAGAGTGGAGTTGCGTATCTCATCACTCCATTGACCTCGACTCTCTTTGTCCTCTGCTCGAGGAGGGCTATGGCATAAGTGTCTTCCTTTGAACGAATGTGTTTCTTTTCGTTCTTAAAGGGCATTGTCTCTAGTGTCCATAGCCTCTCGACGTGCTGTAAGAGGGTGGTGTCTTCTTCTGTCATTCTGGAGTGGAGGCAGCGAGTGGCTGCTGGTCGGTTGGGAGACCTGGAGAGGGGGCCTTGTAGTGTCCATCCTAGGCGGGTCTCGACTGCTGCTGGACAGCCTCTGGGCCCGATGTGGACCCGGTCCGTTGGGACGATGAGGTGTGCGTGGTCGGATCCTATGAGCAGGGTCGGGGTGGCGCCGTCGATGAGCGGTATAGGTAGTTGACGTAGGTGCACGTATTTTTCCATCAGCTTGGGGATGGGGTAGGTGTACCGTGACAGGCCTATGTCTTGGCTGGTGAAAGCGTTAGTGATCCTATACTGCCTCTCTGGCTGCCCGCTTGCTGCGATAGTGAAGGAGACGTTTTCACCCTTTATTGTCTTCAGGTCTCTTCTTATAGTACGAATTGTCATCGTTTCTTCGCTCCCCCGCAGACCCAGCTGGGCTGCAGCGGATGCGAGGAGGAGAGTCTTTTCTGACCCGTCGTCAAGGACGGCGTAAGTGTCCAGGACCTTATCCTCGTAGCTTAATATCACTCGGACCACTTTCAAGAGCACTCGGGAGCTCCCGCTGCTGGCGGGGTCGATATACATGACATTTACTCTGGTGCTGCTTGGGGGTGCGAGTTTCTTCCTGTTGCTGTCATGCAAGACGTCCAAGTGGGCGCCGTCACACCTGCTGCACCTCTTCTTCAAGCGGCACTCGGCTGCCATATGGCTGCGCGCACAGCGGTAACAGCGGCGGTTGGCTTTGATCCACTGACTCACCTCGTCGGCGGTCATCTTCTTGAAAGTGTCACATTGTGACAGCCAATGTTCTTTCTCGCAGTACTGGCATACAATCTTCCACTTCTCTTTCGTCGAGGGGGTGTTGTGGTTCTTGTTCCGCGGTACTGATTCGGCTTGGTGCATGACGGTCACCAGCCGGCGGTTATCGTTGGATCTCCGAGGTCCATCTCTGGGGCTTGGTCCACTCCGCACGAACGTATCCAGTCGTAGGCTGCTGACTTCTCTCGCGAGGAAGTCGGCCAGGTCTAGGAGGGATGGCTCGGGACCGTCGGGATCACGGTGGTCTCTCTGCCGCCTAAAGCGCTCTTGGCGGGCTGGAGGGAGCTTCTCTAATATCCTTTCTACATTAGAGTTAGCATACAGTTCGTGTCTACCTTTTTCCCTTTGAGACCCCAGCATCCCTACCAGGGATTGTACCTTGATAGAGAGGTCATCCAATGATCGATTGTCTGTGGCTGGGGGGAGACGGTCAATATTCCTTATTTCTTGTATCACGTAGTCCCATATGCGTCCATAACGCTGGTCGAGGGCTACTAGAGCCGCGGTGTATGGGGTACTTGAGTTGGAATATGCCAGCGCTATATTATGCGCTCTGGGCACCTTGAGATGCTTGAGGAGGATAGCATATTTGTACGACTCATCAGGGACGTCGGACATCATAGTCTCTAAGCACATCCGTAATTCCATGTACTGTGCTCTGTCCTCCTGCGTAAAATCCGGGAACGTCGGTGTGCCAAGGTGCGATGCCATGGATGGCTGGCACATCGGTGAGCGTTGGGGGAGAGGCCTCCTGGGCGAGTCTCCCCGTACATGTTGTCGTGGGCTGGTACTTGGTGGGTACCAAGGCCCAGGTACCCAGGTGCTGTTCCTCGGGGCTGGCTGTGCGTCAAACTCACCCTTGAGTTGAGTCGGGGGTCTGTAACGCAGTGCCTCGGGGGTGAAGTCTGGGCTGTACTGGACCTCCTGGTCCTGTGGAGTACGTCGCTGCTGGTGGGCTTGACCTTCCTCCTCTTCCTCTTCCTCTGCTAGGTCTTCTAGGTCTTGAAGTCGTCTATTCAGTCTCTCGGCGGCATAGGCCGGTTCTTCCCGGTTGCTGGGTCTCGTATGGACCGGTCGGGGAGGGGGTTCGGAGACATGGATAGGCTCTTTCTGTTGGCCGGGCTCCGGGTCCCTTGGTCGGGTAGGGGAAGGTGCCCTAGACCCTTGTCGTGATGATGCCCTGGAGCTCCGTGCGGAGAGAGGGGGTGTCGCCCTGGCAATCAATTGCTCCATTATCTGCGCCTGTAGCCGGTCGCGCTCTGCTTCGCGCTTGATGTGAGCGATGTCGCGCTCTGCTTCGCGCTGGGCTTGGGCTGCGTCGCGCTGTGCATTGGCGGCGTCGCGCTGTGCATCGGCGGCGGCGCGCTGGGCATCGGCGCGGTCTCTTTCAATATTCTCTTCCGTCTGGAGGCGTCTGGTCTCCAGGCGTATGCGGTCGTCTTCACTCCTTTGCTGCGCCTGGAAGCGCTCTCGCTGGGTTGCAGAGTGTTCGCGTTCACTAAGGGCTTGCGCTTGGAGTTGCGCGTGAAGGCGCTCTCTTTGGTCTGCAGATTGTTCGCGCTCACTCAGTTGTTGAGCCTGCAGGCGTTCTCTTTCCATGGTAGAGTGTTCGCACTCACTTAGTTGTTGCGCCCGGAGGCGCTCTTGTTCCATGGAAGAATGTTCGCGCTCGCTAAGCGTCTGTGCTTGGAGTCGATCGCGTTCAGTGGAGGCTGCCAGGGTGGCGATGAATGCCTGCGCCAGCATCTTGTCCGCTTCGCTGGGGGAAGACACTGATGGAGGTGATCGGCTTCTGACAGTGCTCGTTGGAGATCTGTTCTCTTGGCGCGCCCCGAGGTCTATCTCATGGACGCGCTTCTCTTCTGGTAGTGGGTCGGGTTCCGTCCCTGGAGCGCTTTCTTTATCCTGGAGCTCTCCGGGGACCGTCCCGTTGACGTTGTCTGGGGGTATAGTCATGTCATGTCCCTCCTGGTCCCCCCCGTGAGCTTGGTCAGTTACATTAGAACCCACTAGGGTCTCTACTGGCAAGGTCGCCTGGTCGGTAGGATTTGACATGCTTTTACTATCCGCTTTTCCCGCATTTAACGTCTGTATAAAGCTAGGTATTAGACTGGCAGCGTAGTCCTCTAGGTAAGGAGGTGGCTGACGTCTGCGCTGCGGGCGTTCTAGCTTAGGAGAGCCGTTTGTGGAGTGTTCACCGCTGGCCATGGTTAATATCAATATTATATTTAGATATTACACTGATATTCCTCCGGCTCGAAGGACCAATTGTAACTGAGGGGTACAATTCCCTGACTGTATTGAGAGTATGGTATCATTAAACCACTACTTAGTTATGTACTTTAATTACTGGCCATACAGTACACGGTATATCTGGTGAACACCCACACAAGAATACGGCTTGACAAAGAAAGTTCTATTTAGAGGCATTTATTATTAGAGCAGCAACGATAGGTTACAGATTGAGAATTATGATTGCGCTTATAAGGCGAAGAACACTTAAGTAGGTCAAGAGCGTAAGTCCATGAGCATAGTAAGATGGGTATAACTGACACCACCTGTAGCATAAGAATTACATAAGGCACACTCGTAGTCAGCTGGAGATACTAAGGGGTTCCCTCCGGTTGTAAGCCAGCAGGGTAGAGGAATGTTCGGGAGCAAAGTCTGGATCAACGCGGAATAACGAGGCTCCAGATACAGGAGCCAGTGCAGTAATCCCTTGGTCCGTAGACAAAGCAACAGCTATACTCCAGTATGCACGACAGCATGGATGAAAGCTAGCCAGCCTCTGTGGTCCTAGAGGCGGGCTCGATGGTGCTCCTCACAGGGTAGAGCCCACACAGCAGTGGGGTAGACGGTTCTCTGCTCCAGCAGCCACAGTACCAAAGCAATATAATCCAGCCGGAAAAGGCTCTGCATTCGCCGGTGTAGGTTCTCCGGTGTACATATCCAACGGTTCTCGTCTAGGACTCCTCGGATGGCGGCACGAGTTTAGGCCGCCCAGCCTGGATAAGTGCACTAGCTAGAGTACGACGAACCGGTGGTAATGCTGGTCACTGTAGAACGGTAGCCGCACGATACACTATAAAATAGACTATTACTTCACAATAGAATAAGTCGAACTCGACGATACAGCGTTAAACTCTGAAACTTTAGCTATCTATTCGCACGCGGTTCTCAAGGCTCTATTTAGGGGCAAAGGGGCCCACTTCACGGCACGTTGTATCGTGGTGAAGGCTTCAACGTTTTGGGTCTAAGTGCTGCTGTATCCACCTGCGACGTATTTATACGTAAGGTGAATAATCTAGTGCCAACCTCAGTTCTGTCTCGTATTACTGCGCAAACCTGGACATGTTGAGACATGTCTTGGCGGTGACTTTGAACTTGCCATTGGGGGTATGGCCGTTGGCGCCTAGGGGTCGCTGTCCAATAGGAGAACGAATATTATGGTCTGGCTTGTACCTAGGTAAAGGGATATTCCGTGTATATATACAAAGAATATACAAGGGATATCAGACGATATACAAATATTATACAATATATCTCAAGTAATAAATATATATATTCGGTTTAATCTGACCCTTTGTAACAGCAATAGTAGTAGTAGTAGTAGTAGTAGCAGCAATAGTAGTAGTAGCAGCAATAGTAGTAGTAGTAGTATCAATAGTAGTAGTAGTAGCAATAGTAGTAGTAGTAGTAGTAGTAGTAGTAGTAGTAGTAGTAGTAGTAGTAGTAGTAGTAGTAGTAGTAGTAGTCGTAGCAGCAATAGTATAGTAGTAGTAGTAGTAGTAGTAGTCGTAGCAGCAATAGTAGTAGTAGTAGTAGTAGTAGTAGTAGTCGTAGCAGCAATAGTAGTAGCAGTAGTAGTAGTAGTCGTAGTAGTAGTAGTAGTAGTAGTAGTAGTAGTAGTAGTAGTAGTAGTAGTAGCAGCAATAGTAGTAGTAGTAGTCGTTTTTTAGAGGGACATTTTAAACTCAGTCTTACAGGGTGAGGGTTATTATCACTATTCAATCGTATTCTACAACTTCTGATATTGCTATTGTGTGTGTGTGTGTGTGTGTGTGTGTGTGTGTGTGTGTGTGTGTGTGTGTGTGTGTGTGTGTGTGTGTGTGTGTGTGTGTGTGTGTGTGTGTGTGTGTGTGTGTGTGTGTGTGTGTGTGTATGTGTGTGTGTGTGTGTGTGTGTGTGTGTGCAGGGAGGGCTGACAGAGATGAGGTGAGGAGAAGAGAGCCTCGGAGTCTGCAGAGGAAGTCGGACCTGGACCTGGAGGTAACGGGGGGTGGGGGGATACCTCAGGCTCTGAGTTACCATGAGTTTTGCGAATATGATAAAAATAACAACAGTGGGATCCTGTTTCTGGGATAATTTCAATCTTAACCACTAATAAAATGGTCCGGGGACATAAAGTATATACACGTTACATTTGTTTATCCATATTTGGTGTCATTCGTTTTTCAACGAAATTTTCAACGATACTAAACAACATGGCCCCCCTAAGAACCACCAGGGTAAAAAAAATCGTGCGGAGCCGTGGATGCACGCTGAAATACTGACCACTATGAAAACCAGAGACAAAAAATGCTCTGAGTTTCGTAAAAGTCAGTCAAAGCTTACCATAAGCACGAGCAGTGAACTCCAAGCCCACGTGACTGAACTCAAACTGGAAAGAAACAGACTAAGAAATGATGTAAACTCCATGATCAGAACAGCAAAAGAAAAATTTCATCAATGACAAAACCGAGGAAAACAAAAACAAACCACGTGAACTTTGGAAATGACTCAATAACCAACTAGGCTGCAGTAAAAAACTTAAAACCAGATTCTCAAACATAAACATAAAGACGAACAACACGCTCATCACAGAAAAGCTGGATGTAGCCAATTACTTAAATAGTTTCTTCACAAACATAGCCACAACACTGGTAAACAAACTACCCTCCCACTCAGGGCATTGTGGGGTAGAACACATAGTAGCATACTACAAGAACCTAGGCGTCCACAAAGACGACTTCAAACTGGAAATGGTAACAACAGAAAACTGAGCGCCCTCCAACCTAACAAGGCCACTGGCCATGACAATATCCCCTCCAAATTCCTCAGAGACTCAGCAGCCGCCATCACCCCAGTCATAACACACATAATAAACCTCTCCATAAAACAGGGACACGTCCCCAAGGACTTCAAAATTGCGAGAGTGACCCCTCTGCACAAAAAAGGCAGTAAATTAGACCCAGGCAACTACCGCCCTGTTTCTATCCTTACCTCCATCTCGAAAGTCATGGAAAAAATGTTATACGAACAGGTCGAAAAATACCTCGCGGAAAAAAATCTAATCTACGAATTCCAATCTGGCTTCAGAACATCCCATTCCACTGACACATGCCTTCTCTATTTAAACGACCACATCAAACAAGAGGTGGACGCGGGCAAATACTGCGGCATGGTCATGCTGGACCTACAAAAGGCCTTCGACACTGTCAATCACACCATTCTGATTGACAAGCTAAAAGCAATTGGTTTTGATAGTCTATCAGTGAGCTGGATGCAATCCTACCTGGAGGGGAGAGAGCAGATGGTGGAGGTAAACGGTACCCTATCCCCCCCCCTCACAGTAAGCTGTGGTGTTCCACAAGGAAGCATACTAGGTCTGCTACTGTTCCTAATTTATGCAAATGACATGTCGTCAGCTTGTGACTGCAACTTGTTCCTGTTTGCGGACGACTCAGCCCTGCTGGTCTCTGACAAGAACAAGTTACAGGTTGAAAAAACCCTCAGCTCAGAACTAGGCAAAATCTGCATATGGCTCGCTGATAACAAACTATCATTACACATGGGCAAAACAGAGTCCATTCTCTTCGGTTCAAATAACAAACTCAGCAAGACCGACGGCTTCTCAGTTACAGTGGGTGACAATATTGTCACGAGGAAAGAAGATATTACCTACCTGGGTTCCATCCTAGAGGCAAATCTTTCCTGTGACAAAATGGCATCCAATGTAATAAAAAAAGTCAACCAACGAACTCGATTCTTGTACCGGATCTCCTCACTGGTAAACAAGAATACCCTGAAGACTCTGGCAGGAGCACTCATTCAAGGGTACTACGACTATGCTTGCACCTCATGGTACCAAAGCACCTCAAAGGCGCTAAAAACAAAATTACAAACATCTCCTTTCTAACCTCCCCAGAGAGCAGTCGCATTTTTTATCTCTCCTCCCTGCCCTCCAAGGCCTCCTCTCCTCCTCCCTGCAGCCGCCTTTATCTCCGTACACCAGAGCTGTCTTTCTGCTTCTCTCGACGGTGTGGACTCTAACCTGCAATTAATAACGGTGTGGATCCCTATTTACAACTGCCTTACAACTGCCTCCTTGACGGTGTGGACATTCTACCCTTTCTTCAATATTCCTGACTTCCCACTCAGTCAATCAATGGATCAACTAATAAGCTGGAGTTTTGCAGCAGTGGATCGAATCTTCTCTTCAAGAAAACAAAGTGCGACCGAACCATTATGTCCGATAGGGACATTCCAGGCCGGGTTTGCAATTGACAGCTGGAATAATTGGCGATCAATATGCCTATATTCTATTGAGATTGAAGATGTTGAAGATCTATATCTCCTCGTCATCTTCCTGATCGGTTGGGGAGCGATCGCAATTTGGATTTGGATTTGCTGCCTTCAAGTAGTAGCAAGATTGGAAAATGCCCACATTGAATTGACCAAGCGGCTCGCTCAACATTCAGCCGATGAACAATGTAGGGGTCAAGTAATGTTGGGGGTCGCGCAGGACATTAGGACCGCGACAAAGAAGATAAAAGATCTGGATTAAATTAAATTAAAGCATTACAGGAATCATTGTAACCTGTTTCAACCCACCCCCCCCCCCCCCCCCGCCACGTACTCAAGTCTGTGGAAGAAAAGAAGGAATGTTTCGAGGTCAATGAAAGAGGCCGAGGAGAAGAAGTCAAGATAAGACCTGGTTTATGACGTCCGTACCCATCGCAACCAGGACGGGACAGTCTCTGACTGTCTGAAGATAAGATGGATGGCCTCCCTCCCCCCCCCCCCCCCTCCCCATCCTCACGCAAACCTCCCCCCCACGAGCACGACTGGCGACGTGCACGGAAGGAGGGGCGGATCCCTCGACTGCCTCACACGCCCAAAACCCTAAGCCACTACCCTCTCCTTAACTCCCACCCCCCACTCTCCGCCCTCCCTCCCATCCCCCAAATTCCCTCCCCCGAGGGTGCTTCCTGAAGCTCACTGACTTTCGGCATAAATGAACATTGCATCAACAAATGTGCTTTGTTTTGTATTAATTTAGGGTTGTGCCATTATTATTATGCAAAGATAATAATTGTGATTAATTCTGTAATGAGTTGTGTGTTTCTAGCATCCTTGACACCCAAGGACAACGATGGAATGAAGTCAAGAGGCTTATACGTTTCTATCCTTGACAACAATGTAAGCTGGAGTAATGATCTGTTTATGTTGTGGAGTCTAAATAAAAACCTGAAACCTGAAACCTCAAAACAAACTGGTCAGACTACTGCTTGACCTTACTCCTAGAACCCACCTCACCCCTGCCCACTTTGACAACTTGGATGGCTTAGAGTAGACGACAGAGTACAGCAACTTGCAATGGGCCTGGTCTACAAGATACACTACACGACCAAGGTACCCATGTACATGTCAAAATACTTCCCAAAGGTCAGTGAATACCACGATCACAACACCAGAGGGAGCTCCACAAATCATGTTAAGCCCAGATTCGGCTCAAACAAGGGACTAAACACGTTTAGCAATTATGCCACATCAATGTGGAACGCCCTACCCAACGCTGTAAAGGAATGTGAATCACTACCTGTAACATATTAGGGTTCTTATGATCTATAAGAATACTCCGGAGACAGATACGTGCTTATAGCTGGTTTAATGGGTCTAGACTGCACGTCATACAGGGCATGATAATAGTGGCCAGTAGATGGTGCTGACACTCTAGCTAGAGGCTATATGTAATATCCAATACATTACACTCCTTCCCTGTAAATACAAACTCGTACTGTTTCGTTTTTCTTTTCCTTTGTTATCCCCATAACCAAAATCACTTCAACAATTACTGGCATAACTTAATACGTTATAACAACACCCGTATCTTTAAAGTGCCTTTTGTTCTATTAAAACATTCCCAGAACATAACATCACTAATACGAAAGAACATTAGTTTCTCTTTAACCCGCTTGAGTCTCATCTAATCATTCTTGAACCTTGCTGGTGTCCTGTGCGCTCTTTGCGGGTACCGGCGCAGGGTAGGACTGCTTGCTTTAACAGGTGTCGGCAGAGTGTCTCTGGGTTGAGCTGTACTCTGCGATGGTTTATGCTGTGTTGGGCTTTGCTGCAGCTGCGGTGGTGGTGGCGGTTCAGGGCTGTCATTTGCAGGCCTCCTCGGAGTGTGAGCTGGTCCTGGTGTGGACTCCCTGGTGATCTGAGTCTCTTTAGCGGTTGGTCTGACAGACGGCTCTGTGCAATCCAGAGTCTGTGTCACATTTTCACTGGTGTGTTGGTATGGTGTTTCTTCTCTGGAGAACAGTAAGTGGTCAATATGGACTGAGCGCTGTCTCCCTCCATCGTCGATCAGGTACCTGACTGGTCCGAGACGCTTTACCACTGTTGCTCTTAACCACTTTTCCTTTCCCTCACGGAAGTTTTTTACACGCACTTGGTCACCTGGCTGTAGGTCTCTCAGCTTTGTTGTTGTTTTGTCATGGTAGGTCTTTTGCTTTAGTTGTTTCTCTTCAACTGTTCTCGCCAGGCTTGGTTTGAGTAGACTGAATCTGGTTCTCAGTTGACGTTTTAAGAACAGCTCCGCTGGTGTGACTCCTGTCACCGAGTGCGGTGTGCTCCTGTACATCAACAGGAAGTTTGCCAGTCTGTGTTGTAGTGACAGTTTGGTCTGCAGAACCTCTTCTCCAATAACCTGTTTCATGAGTGCTGCTTTAACGGTTCGTACGGACCTCTCCGCTGCCCCGTTCGAGGCGGGGTGGTATGCTGACACCATGTCTGTTTGATACCGTTGCTCCTCAGAAACTGCTTGAACTCACAGGATGTAAATTGTGGAAACCACTTCTTCTGGTAGGCCCTGAGAAGCAAATATGTTCCGGAGCATGTCAATGGTCTTCACTGCTGTAGTGGTTGTCATGGGAACAACTTCGAGCCATTTTGAGTGACTGTCAACGAGTACCAGGAAGTACTGTTTGTCTTTCTCACAGAAGTCTATGTGTATCCTCTGCCATACACGGGCTGGCCACTGCCAACAGTGCAGCGGGGCTGCGGCGGGCAGTGTTCTCTCTGACTGACACGCTCCACAGTGCTGTACTGTTTTCTCAATGTCATTATCCATGTGGGGCCACCACACATACGATCTTGCGAATGCTTTCATACGGCAGATCCCCGGGTGTCCAGTGTGTAGATCACTCAGTAGTTTGGCTCTGTGTGCTGCAGGAACAATAACTCTCCTGCCCCACAGAACACATCCTTGCTCTTCAGATAGCTCTGTCCTCCTAATGAAGAACGGTCTGAGAGCCTCATCCTCAATGTGGTCTGGCCAACCATTTAAAGTGATCTCTCTGACTTTGCTCAGCACTGGATCTTTGCGAGTGCTCCGTGCTATGTCGCTTGCATGCACAGGGAGGTCATCTACTGCTGAGTAGTAGAAGATGTTTTTATCTTCAGCCGTTTTGTCCTTGTCACGTCTCGGCAGCCTGGATAACGCATCAGCGTTGGCATGATCGGCAGATCTGCGATATTCAATGTCATAATTATACGCCATGAGTATCAGTGCCCACCGCTGCATTCTCAGAGCAGCCAGGGTAGGAATGTCTGACTTTGGGCCCAGGATCACCAAGAGCGGCTTGTGATCCGTGATCAGGGTGAACCTTCTTCCATAGAGGTATTTATGAAATTTCTTCACTCCAAAAATTTATTTGCGCATAATTACGCTCTGCATCCGTCAGGGTGCGTGACGCAAATGCAATGGGCTTTTCTTCTCCATTTTCCATGATGTGCGATATCACCGCACCTACCCCGTAGGGTGATGCATCGCATGCTAGCCTCATTGGCTTCTTGGTGTCATAATGTACAACCGCTGTGCTCTCTAACAGCTGGTTTGTCGCCTTTTTGAACACTTGGTCACATTCCGCTGTCCACTTCCAAGGTCTGTCCTTCTTCAGTAGCGCATACAGTGGTTGTAACAGAGAAGACAGGTTCTTTATGAACCTCCCATAGTAGTTCAATAATCCAATGAATGAACGGAGTTCCGATTCATTTGTGGGGCTTGGAGCATTCAGTATCGCTTCCACCTTCTCTTTGGTGGGGTGGAGTCCTTCGCTGTCCACCATGTGCCCTAAATACTCCACTCTGCTCTCCATGAATTTGCACTTGGCACGTTTCACTCTAACAACATATCTCCCCAGACGACTCAGGACCTCGTCCAGCATTTTCAAGTGGTCCTCTTTAGACTCCGCTGTGATGAGAATGTCATCCAGAAAACATGTCACATGGTCTAGCCCTTGCAGGATTTGATCCATCACTCCCTGGAAGATGGATGGCGCGCTGGAGACTCCATATGAGAGACGGTGATACACATACAGTCCCCGGTGTGTGTTCACCGTGAGATATTTTTCAGAGTCTTTATCCAGTTCTAACTGCTGATATGCATGTGACAAGTCCAATTTGGTGAACAACTTTCCTCCAGCCAATGTTGCGAACAGATCCTCTGTGTTCGGTAGTGGGTATGTTTCTTCCTCCACACTCTGGTTTATGGTTACCTTGTAGTCACCACAGATCCTGATCGACTTATCCGCCTTTGGGACTATGACTATGGGCGACACCCACTCACTTCTGTCAACCTTGGATATGATGCCTAGTCCTTCCAGTCGATCCAGCTCCTTCTCAACTGGTTCTTTGAGGGCATATGGCATCGGTCTAGCCTTCCTGATGATGGGCTGGGCTCCTGGCTTTACTCTGATAGAGGCTTTGAACTCACGGATTGTGCTGGGGCCTTCCTCAAACACAGCCTGGTGTTTCTGTAACACAGCCTCCATGTCTCCATCACTGTCACTGCTGGCTCTCACTGTGAATATTTCTCTCCAGTTCAGCCTGAGTATCTTCAGCCAGTCACAACCTAGCAGCGCTGGTCTGTCTCCCTTCACAATCACCAGGGGCAACTTGTCTGTCTGCCGCTCATATTCTACATTCACTGTCACTTCTCCTAGCGTGGGGATTCTCTCTCCCGTAAAAAAAAGTTTTGTGTTGCATTTCCTCAGGGTTAGATGAGCTAACGACTTTCTGTAAACAGTCTCTGACACTAGAGTTGCTTGAGCTCCTGTGTCCAGTAACATATCCACCACCCTGCCTTCAACTGTAACAGGGATGTGAATGCCATGTGTTTTGTTAGCAGCAGTGTACACTGTGTACACAGAAAGCTCTTCATCTGTATCGCTTTCCCCAGCCTCCTGTTGTACATAATGAGTCTTCCTGTTCCTACACATCCGTGCAATATGTCCCACTTTCGAACAATTGTGGCACTTTTCATCCTTGAATTTACATGCCTCGTGTGAATGCTGCTTACCCCCACATCTGTAGCAAGGCTTAAACTCCTTCTGGTCACCATCTTGTTTTGGTTGCCAGCTCTTTTGTGTACGGTGTGGCTCAGATTTCTTTTTCCACTGCCTTTTTTCATTTTCCCTCACACTGTTTACATTCCCCGTCTCCTTCAGCTTGCTTGAAAATTCTTGTGCATTGAGTGATGCCATCTCCATTGCTAATGCAGTCTCACATGCATCCTTGAATGTCAGCGCTTGCCGCGATAACAGTCTCCTTTGCACGTCTTCGGCTTTTAATCCACTCACAAAACGGTCGCGAAGTGCATCGTTCAAATGTGCACCAAAATCACAGTGAGTTGACAGTTGCTTTAATGCTACTACATACTCCGCAATTGACTCACCATCCTGCTGATTTCTCTTTTGAAAACGGAATCTTTCCATAATCACGATTGGCTTTGGCTTGTAATGCTCACTGAGCATATCACATAGCTCCTTGTACGTCTTTGCACTTGGCTTGTCAGGACTGAGTAGATTTTTCAAAAGTCTGTATGCTTCTGCTCGAATGGCTGTTAGGAACACACTGACCTTCTTTTCCTCATCCACTTCATTTGCCAACATCCACATGTCCAGTCTTTCCAAGTAAGATTCGAAATCCTCTTGTCCCTCCTTATATTCCGATAAGTTACCGATCCTAAACATAGCCATCTTGTTAGCTTGTTAGCTCCGTCAGCTAGCTTTAGCTTACTCCGTTAGCCTCCTCTTCTTCAGAGCTACAAAGTCCACGGAATTAACTAACTTAGTTGCTAGTTTGCATGTTGTGTCTCCTCCCAGGTGTATTCTTCTTAGAATTCACCGTCCTCGTCGCCACTGTAACATATTAGGGTTCTTATGATAAGAATACTCTGGAGACATATACGTGCTTATAGCTGGTTTAATGGGTCTAGACTGCACGTCATACAGGGCATGATAATAGTGGCCAGTAGATGGTGCTGACACTCTAGCTAGAGGCTATATGTAATATCCAATACATTACACTACCCACTTTCAAAAACACTCTACGGGAGACTGCAATTCGAAACTGGCCCCTGTAAATGTCCTAACACAACCCCCTCCAATGTACAGTAAATTACCAAGTATGGTCTTGTCAATATTCCAATGTACTGTAGTTTTGTTTGTACAGTTGTACAGTGTCCCCCACCCACCCCTCCTACCCAACCTCCGCCCCCCCCCCCCACTCCTACCCAACCCCCCCCCCACCCAACCACCTCCAATGTACAGTCCCCCCCCCCCCCCACCTACCCAATCCAATGTACAGTTTCTACGTCAAATGTATATACTTTTTTTTCTGGACTCTTTTTGTATCACAAACAGTACTGTATTTACAAATCTGGTATGTCATAAATATATAGATGTAGCAGTACTGTCAATCTGTATGTCATGTATGTCATATATGTTACGATGAATTGAAAATGGGGGACCCTGATGTAAACAAGACGAAAGTCTTTCTCTGGTCTGCATCCCCTTAACAATTGTATGTATTGAGCTGTACTGTACTGTACCCATTCTGCAATCTGTTAATAAAGTTTTCAATCAATCAATCATTCATTCAAGCCTAATAATTAAATTAATGAGGACAGAGCTCTGGGAGTTTTTAATGGGGGAAATCTGTAACACTGAAGATGGCAGCAACTAAAGTAGCTACAAAAAAAGTTATGAAATGTGATTTTATGTTGAGTAAAATTACAATTGACTACATTTTAGGTGAAATGTGAGTTTTAAAGGTGTTTAAAATTAAAGGACCACTTCGCAGATTTTCAACCGTATCTCTATCCGAATTAGGGATAACCTCTTTTCGTTGTACTGTACTTGTGCTGTATGATACATTTGCATCGAATCTAATCTAAACATATAGTTAAAGATTAAATGTGTTTTAAGGAGGTTTTCTACTTCACCCCAAGACAAAATGTTTCTTTCTTTCTTTGTAGAATATGCATGTACTCTCAGACCTACATATACCAATAATGCATCTCTCTACAGTCCTGCAAGTAAATCTTTCATACTTTTGGTAATGGTGATGTGTAATGACCACTTTTAAGGAGAAGAGCCAACCCAGGAACAGGGGTCACAAATTAGCCTTGGCTAGAAATCCTACATATAAATGGACTGCTTTATATAGTGCTTTTATCCAAAGCGCTTTAAATAAATAAATAAAATTCGCTGTCGACTAAAAACACACTTCTTCAATCAATATCGGAAATTAATGAAGAAAACAATTTATAATAATAACCTTCTTACTGTCTTATACTATCTTGCACTCTTCCTAGTTCTTACTATACTAATACTGTATGTTAGCTATACACTCATCACTGCAGCACCCACGTTTCAGCACTGTATGATGAACATTGTTACTCGGCTGAAAGAGTTGTACCCTTCCTGCTGACTTGTCGTACAGAACTTGTAAGTCGCTTTGGATAAAAGCGTCAGCTAAAGGACTAAATGTAAAACCCATGCCTCACATTCACCCATTCACTCACACCAAACACAGAGGCGACCATGCAAGGTGCCTACCTGCTCATCGGGATCAGTTAGGGGTTAAGTGTCTTGCTCAAGGACACTTCGACATGCTGCCGGAATTACCAGACGACAGCTCTATCTCCTTGCCCCCATGCAATGCAACTGTATCTTGTTATTGTAACTCGCTACAAGGTTTTCTTTTGCATTGTCCCTGACAAATAAACAAATAAATAATTACAATTGTGGATTTAGAGTTAATGGACAACATGGCGTTCCGACATGATCAACCTATTTGATTGACTATACTGCATGGTAAACCTCAGCTTCATATTGCACGTGTGTGTGTGTGTGTGTGTGTGTGTGTGTGTGTGTGTGTGTGTGTGTGTGTGTGTGTGTGTGTGTGTGTGTGTGTGTGTGTGTGTGTGTGTGTGTGTGTGTGTGTGTGTGTGTGTGTGTGTGTGTGTGTGTGTGTGTGTCTGCTGTGTTCAGCAGGTCTGAGTCTTAACCAGCAGGATTACCAGTGTCTCTCTGAAGGACACGTTACTTAATCACCCCGATGACTGCGCTGCATATAATCCTATTCCAGCCACTGACGGAGACAAAAGAGAGAGAGAGGACATGAGGGGGAAGTAGTCTATTTGCCACCCCATAGAGCCCCATTGTGAACCCGGAAATTTCGGAACCACCAACGTTTTATGATGGATATGGATAGTACGGATCCCCAGCACTCAGAAACTGCCGGATGCTAAGTTGTAAATGTTGGGCAACTTTTTTTATTTGCATAATTAGCAAACATTTGCATAATCGCCTAAATGGCCAAATCTCAGAAACTACTTGATCAATTTCAACAATGTTGGAGTTGTTTTGGGGGTTATTCGGGATACTGAATCCAGTTGTATGATACTTAAGAGAAGAAAAAAGTTTCAAAATTGCAATATTTACTGGAATTTACCAAATTTTGGTGAACTTCTTTTTGAATTTTCTGTTTATAAATGTTTCAGAAGATGCAGAATTTATAGATAATTTTCATGGACTGTTCAATTGTAAACAGAATGATAATAATAATAATAATAATAATAATAATAATAATAATAATAATAATAATAATAATAATAATAATAATAATAATAATAATAATAATAATAATAATAATAATAATAATAATAATAATAATAATAATAATAATAATAATAATAATAATAATAATAATAATAATAATAATAATAATAATAATAATAATAATAATAATAATAATAATAATAATAATAATAATAATAATAATAATAATAATAATAATAATAATAATAATAATAATAATAATAATAATAATAATAATAATAATAATAATAATAATAATAATAATAATAATAATAATAATAATAATAATAATAATAATAATAATAATAATAATAATAATAATAATAATAATAATAATAATAATAATAATAATAATAATAATAATAATAATAACTTTAATTTGTAGAGCGCCTAATAGACCACTACACTTCCGCGTTACATTGAAATCGGGGAGGAGATTGCGGGGGGAGCAAATGAATGAATGTGTATGAGAGCCGTGATGTAAGTGGTTGCATTCCTAATCGGCAGAGAAAAAGCCAATTTTTAAGCACCTATTCCCCATGCACATGCGCAGATTTCCCACGGATTGTGACGCCACGCACACCCGCCCTGGACTGTTCCATCAGAGGGGTGAGCTTCGTGGCCAGTGTCCTTTCAGCCGAACAGGATAATGAAACAATGATCCCACTAAATGGCCAGACGAGTCATATGGCGACATCTACAATTACCTCATTGAGTCTCCAGGTAGACTGTTTATATTTAAGTGCAGTGGTCTGTAGCCACTCAGACTACCACCGAAGCTCCCCGCTCTGATGGAACAGTCCAGGGTGGGTGTGCGTGGCGTCACAATCCGTGGGCAATCTGCGCATGTGCATGGGGAATAGCCGAATAGGTGCTTAAAAATGGGCTTTTTCTCTGCCGATTTAGTTCTGATCGATTAGGAATGGATCGCGCCGTGTTCAGGAGATTCAGGCGCATACAAGTCTATTCGATCATGTCTCCAGCACCCACACAGCCGTAGCTGCAATCACTTACATCATGGCTCTCATCCACATTCATTCATTTGCTCCCCCCGCAATCTCCTCCCGATTTCAGAATCCCGGAAGACTATTGTTGATGAGTTGTTATGAAGAGCTGGCTACAATCCAGGAACAAAGATACAATGGTAAACCACTATCTTCCTCATTCCTGGTTGTGTCTGTGTGAAATATCTCCCCAAACAGGTTCAAATGTTCTCGAGGTCATGTCCTACAAAGTATCCTCTATACAGTGCCCCATTGTTCTGACAGGATTATTACGTTCCTTTTGGCCTCCTTGCTGACGTGGACGAGAAACCTATCTATAGGCCTAGTTATCAAATTCTTGGTTTGCAATGGTTTTGCACCTTGTGGGTAAATAAAAACCCAGTTTTCATCTACAACTCCTGTTTCCTCATTGTCTCACGGCTTGGTCCCTAACAAGGAGAAATGGGCATTCTAAACACTGTGCAATTTTTAGAATGTATATCCCGGACTGTATTTTTATTGTTATTTGTGATTTTTGACTACCTAAACTTTACGCAACATAGGGGAGGAGCAAACATAGCTTGCATAGCAGCCTTCTAAACTCTCATTTGAAAATTACCTTGAAGAAAAAGTTTTCTGCCAGTGAAGTTTTGTCACAGATATTTGACGGTGAAAGTGACATAGGAGAGAATGTGTCTGAGACCCTGATTATGAGGCGTCCTCCTCTGATGAGAATGAGACCCTTAGTGCAGATGCTCCTGTTGTCTCTCAACCACAAGCAGACACGTTACTTTCCAAAAACGGAAAGTTATCATGGGCCCACTCCCCACTTGAACAACATAATATATATTATGTATGTATAATTGGGTGGGTGGGGGGGAGTAGGGGTAATGTTTTATTTAAATGGTTATTTAGGTAATCAACTAAGTAACATGAAGCACTTGAAACATACATTTGGGTAACACTTTTGATTATGATCATTTTCTGGAGGTTTAAACTGCTGGGGTCAAAATGTCCCCAAGGATAAAGAGTGTAAAGTCAATTTGAGGATAACACGAGGGTTAACAAAACCATTTCAAATAATTTGAGCCCTGCTAGATAGAGGTAGCAAATAACTCTAAGGATGGCAATAATAATAATAAACGTTATTTGTACAAATTCCATACAAGAATTGCAGCCCAAAGTGCTTCACAGCAGAAAATACACTAGAATAAATCAAATGAGCATAAAATAGACAGAATAAATGCAATGCAGAAAATAAAAATACAAGATGATAGAAGTAGATGATCGTAGTGTTCTTGGGGGCATGTAGTTGACAAGAAAATTGCCAATATAGCTTGGTCTGGTTCCATTTAGGGCTTTGTACATAAGGAGGAGGACCTTCAAATCAATTCTAAATGTTACCGGAAGCCAGTGTAATAGCCTAGCTGAGAGTTGAATAAGCTGAAGGATTTTCTTCAGTCGGCTTGGAATAAAGGCATGGATCCGTTTTTCAGCATCCTTTTGATTTATAAATGGTTGTACTTTAGCTTTGTTTCTAAGGTGGAAGAATTATGTTTTTGTCACCTTGTTAATGTGGGACTTAAAGCTTACAGTAGACCTGAGTCTATGATAACCAAGACTTGTAAGCAAGGAGTAAGTTTCCCCATAATATTATTCAGCAGAATTTCTCTTGAAATTGAAATTTGGTAAACTCCAGTAAATATTGCAATTCCGAAACTCTTGAGTATCATAAATGGATTCAGCATCCTGAATAACCCCCAAAACCACTCCAACATTGTTGAAATTGATCAAGTAGTTTCCGAGATTTGTCCATTTAGGTGATTATGCAAATGTAGCTAATTATGCAAATAAAAAAAGTTGCCCAACATGTACAACTTAGCATCCGGCAGTTTCTAAGTGCTGGTGACCCATACTATCCATATCTATCATAAAAGTTTGGTGGTTCCAAAATTTCCGGGTTCATTGTGTTGGCAAATAGACTAAAGAGTAACGTGTCGGATGTATACTTCAAGTATATTTTCTGAAAGTGTACTTTGTATACGTTTGTATACTTTTTATGTATTCAGAAAGTTGACTAAAGTCATGTTAAATTGAAACCACTGAAGTTGTAGTTAGTGTGTTAAAAGTTGTACTTAAGATGTGCTTAGATATATTGAAATGTATACTTTTGATGTATGTTACTTTTGCTTAATACTTTATACTGAAGTACAACTTCAGAGAGTAATCCTTTTTGTCTTTTCTGTTAAGTGTACTTACTGTACTGTAGATTACACTGACGGCATACTAATGACTAAACATTAGTCATTAGTCACTAAACATACTCTCAGAAAAGTACACTACAATTATACTTCCAACACACATATACTAAAAATTACACAATTCTGACTTGAGCTTTGACTTTATTTACATCATTTATAAATAAACTGCAAAACTACATGATTGTATTAATCCCTTTCAAGTGTATGAAGTACTCACACGTGAGATTAGACTCTTATGATGGCGTCACAACAGATACTGAAAAAAACACAAACATTGTAGAACAGACTACATTTGATCTCCTCTTAGTTGTTGATATTAGCAAACGCGGCAAACAGGAAATCAACTGTAAATCCAGCTGTTTCCTAGCAACGCAAGTTAGAAGATTATCTGAAAACATTTCATTAAAGGTGCTGTAAGGTCAAGTTAGATAGCTCTACACTCTGACAGTCATCGCTGGTATAGATCGTCTGGTCAGTAACGCAGTCCTGTCTCCCAGTCCCTCCTCTCTGCAGTAAACACAAAAAACTTTCTGGTATCCCATTCCACTTTATCCAATCAGGAGAGAGAACCCTAGATATTCTACTTGTTTAACTAGTTTGTATTTCTTATTTTTGTCAGACCATTTGTGCAGTGTGGAGTTTTCTCCTGATTGGATACCGTGGGAGCAGGATACCAGGAAATGTATTTTATTATTTGTATTATTATTATTATTTATTTTTACTGCAGAGTGGAGGGACTGAGAGACCCATGTTACTGACCAGACACACTATATCAGTGATGGCTGTTTACTGCAGAGTGGAGGGACTGAGAGACCCATGTTACTGACCAGACACTCTATATCAGTGATGGCTGTTTACTGCATAGCAGGAGGGACTGAGAGACCCATGTTACTGACCAGACACTCTATATCAGTGATGGCTGTTTACTGCAGAGTGGAGGGACTGGGAGACCCATGTTACTGACCAGGCACTCTATATCAGTGATTGCTGTTTACTGTAGAGTGGAGGGACTGGGAGACCCATGTTACTGACCAGACACTCTATATCAGTGATGACTGTTTACTGTAGAGTGGAGGGACTGGGAGACCCATGTTACTGACCAGACACTCTATATCAGTGATGGCTGTTTACTGCAGAGCAGGAGGGACTGGGAGACCCATGTTACTGACCAGACACTCTATATAGTCCTTTTTACATAATGCAGAGCAGTTGTGCCTCATCTCTCTATAATCAGCTTTTTACAGTGGCCTTATTTTGTATGCTAAATTAATAACAGGTATAATTTAAGAAACTTGAACTTGAAACATGAATTAAGAGGTGGATCTCCTCTCATTGTAAACGAGCTTGTGTTCTTCACCCTGTACAATTTCAAACATAATCTCATTATTTGTTATTAACAGGCAAATACTTTTTTTGTTTGTAGGGTCTTGCCGTTAAATAGCAGTGCCTTTATTTACCATACCAAAATAATGTTATTGTAGACACATGTCAAGTTGTAACAAAATAGAACTATTCAATTACATAAATGCATGTGAAAGTAAAACGTGGATACAGTGTACTAATTATTTTGTTACCACAATTGTTCATTTGAAGGGTTGAAATGTAACTTGTCAATTGTTCATTTGAAGGGTTGAAATGTAACTTGTCAATTGTTCATTTGAAGGTTTGACATCTAACTTGTCAATTGTTAATTTGAAGGGTTGAAATGTAACTTGTCACTTGTCAATTAAGGATTTAAATGTAACTTGTCAATTGTTCATTTGAAGGGTTTAAGTGTAACTTGTCAATTGTTTATTTGAATGGTTGAAATGTAACTTGTCAAGGTTTAAATGTAACTTGTCAATTGTCCATTTGAAGGGTTGACATGTAACTTGTCAGTCATGGACCACATGTCGTGACTCATGTTTGGGGTTAAGATTTAAATATACTTGAGCCTCAGAATAGAATGTACTGCAGGGATCTTATCCATTTTGAACTTCAATCAATCAGAAATGTAAACAGAAATGGCTATTTATGAACAGATCATTCATCATTACTCCTCCTGACTTGATTAAATGGAAAGTGAATTGACCTTGATGTGTTCTTCTCACATTCACATAATCACGTACAATAAAAAAGAATGCATTGTGTAGAAAATGCAACCATTCAGAATGAGGACCGTGTGTAGACTCAACCACAATTATGTTGGAATAACCGCATCATTTAGTGGTCGAGTCTACATGGGCCTCATTCGACACGGCCCTGCGTCCGCTAAATTCCCGCGCTTGTTCCAACGTGATGGTGAGCGGCTGAGTCTACACACACGGTCCTCATTCTGAACAATAGGACATCGCACACAGCGGGTTTCGATCTGCGGAAAAAACCAAAGGTTCGCTTCCTGTCCTCCTAGCTGGCGGGAGACTGGGCCTCGGGGGTGACCTCCTCGCCCCCCAGCAGGAAGAACTTCAGCACGGGCTCCAGGTACCCCTTTAGGGTCTCCTTCACGCCTCTCTCCAGCAGGTATCCCTCCGTCTCCATCTCCGCGTTCTCCTCGCCGGACACGGCCTCCATGGCTGTCTGCAGGTACCGCAGGCTCACCAGCACCGAGGCCTGGGGGGGGGGGGGGGGGGGGGCAGGTTATATACAGAGTATAACTACGCTACAGAGGACAGGTTATATACAGAGTATAACGCTACAGAGGACAGGTTATATACAGAGTATAACGCTACAGAGGACAGGTTATATACAGAGTATAACGCTACAGAGGACAGGTTATATACAGAGTATAACGCTACAGAGGACAGGTTATATACAGAGTATAACTACGCTACAGAGGATAGGTTATATACAGAGTATAACGCTACAGAGGACAGGTTATATACAGAGTATAACT
Organism: Notolepis coatsorum; assembly: GCF_963971535.1. NCBI lineage: Eukaryota > Metazoa > Chordata > Actinopteri > Aulopiformes > Paralepididae > Notolepis > Notolepis coatsorum. Next base: position 137,388,566 of record NC_140172.1, read on the forward strand.
ACGCTACAGAGGACAGGTTATATACAGAGTATAACTACGCTACAGAGGACAGGTTATATACAGAGTATAACGCTACAGAGGACAGGTTATATACAGAGTATAACTACGCTACAGAGGACAGGTTATATACAGAGTATAACGCTACAGAGGACAGGTTATATACAGAGTATAACACTACAGAGGACAGGTTATATACAGAGTATAACGCTACAGAGGACAGGTTATATACAGAGTATAACGCTACAGAGGACAGGTTATATACAGAGTATAACACTACAGAGGACAGGTTATATACAGAGTATAACACTACAGAGGACAGGTTATATACAGAGTATAACGCTACAGAGGACAGGTTATATACAGAGTATAACGCTACAGAGGACAGGTTATATACAGAGTATAAAGCTACAGAGGGCAGGTTATATACAGAGTATAACGCTACAGACAGGTTATATACAGAGTATAACACTACAGACAGGTTATATACAGAGTATAACGCTACAGAGGACAGGTTATATACAGAGTATAAAGCTACAGAGGACAGGTTATATATTTTGAAAGACCTATTCCAAATGCTATTACACTCATGTAATTACAATTACCTATGATTAATTATGAGTCATACCGAACACATCGGTGTTGAAACTCTAATGCATGAAAGCTTATTCCATCTGTTGCAGTCTTCCTATTCTACCGCTTGGTGCCACCGCTAACCATAATAACCATTAAATGTTCAAATGAATATTATGATATGAAACACGTTTGTCTGTAATAATCACTGATCTTCACTGTGTGGCTAAAATGGGGGGAATCCCCAGTGGAACCTCACTCCAGTGCAGAAGTGTCCCAGTAGAACCTCACTCCAGTGCAGAAGTGTCCCAGTGGAACCTCACTCCAGTGCAGAAGTGTCCCAGTGGAACCTCACTCCAGTGCAGAAGTGTCCCAGTGGAACCTCACTCCAGTGCAGAAGTGTCCCAGTGGAACCTCACTCCAGTGCAGAAGTGTCCCAGTGGAACCTCACTCCAGTGCAGAAGTGTCCCAGTGGAACCTCACTCCAGTGCAGAAGTGTCCCAGTGGAACCTCACTCCAGTGCAGAAGTGTCCCAGTGGAACCTCACTCCAGTGCAGAAGTGTCCCAGTGGAACCTCACTCCAGTGCAGAAGTGTCCCAGTGGAACCTCACTCCAGTGCAGAAGTGTCCCAGTGGAACCTCACTCCAGTGCAGAAGTGTTACAGTGGAACCTCACTCCAGTGCAGAAGTGTCCCAGTGGAACCTCACTCCAGTGCAGAAGTGTCACAGTGGAACCTCACTCCAGTGCAGAAGTGTTACAGTGGAACCTCACTCCAAAAAAGAAAAGCAGAAAAGTGTCCGCAAACTGTTGCGGTGGCTCAAGTCTAAAAGGGATTCTGTCGCCGTGGTTACTGTGCCTGGATGAGGAGGTGTTACTGTACCTGGATGAGGAGGCGTTACTGTACCTGGATGAGGAGGTGTTACTGTACCTGGATGAGGACCACAGCGTTACTGTACCTGGATGAGGAGGTGTTACTGTACCTGGATGAGGAGGTGTTACTGTACCTGGATGAGGACCACAGCGTTACTGTACCTGGATGAGGAGGCGTTACTGTACCTGGATGAGGACCACAGCGTTACTGTACCTGGATGAGGAGGTGTTACTGTACCTGGATGAGGAGGTGTTACTGTACCTGGATGAGGAGGTGGTACTGTACCTGGATGAGGAGGTGTTACTGTACCTGGATGAGGAGGCATTACTGTACCTGGATGAGGAGGTGTTACTGTACCTGGATGAGGACCACAGCGTTACTGTACCTGGATGAGGAGGTGTTACTGTACCTGGATGAGGAGGTGTTACTGTACCTGGATGAGGAGGTGTTACTGTACCTGGATGAGGACCACAGCGTTACTGTACCTGGATGAGGAGGTGTTACTGTACCTGGATGAGGACCACAGCGTTACTGTACCTGGATGAGGAGGTGTTACTGTACCTGGATGAGGACCACAGCGTTACTGTACCTGGATGAGGAGGTGTTACTGTACCTGGATGAGGACCACAGCGTTACTGTACCTGGATGAGGACCACAGCGTTACTGTACCTGGATGAGGAGGTGCTACTGTACCTGGATGAGGACCACAGCGTTACTGTACCTGGATGAGGAGGTGCTACTGTACCTGGATCAGGACCACGGTGAGCACGACCAGGCCGATGGTGACCATCAGACCCATGTAGTGGTGGACCAGCGCCTCCTTGCAGCCCCGCAGGTAGATGTTGAGCTCCTCCGCCTGGTGCTCGTAGTTGTAGTGGGCAGAGTTGTTGGTCAGCTGGTACTGGAGACACGGCCGCGGGGAGCCAGGGTTACAGCAGCTGAACGGAACACCGTCCACCAGGTAACGGCCGTCTACATTACTCTTGATACGACTGTGAGAGAGGAGGAGGAGGAGGAGGAGGGGGAGGAGGAGGGAGGAGGAAGGAGGAGGAGGGAGAAGGAGGAGGAGAAGGGAGGAGGAGGAGGAGGAGAGAAGAGGAGGAAGAGGGAGAGAAGAGGAGGAGGAGGAGAAGGAGGAGGAGGGAGGATGAGGGAGGAGGGAAGAGTAGGGGGAGGAGGAGGAGGAAAGAATCACATCCATGAGTTTGACAACAAGAACATGACATATAACCTCCCTGTGTGACATTAGTTGTGACGGTTATTCTGTGACATTTAAATGAGATGGCTCTCTCTCTGTCTCTCTTGATAATAACTCACTCACTCTTTCACCTCCTTGATAATAACTCACTCTCTCTCACCTCCACAGAGTTGAATAATAACTCACTCACTCTTTCACCTCCACATAGTTGAATAATAACTCACTCTTGTAACGTCTGGGCTTTCTCTCCCTATTCAGGATTGGAAGCTCTGCTGTCATCCTGGAATTCTCACTCTGTCTCTGTAATTATCTTGATTGTCGTCACCTGCTGTCTCTGTAATTACCCTGATTGTTGTCACCTGCCTGTGTTTGTGTCACTGGTTCTGATTGGGTCTGCTGGCTGTATTGAGGCCTTTATAGTAATACTTTGCCTCTCTCTTTCTGTCGGTTCTTCAGCAGTGTTACTGGGAACAGCCGTCCATGGGCAGAAGTCGGATATCTCGCCGGTTATCATGAAGTTATCTTCGCTTAAGGTCGAGAAGTCGGATCTCTCACCGCCCTTTTCTCTCTTTGCTTCTTTAAGTTGTTTATCTAAGTATCTTTCCTTGTATTACTATTGCTTTACCTTGTAAAGTATTGTTATTGCTCAAAGTGGTTCTGATAATAAAATAACACGTATTCGAGAAGAGCAGCACCCTCTCCGTCTCCATTCTTTTGTGCCACACTTGAACTCAACATTCTTACCTGGATTCCTAACACACTCTCTCACCCCCTCAGAGTTGAATAATAACTCACTCTCTCTCACCCCCTCAGAGTTGAATAATAACTCACTCTCTCTCACCCCCTCAGAGTTGAATAATAACTCACTCACTCTTTCACCTCCACGGAGTTGAATAATAACTCACTCACTCTCTTACCTCCTTGATAATAAACTCACTCACTCTCTCACCTCCTTGATAATAACTCACTCACTCTCTCATCTCCTTGATAATAACTCACTCACTCTCACACCTCCTCAGAGTTGAATAATAACTCACTCACTCTCCCACCTCCTTGATAATAACTCACTCACTCTCTCACCTCCTTGATAATAACTCACTCACTCTCTCACCTCCTTGATAATAACTCACTCACTCTCACACCTCCTCAGAGTTGAATAATAACTCACTCACTCTCTCACCTCATTGATAATAACTCACTCACTCTCCCACCGCCTTGATAATAACTCACTCACTCTTTCGCCTCCTTGATAATAACTCACTCACTCTCTCATCTCCTTGATAATAACTCACTCACTCTCTCACCTCATTGATAATAACTCACTCACTCTCCCATCTCCTTGATAATAACTCACTCACTCTCCCACCTCCTTGATAATTACTCACTCACTCTTTCACCTCCTTGATAATAACTCACTCACTCTCTCACCTCCTTGATAATAACTCACTCACTCTTTCACCTCCACGGAGTTGAATAATAACTCACTCATTCTCTCGCCTCCTTGATAATAACTCACTCACTCTCTCACCTCCTTGATAATAACTCACTCACTCTCTCACCTCATTGATAACTCACTCACTCTCTCACCTCCACGGAGTTGAATAATAACTCACTCATTCTCTCACCTCCTTGATAATAACTCACTCACTCTCCCACCGCCTTGATAATAACTCACTCACTCTTTCACCTCCTTGATAATAACTCACTCACTCTCTCACCTCCTTGATAATAACTCACTCACTCTCACACCTCCTTGATAACAACTCACTCACTCTCTCACCTCCTTGATAATAACTCACTCATTCTCCCACCTCCTTGATAATAACTCACTCACTCTCTCACCTCCTTGATAACTCACTCACTCTCTCACCTCCTCAGAGTTGTTGAATAATAACTCACTCACTCTCTCACCTCCTTGGTAATAACTCACTCACTCTTTCACCTCCTTGATAATAACTCACTCACTCTCTCACCTCCTTGATAATAACTCACTCACTCTCTCACCTCCTCAGAGTTGTTGAATAATAACTCACTCACTCTCTCACCTCCTTGATAATAACTCACTCATTCTCTCACCTCCTCAGAGTTGTTGAATAATAACTCACTCACTCTCTCACCTCTTCAGAGTTGAATAATAACTCACTCACTCTCTCACCCCCTCAGAGTTGAATGATAACTCACTCACTCTTTCACCTCCACGGAGTTGAAGTCCAGTCTGTTGCTGATCCACTGGACGTTGAACCAGTCCCTGTAGTCCGTGTTGCCGCAGCAGTGGAACTCCATCTGCAGCCGGTCGATGGTTTGCTTCTGGAAGCAGCGGCCCGGGGTGTCTGTGTCCCTGTAGAAGCGGATGCCGTTCTTCAGGCCCACCTTGAATGAATGAATGAAGTTTTTTTTTCTTACAGACAAATCAAACACACCCGTGTGGACTTGCAAAAGAAAAGAAAAAAATCACTAATGTACATATATTCAAGGCAAGCTCACACACAAAATCCAAAATCAACGACAGAAGAAAAGGAATAGGCTGAAGCACATGCTTATTTTTGCCTGTCCTTTACAAATTCTTAAAAACGAAATATATTTTAATATAAGAAAGAAAAACTAAAAATATGCTGTAAGATATAATTCTTTGAAAGAAAAAAACAAATGTTTGATGTTTTACTCAAAACTGTACTCCTGAATGATTTTATCCTTTAAAGGCCAACTTGCAGGTTGTATTTTTGTTCAATAAACAATGTGGACTAGGCCAACGGTGACTTTCATGAAGAAGGAAAAAAAAATATTGAAATTGACCCAGTTTTAGCGTTTTTATCAAAGATTTTGTCTGCCCAACACAATCACCACGCACGTGGATATTTTAATCAATGGTTCATAACGTGCACGTGTAATCGAAATTATGTCGTCACGGCAGGTGCAGGGCACCTGAGAGTCACACACACAGAGAGAGTCTGAGAGTCACACACAGCTAGTGGCAGGCAGAGAGCCTTGCTACTACTAGCCGAGGAGTAATGAATGAAAAGTATCTGTTTCACCTAACAACACTATTGCTCCGTGATCATATGCCATCCATCTCTAAAGCGAACCACTATTTATAAAAGCCACAACCATGTTACCATATTTGTACTAATGAAAATCATTGTGTCGTTGTACATATTGTGTATACACCGTTAGAAGCTAGCTAAGTTAGCTAACGTAGCTTAGCTTAGCTTGGTAGCCGAAACTCATAACATCACCCGATTTAAAATGGTTCTCTCCTCTTTGTATACCTTTGTCATCACAAGTATTCTGCCAAGGAACTTATGGACACGACAATAGTAGTAGTTATAAGGTGTTTGAGCTTGTAGCGTTAGTTAGCTCATAGCTATCGTCACTGATGCACCGAGTGCAGCTAAAGGGGCTACTATCGTATCAACATGCCGGGGCGCATAGCTTGCTAGCCGGCAGGATGTGTGTGGATGTGTGCAGTGCTTTGCCTCACAGGTCTGAGAAGAAGACCTACACATTTTACTCGTTCCCAAAACTCTTTTACATGCACGACAGTAGACATAATGCTAACGTTAGCGGGGTAACGTTAGCCACAGCTATATAGCCAGCTTGATATATGACCCGGGGTCGGGGATACGGCGACAGCCCACAGACCAGTAGCGCTGCTGTACTGAACAACAGGCTGCCTAGTGGTAAATGTAGTTATTTTTTACGACATTAAAAACATTATAACTACCTTGTTTCAACCAGTTGTAGCTGGTCCATCAAAGTCTCCCGACGATTAAACCCATTTGCGTCTTGTAAGGCGTCCATTTGGATCAAGGAAATAGCTTTCTGCACTCGTCAAAACTCCTTGTAGTGGATCAGAAGTAGGGGAAAGATACCCGACGTGACGTCATGGCCCTGATAGCTCTGATAAGCTTTTTTGATTCGCGCGTGCATGTTATTCGTGCGTGGACCTTTTTACCCCTTTCGGAGTGGCATTTCCAGCGTCAAATGGAAAAAAATAAATAATTAAATTAGATACCAATGATGTAAACTACCCATAATTGAAGAGTAGGGTTTAACCTACAAGTTTATTTTTTTATTTTTATTTTTTTATTAATTTCTTTTTATTATTATTATCTTTTCCCCCCTCCTTCTTTTTCCGATTTTTCTCCCATCCCACTGTTAGTCATTATGCCAATTCCCAACCCCCTTCCTGGTTGTTGCGCACTTCCCCCTACTGTTGGTCCGAGAGGCCGGAGACTGTCACATGCTTTCCTCCGACGCATGTGCAGCCAGCCGGCAGCCAGCCTGGCCGCGCAGATTCTCACCGGGAGAGTGTAACGTGTGGAAGGTCGCACTACCTCTCTCCAGATCCTACCCTTGCTGAGCAGGCGCCCCGACCGAACTGTAGGGGTCGCTGTCCACAACGCCCAGAACCCACCCACGGCTCCCCTCCCCCTAACTCAGCCAAACGAGTTAGTATAGCGATCAGCCCGAGCCAAGGCAATGCTGACTCTCCGGAAGTCGAGACCGCAGCCTCTTGCATTGGGGACGAGCACAATCTCCGCTACGCCACCTGACAGCCCCCCCTTTAAGGCTTTTTTAAATCTCCCCTGAGAAGTACACAACTTCAACCCGTCACTAAGGCTATCCCATAATTGAATTCCCAAAATCTAGCTTTTACATTAGTTCTTACCTTTTTACATGTTTTAAGAATACATAACCCTCTTACATTATACTTTCCTTCTCTTGGTTGAAAGAGACATTGGGTCTCATTCCTGAATGGATTTACGACAAGAAATTTGCTCTCAGGCAAATTTCTGCCGATTTAAAGGAAAACTCCAACATTTTGGGAAATTAGCTTATTTAACATCTTCCTTGGAGTTAGACAAGAAGATACATAGCTTTTTTGTCTCTGTGTGTGCATTTAGCTTTGGGAACAGTCGCTCCATTAGCGTAGCTTAGCTTCATCACTGGAAGTGGGGGGGGGCCGGAGCCTGACGTTCCCTACAGGGTCTTACAGTCACCAAATACAACTCCAAAACGTTCCTGTAAACATGTTGTGACCTGTGTATTCACCACGTGGAGAAATAAAAAATAATTGAATTAGACAATTACGTTTTATAAGCAAATATACTCAGAACTATTTTTTGCTAACCACTCGAGTCTCTGGGCGCAGTCAGTGGTTTCAACGTGAAGCCGTGTTTGTTGATATTCTCATTCCTTCAAAGGATCCAAACCGATTGAAGTTTATGGATACCATGACTTAAAATCCTCTTACCTTGACAATTAAAAGTCTCCCCAATTTAGAAAACAGTAATCCAATGGCTGGTATTGATACTAACTACTGCACGCTCGGAGCTAACCGGAGCTAACACAGAACAGGATGGTAAAGCAAATATAATGACTTCCTTTCTGGGGTTTTCAAAATAAAAGTGCAACGCTTATAGCAGCAGAAAACGTTTATTTTGTACATTATCTAACGTTAACACGAACCTAAACTAACTTTAGGTTAGTTGTAACGTTAGTTTCGTACATGTTGACTGGAAGCAACTCACTGATAATCGATGGGTGTATTAGACCCATAGCTATAATTTAACTTGACTTACAGTGGTGGCGTACTAGCGCCATCTCACGGATTAAGCTCCGGCGCTGAATGAGTTAATGGCTTTATTTGGGAGGAATCATAGTGATTCCTTCATGTCAACCCTACAGGCCTCCTTGGAATTAATTACTTAATCATAATTCAAATAAATATGACAATATTTGTATGATAAGGGCAGCTGGATTAACCATATCTGAACCAGCTATTTTGGACAAATGTATAATTACTTTAATTACTCAGATATTATGCAATTATTATGAAATTATTGAAAATAATTATTATTTAATGCCTTCTGTGGAATTTGTATTTCTTATTTGTTACATATCTGTTTTATTGATTAATTATACATTTAATTACTGCATTAATATTCCATAAGTCTTGTGTGCGCCAGTATAGCCTACGTGTCTAATGAATGAACAGTATACTTATATTATTCTAAATACTTGTTTCACTAGGATTTAGTAGATACTATATATGCTCTGCCCTATACAGTAAGTACAGTACACATATTAAGGCCGCCAGAGTCGGGCAGCAGACTGGTGGACTGTATCTGCGATCTCCTAATAAAACAAGTCATTAGAATAATATAAGCCTACTGCGTTCATTCATTACGCACATAGACTATACAGTACTGCGAGCGCGTGTGTGTGTGTGTGTGTGTGGGGGCGGGGGGTGTGCCCGCTGCGGCAGGTGGTCACGAGTAGTAGCCTGTATTCTGTATATGATGACAATACATTAATCTAATCTCATTTTGATCGGTCGCAAAGCGCTTCCGCCACCATTTTCACACGGCTGCATCATTAGTTGCATTTAATGAGCTGGACAGGTGTGTCTAAACCCTCGACTTTTCTCGATTTCATTTGCACACGGCACAGAGCCTGCCTTATAAGGAGCTCTGGAGGCGTTGTTTTGTATGCAAATGACCTAGATGGGGGACGCGCGTTCATGTTTCAGAACGGTGACATTCCTCATCGCGGCATCTCAGCTGTGATAGTTTGAGGCAGTGGCGTCCTTTCACTAAAAGGCAAGGTATGGCGAGGAGAGGGGGGGGGGGGGGGGGGGGGGGGGGTGAAGGGGCGGTTTCCCCCCCTTGGTGGATTTTTTTTGTCAAATCAGTTGTGCAATAGTCACTTTTGGTGAGTTGTTTCTATACAGTTCAGTTATATGACATTTAGGTATGACACAGGACTACACAAGCATTTTTAGTATAGAAATGTGTCAACAGACTAAAGCAGGGAACCACAATATTTTTCATACGAATTATGCAGAATGTAATATCATAACTGTCTATTACTTTTCTTGCAATTGAGCCAATTTTCCTTAGGTACGGTTTTGAGGTGTGTGTTCAACAGAATGTAGTATCAAAAACACATTCACAAAAAGTATGGGTTACTGAATGCTGAACTGCACTATTATAATCACTAAGCCAGACCTTACCTGTGTCCCTGTATCACTTGTCTCTGCTGCCCTTTGATAAAAAAAAAACGTCCCTATGTCCATTTTTTCTTTTTTTTTACATTTTTATTTGCCAAGGTATGGCGAGTGCCATACCTTGCCATACCAAATGGACGCCCCTGGCGCAGGAGTGTGATAATTAGAGCATGCCTATGGTGCTCTCCATGGTGCTGGAACCTTCGGAGGTTTGGGAGGAGTAATGAAAGTGCAATTTATATTGGCCTACAATTTATGCATTTTCTTGTGTTACAGCCATTTGTTTAGCATTTGTAATTTCAGGATAACACACTTTGTAGGCCTATAACTCATGCTACTCATGTTATTATACATCCTGTATATAACTGTGATATATTAAAATTTTAAATGTTAATTCAAGTTAAAACATTTAAATAAAAGTTATCATTTTAATAATTGTAAAATGTTGTCAGATTATCATTGAATGAAAATGTTTTACTTTGTAGTGTTCTGGAGAGGTTTAGAATCAAGGAAGCCGGTGTGACAATGTATGCACTTCAGTATCACATTACAAGAGAGATCACAGGGTACATCATCATTGACTTTAGGAAAACCACACACTAAAACACCCATGCTCATCAACAATCAACCCATTTCAGCCACAGACACATTCAAATACCTAGGAACAGGATCAGCAATAAACTAAACTGGGACCATCAGACCACTCATCTACTCAAAACAGCCAATCAAAGACTATTTCATCTGAGACAACTCAAGAAATACAAGGTTAGGAAGAACTTAATGGTACAATTCTACACAGCGATAATACAAAACATTATTTCATCATCCATCACTGTATGGTACGGCAACACACTGAAAAAAAAATCTCAGAAAGGCCGCACCCCCTGCCAATTTAAAGTTCCAACGTGCCTGGTTTTGGGTGAAACTGGATGGACTGGCTAGGTCGGCAGAACTCCTGTCCACTATAAAGGTTGGCGGCTAACATCATTCAAGCCCCTTTCACCTGTATCATTTCCTTCAAGCATTTGGCCATCTTTAAATTGCTCTTTTTTATCGCCTTTTTGTATTTTTTTTTTTTTTTTTTTTATATATATATTTTTTAAACAAACATATAAACAAACATGACAACACACGATAAGATATACAAGCATTAATTGTCAGGGCACATCCAATGAGATCACCTTTTGGTTAGTTGTTTTATATAAGATATACCCATAATACCTGTTATCTAAAAAAAAAACCTACACACATATGCTCAGCTCGAACCCCCCCCCTCCCGGACCCCACCTTGAGAAGTACCTCCACTATCCCTCGCACCTAACCAGACACTACCATTATAAGCTAGCTTTTATTCTCTCCACCACTTCTAACCACATTGACATTTTGGATTCATTGAGACCCAGAATTCTTGCTGTAGATATTTCATGGTAAATTACATCGAGATATGTAAGAAACCAAACTTTACGGCACATTTTTTCCGGTTGAAACCAGCGTGATGCGATCAGCTTTTTGGCTACTGTGATACCCGATAAAACCAATCTCTTTAGCTGTGGATTCACTGCAAACTCAAAAACATCATTCAACAGCAATACCGAGGGGTGTACAGGTATATTCCAAGATACGAGTTTTGATATTTGTTGGGTCACATCTTTCCAGAATGCCTTAACTGGTGAGCAGTCCCAATACATGTGCATAAATGTCCCTTCGTCCCCATTTGTACATTGGGTGCATTTGGAATCTTGTTTGAGCCCCATTCGGCACAGTCTTATAGGAGTCAAGTATGTCCTGTGAATATAGTTAAGATTGATTTGTTGATGATCCGGGTTCCTTGATGTAAGTCGGACATTTGCCCAGGCTCCTTGCCAATCAAAGTCATTTTCCAGGTCTGGTATATCCCTCCTCCAGACAGAGTCAAGTTGGAGGGTTTCATACGAGGACGTTAGTAATTGATGATAAAATTCTGAAACAAAACCTCTCGATGTCTCTCTTGAGTAGAAGAATTTGTGGTATCTGTGGTGTTCAATTGGTCTGTCTAATGGAACACCGTGAGACTTCAAACATAGCTCTAACTGTTTGTGAAAAAGCCATGTGGACTTGGTGAGATAAAAATTTTTGCGTATTTCTTTATCACTACAAAAACCCTGTTTGTTAAAAACATCCCCTAATGAGTGTATGCCTTGCTCTTCCCATATAGGGAATCTTATAGGTCGTTTCCCAATTAAGAGAGCATTGTTATTGAATAAGCGAGTATGATTGTGCCATTCTTGTGGGTTAGGATTTTTTTTTTGTGATTCACGCCATATCCGGATCGCATGAGTAATTATGGGGCCAAATTTTCGTTCACAGTGCTTGATTGGTAGTTTAGTGTATGCTATGTCCTTCAGTCTATGTGGGGCTACTATGTTTTCTTCTATTTTTCTCCAAGATGCTAATGCTTGGGAGTCAAACCATGTTGTCAATGGACTTAATGAGTACGCCTTAAAATATAGGAAAAAATCTGGAAATGCCATGCCACCATCTGCTTTATTTCTCTGTGCGGTGGATCTTTTTATACGTGGTGGTTTGTTATTCCAAATAAATTTGTATGTGGAGGAGTGTAATCTTTTCCAGTAACCCTCTGGAGGGGGTAACGGTAGCATTGAACAGAAGAAGTTGATTTTAGGTAGTACATCCATCTTAACTATTGATATCCGTGCTTGTACTGTGTTCTTAAGTTTTGCCCATCTATCAAGGTCGTCTTTGATTTTGTTTTGGATTTTTGTGTAGTTGTGCTTCACCGTTTGTCTTATGGTAGGGAATATTTCCACTCCCAAGCATCTGAAATGTTTTACCATCGGTATCTGTCCTGGGAGGGTTGTATCTTTTTTTGCAGGGGTGTTAAGTGGAAGGAAAGCCGACTTCGGCCAATTTATCTTAAATCCCGATAAATCACCAAAGTCCTCAATCAACTTGAGCAGATGAGGCAATGTGGTGTTGGGGTTTTTCATGAACAATATTACATCGTCCGCATATAAACAAATTTTTTGTTGTGTGCCCTTGATTACGATAGGTTCTATGGATTGGGATTGTCTTATATATTGTGCTAAAGGCTCTAATGATAGATTGAACAGTCCGGGACTAAGAGGACAACCCTGTCTGGCAGAGCGTGATACCGGAAATATTTCAGAGATGATTGTGCCTGTTGTAATCATGGCCGATGGGTCTTTGTATAATACTTTAATCATATCGATGAATCCTTTTCCTAACCCCATCCTTTCTAGCACTGCCCACAGATACGACCATTCCAGCCTGTCAAAGGCCTTCATAGCATCCAGGGACAGCATCGCCTTAGGTATGGTGTCCTCCTTGTCGGCATCAAGTACGTGCAGTATACGTCTTATGTTCTCAGTGATCAGGCGGCCTCCTATGAAGCCAGTTTGGTCCGGGTGAACTAAAGACGTCATATGCTTTTGTAATCTGATGGCTAATACCTTAGAGTACAGTTTGATATCTGTTCCGAGGAGGCTTACAGGTCTATAACTACCGCACTCGTTGGGGTCTTTGTCTTTTTTAAGGAGGACTGTTATGAGTGCAATATTGTCAATTTTATGGAAGTTCCCCTCCTTGACTGAGTATAAGATCATATTTAGTAATAAGGGGCCAATTATGTCCCAACAAGAAAGGTACATTTCTGATGGGAAACCGTCTCTTCCTGGAGCCTTACCACTTTTCATTGCGGTTATGGCCTTCTTGAGTTCCTCTAGTGTGATCGGTATTTCTAACTGTTTAGCGTCATCCTCTGAAAGTTTAGGGAGAATAATTTGATTAAGAAATGTGTCCATTTTGTTTTGATCGAAGGTCATTTCTGATTTATATAAATCGGAGTAGAATACTTTGAATGTATCGTTTATTTTTACAGGATCTGTTACAAGTACTTGTTGTGCTCTAATGGTAGTTATATCTGCAAATGTTGCATTAATTCTTAATCGCATGGCTAATAGGTGGCTGGGTTTGGAACCATGGGAGTACTGCTGTTGTCTTGTGCTGCGTATTTGTATTTCCGATTGTTGTCTGTATATGGCATTGATCTCTATTTTTAGTACGTTAACTTGATTTTCTAGTCGAGTTGAGTTGTTGTATTTCAGAGAATTAAATAACGTTGAGTAAAGCGTTTCCAGCTCCTCCAGTTTTGTGCTTTGATTCTTGCGCATTTTGGAGGAAAAGCTATCCGTGAAGTCTTTGATCATTCCCTTTACCGACATCCATATTATTCTGGGGTCTTGCACCGAGTTTGCATTCTCCCGTTGGAATACTATAAGAGCTTCTTTGAGTTGTGTAATGAATTCCTTGTTGTTAAGCAGCAACGAGTTAAATCGCCATCTTGGGGCTCGGGAGGATAGTATACCAAATGTACCTTTAAGGAGTAAATAACAGTGATCTGATAGTGCGTTGGGTATCATTTCCACTTCATAATTATCAAATAGTCTCTGTGATGCAAAGACATAATCTATTCTGGATAGTGTCTTATGTCTCGCAGATCGACAAGAGTACTTCCGGGTCGTGGGATTAAGTAACCGCCATAAGTCCTTTACACCTGTAATCTTTGACCAATCCTTTAATGCCTTCGATGAATTCTTTTGTTCGCTGGAAAAGGCGAGGTAAGATTTGTCTATCCTTGGGTTCCAGATGGCATTAAAATCCGCTCCTATTATAAATGAGTAATCGGGAATGTCTAACATTGCATTGGTTAGTGTAGTGAAGAAATCTTCTTCGTACAAATTTGGGGCGTATACCGCTATCAACGCTATTTTCCTGTTCTTATGTTCAATCTTAGCTATAGTTATCCGACCTTCTACATCAGACCATACTCCCTTTAGTACAATATTCAACTTACGTTTAACGACTATTGCTACACCCCGAGTTCTCGTACCAATAGAGGAGTGACTGATATTATGGTATATGTTGTCCGCTAATTTACCTATGTCTTTCCCTAGAATGTGTGTTTCGCTTAGCAGAGCAATGTCCACATGTTCTTTTTTCATCAGTGTGAGCACGCTTTTTCGTTTGAGTTGGTTATTTATTCCCCCGGTGTTCCATATCATTATATTCAAACTAGCCATAGTCTATACATGTTGCATTGTAATTTTTGGTAATGCTTCTAGAGTGCGAGGCAATAATAGATATACATCCCACTAGTGAGGTCCCGTTGAGAGCCGAGCTTAAAAACATACATATATACAAATAAAAATCCCCTACCCTTCCCTCCCACCGAGAGTCGTACAGGATTGTGTTCCATGAACACAACCTTTGCGTATGACTCTCTCCCTTGCACCACCGGATATCCCAGAATGATCCAATTATCCTTAACATTCCTATGTATACCATAGGATCTAACACTCTAAATTCTACCATAAGTAGAATGTCGACTGTGGCTTGGCCACTTACCCGTAAAAAATAAATAAATAAAAATTTAAATGAGATAAACTAAAAATAAAGACCAAAAATAAGCTTCAATTGTCATGCCTTAATCACTTACATTTTATATGAACTTGTAATTTATAGTAATTTATAGTAACCCATGAATAATATGAAGGTATTGAACTGAAGAGAGAGCCTCAATAAATCAGAGAGAGCGGATGAGAAAAAAAAAAAAAAAAAAAAAAAACAAGTAAAAGGAAGAGAACATTAACTTAGATCTTAAAAGAGCATTGCTATGCTTAAACATCTAAAGTATTAATTGGAGAAGTAGTGAAATTATTTCCCATTAATAAAAAACTATTTTTAAATACGTATATGCAGCATTTCCCCCGACCGGGGTGGGCGATGATCGTTGTGTAGAGTGATCTTTCAGCCGGCCGGCTATGATGGCTCTGTGGTTCTGCATCTAGATAGCTGTTGATTATTCCCCCGAGGGGCTTCTGGTAGAATGAATGACCACGTATTGCTGATATTCCAGAATGCTCCATATATCAAAGAATGCTTCGATGTTCTAGATTATTCCAATATGTCATTTTTACATTGTCTGAATGTTCCAGTATGTTCTGGAGTGTTCCAATCTTAAATCCAATATGTCCGCAATAATATAAACACGTCGGGGAAAGCATTAAAAAACTCTGAGCACGTAGGTCTCTCTGTCCCAAATCCTCGGTTATTAAAGGTTGTACTATATGGTGACCTTGCATAACTGAAATTTAAAAGGCCATTTATACACTATTCTGCTCCTGTTCAGACAGGAATTTGGCTGCATCTTCAGGCGAGTTGAGGAGAACCTTTGCTCCTTGTTTGTCGACGACGCGAAGTATTGCAGGGTATATTAGTAGGGGTCTGTATTTCCCCAGGTATAGTTGAGACATCACCGTCTTGAACTTGGCACGCAGTTCCACTACCTCACGACAATAATCTTCAAAGCAGTGTATTGGTACCTCCATGTATTTCAGATTGCCTTTCATCCTGCGAGTTTCACGCATAATCATTTCTTTTATTCTGACTTGGCGCAGTATAACTAATATCACTCTGGGCTTAGCGTTATTGCCAATGGAGCGGGGACCCAATCTGAAGCACTCATCCACCTCCGGTATTTTAGGAAGGATTCCTGTTCCCAAGATTTTCTGTAATTCTGTGGCAAACTCTTCAGGGTTTTCACATCTCACTGATTCGTCCAGACCGACAATACGAATATTCAGCCTGCGTTTTTGATATTCCATCTCGAATATTTTGGCTTTCTGTTCTTTATTGATTCGCGTGAGCTCCAACGTTATTTCGCTGAGCTCCGTCTTGATTTCATTGTAGTTCCCCTTCATCTCAGCAGTTAGGTTAACTGTGTTAGCCTCTACTTCCTTGTAGATGTGAGTGAAATTGATTCCGTGGGCTTCCACTACTTTCTCCAGAGCCTCGGTGCGTTTATTCTGTGCGTCGGCGTCCGCTCTCAGCGCATCAATTTTGCCTTCAATAGATTCTTTAATAGCATCTACTTTTTGAGTTATTATCTTCTCCGACAGTTGTGATTGGTGGATCATTTCCTTCATTATTGTCTTCCCCATTTCCTCCATTTTCCGGATGATATGTTCGGTATCTGCGGAGGTGTTTGATGGGGATGAACTTGAAGCGGCCTCTGTCAAGTCAATATTTTCTGCTGTCCGCTGTACGAATCCTGTATCGCCTTTTTGGTAGATTCTAGACTCGTAATATTCTTGCTATTTACTTTCTGTATCATCACTTATTCATTCACCACATTACACCAAAATGCCTCTGCAGTTTGAACTGTGTCCTGGTAGAATGATCGGGGGCTCCAACCCATGCTTCGTCATTGCTGAAATTGGACAAAATCATCAGGGTGACATCGAGATTGCTAAGAAAATGATCAAGATGGCAAAGGTAGTATATAGATGAATTTATTCCATGTATGTAATATATTGTAAATATTATGTTTGGGCTGATATCAACATGAATTCAGTCATTGTCACTCTACCCCTTGACTCTTGTCTTTCTCCACTGCTCTAACGTTTCTCATCTACTCGCCTCACACAGGACTGTGGAGCTGATTGTGCCAAATTTCAGAAAAGTGAACTGGAGTGCAAGTTCAACAAGCGCGCTTTGGAGCGGCCCTACAACTCCAGACACTCCTGGGGGAAGACCTATGGGGAACACAAGCGTTATTTAGAGTTCAGCCACCAGCAGTACAGAGAGCTGCAGAAATACGCCCACGAGATAGGGATTTTCTTCACGGCTTCAGGAATGGATGAGGTAAATTAATCACTTGATTGGTTCAAAAGTATAGATCCTTTTCAAAAATGTCATTTTAACTCATCTTTGAATTTGAGGTGGGAATACTTGAGCATTTAAAATACTTTATGTAAAATAAATATTTCCTTTCATTATTTAGACAGGCATGCTGTCTAGTCTAAAATCTAATTTTTTCACCAAGAAGTTTAAATAATTTGTCAATACTGCATGTCAATTAGTTATCCTCGATAGCACACTGTCATTCAAATCCCACATAAATAACATCACACGGTCCGCTTACTTCCACCTATGCAACATTAATCGTCTCCGTCCCTCACTTACACCCACCAGCACCGCTATTCTTGTTCACGCCCTGGTCACATCCCGTCTGGATTACTGTAACTCCCTCCTCATTGGTCTCCCACACAAGTACCTCTATAAACTCCAACTGGTCCAAAACTCAGCCGCCCGAATTATCACCAGAACTCCCTCCACCAACCACATCACTCCTGTTCTCCACCAACTTCTCTGGCTGCCTGTCAAGTCACGCACTGACTACAAAGTATTACTACTCACTTTCAAGGCCCTCCATAACCTAGCCCTTCCTTATCTCACGGAATTTATCCAGTCCTACACTCCCTCTCGGTCACTCAGATCCTCCTCTTCCTTCCAACTTGTCACTCCCCCTTCCTGTCTGACTACCATGGGATCCAGAGCCTTCTCCCGCTGTGCCCCCCGCCTCTGGAATTCCCTACCACAAGAAATCCGTGAAATAGATAACCTCCCCACCTTTGTTTCCCGTCTCAAAACACCTCTGTTCATTCTGGCATACTCACTTTCATTTAAAGTTTATTACAACTGCTTCCCTATGTAACTATGTAACTCTGTAATACTGTGTTTTTACTGTGAAATTGTATTTGTTTTTAACCCTGTACGGTGACCTTGGGTGCTCAGAAAGGCGCCTTTAAATAAAATGCATTATTATTATTATTATTATTATTTTATATGAATGTTCATATTATTTCTATATTTAAATTTTTTTCCCATAGATGGCCGTGGAGTTCCTTCATGAGTTGAATGTGCCTTTTTTCAAAGTGGCTTCCTGCGATGCAAACAACTTTCCCTATCTGGACAAAACTGCTAAGAAAGGTCTGACCTAATCTATTGATAATTATTATTGTAGCGTGATGAGGTGTGGCTTTCTTATGCTCAGCGTGTCTGATGCCCCTGACAGGTGTACACTTCCCCACAGGCATGGGAAAGTGGGAAGCTGGTGTAACCGGTCTTATTTGACATGCCCTGAGTGGGAGTTGAACCCCGGTCTCCCGCGCCGCGGGCGACATTGCAGACCACTATACCAAGAGGTGAACTCACCTCTTGGTAATGGGTCTGGATGCCTCTGGGGAGTGAGTTTACTTGCAGTACCGCTTAACGTCCACAGCCACTTCACTATACATTATGATGAATTGAAAATGGGGGACCCTGATGTAAACAAGACGAAAGTCTTTCTCTGGTCTGTATCCCCTTAACAATTGTATGTATTGAGCTGTACTGTACTCTACCCATTCTGCAATCTGTTAATAAAGTTTTCAATCAATCAATCAATCACAGTCCATCGTGACTGTGGATAGACATGCGGTACCTCCGTTACACTGGGGGATAAGGTACTAAGATAAGATAAGATGTTCCTTTATTGATCCCCTTCGGGCGTCATATCAGCATGGGGGAGGAGGTAGGGGAGGTACTGGTATGGGCATGGTAATAGTACAAAGACATAAATATAGAATTCGATCTGAATATAAAATATGAGAAAAATAAACAGTGTAAACAATATGATTAACTCTGAATATAAAAAGGGTAATGCATTAAGGTTTTCAAATGAATCCAAAAAAGAAAAATACGTTAATAGTTAGTATACGTTAATATTGACAGTCCTACTTACAACATAACTACTCTCTTCACCCACATCTTGGAGTTGAAAGTTATTATTCAGGCTAATCTGGTAAAACGTCAGCTTCAAGCCTCTTACTTTCTAGCCTACAATATTCTATAAAAATATTGCAGTGACGTGGAAGCCATTAGTGGTTCATCCAGTAAACTTGAAGACCACTTTACCTCAATTATTTGGCCCATTATTTTATGGCCCATATATGGGTAGTGGCTGAGTCTTTGGCAAACCCTGTCTTACTGTATCTGCAGGCCGTCCCATGGTGGTGTCCAGCGGGATGCAGTCGATGGAGACCATGCGTCGGGTTTACAAGACGGTGAAGCAGCACAACCAAAACTTCACCATCCTGCAGTGTACCAGCACCTACCCGCTGGAACCTGAACATGTCAACCTCAAAGTTATTGCGGTGAGTAGAATATAGAATACAATACAATAGAATTGAATAGAATTTAAAGACTAATAAACTGGGCAGTTACTCTGAATGTGTTGTTACTCTCCGACAGAAATGTATTCATTCATTGGAATGAAAGAATCCGTTACCGATGCGTTGTTGCATTTCAGCTGTCTCATATGTTGAAATTATCCTACTTTTGCGTTGAAATGCAAAAGCTAAACCAGATTGTTTTCAAGCATCCTTGACATCCAAGGACAACGATGCATAAGTCATTGCGCCTTTTTCGTTCCTATCCTTGACAAAATAAATAAATAAAGTTTCTATCTATCTATCTATCTATCTATCTATCTATCTATCTATCTATCTATCTATCTATCTATCTATCTATCTATCTATCTATCTATCTATCTATCTATCTATCTATCTATCTATCTATCTATCTATCTATCTATCTATCTATCTATCTATCTATCTATCTATCTATCTATCTATCTATCTATCTATCTATCTATCTATCTATCTATCTATCTATCTATCTATCTATCTATCTATCTATCTATCTATCTATCTATCTATCTATCTATCTATCTATCTATCTATCTATCTATCTATCTATCTATCTATCTATCTATCTATCTATCTATCTATCTATCTATCTATCTATCTATCTATCTATCTATCTATCTATCTATCTATCTATCTATCTATCTATCTATCTATCTATCTATCTATCTATCTATCTATCTATCTATCTATCTATCTATCTATCTATCTATCTATCTATCTATCTATCTATCTATCTATCTATCTATCTATCTATCTATCTATCTATCTATCTATCTATCTATCTATCTATCTATCTATCTATCTATCTATCTATCTATCTATCTATCTATCTATCTATCTATCTATCTATCTATCTATCTATCTATCTATCTATCTATCTATCTATCTATCTATCTATCTATCTATCTATCTATCTATCTATCTATCTATCTATCTATCTATCTATCTATCTATCTATCTATCTATCTATCTATCTATCTATCTATCTATCTATCTATCTATCTATCTATCTATCTATCTATCTATCTATCTATCTATCTATCTATCTATCTATCTATCTATCTATCTATCTATCTATCTATCTATCTATCTATCTATCTATCTATCTATCTATCTATCTATCTATCTATCTATCTATCTATCTATCTATCTATCTATCTATCTATCTATCTATCTATCTATCTATCTATCTATCTATCTATCTATCTATCTATCTATCTATCTATCTATCTATCTATCTATCTATCTATCTATCTATCTATCTATCTATCTATCTATCTATCTATCTATCTATCTATCTATCTATCTATCTATCTATCTATCTATCTATCTATCTATCTATCTATCTATCTATCTATCTATCTATCTATCTATCTATCTATCTATCTATCTATCTATCTATCTATCTATCTTATGTTGAGTTTTCAGGGATAATACCCCAAATCTAAAAACAAAATTTTAATTCAAGAATAACAGCACATTTGGTTTATAACCATGTCCTGACCTGTTTTGTGGTGATCATTGTTTGTCATTGTCATGTTTGAGACGTAAGTTGCCTTGTGTTTTGATGAGCCTTGTATCTGTTTCTCATTGAATTCTTTTTGGAAACCATTCTGTTTATTGCATATTTTGACCAGTGAAAAATAAAAGGAAACACTGTCTACAACTTCTGTGCTCCTATAATTCAACCACTTGGCCAATCCTTCCAGTGATGGGCAGTAAGGTTGTTACATGATATTCCTCATGGAATGCAAAAAAAATAACAATATCATATATATAATGTTCAAATTATGTTATTTCTAATTCCCATTCAATAGTGACCGAAATGTGACTCTTTTTGCCCTCCTTCTACAGGAATACCATAAGGAATTCCCTGACATTCCCATCGGATATTCCGGACATGAGCGGGGAATCTACATCACTGTGGCTGCTGTGGCGATGGGGGCAAAGGTTGTAGAACGCCATGTGACCTTGGACAAGTCTTGGAAGGGAAATGACCACGAGGCATCCCTGGAGCCCTCAGAGCTGGCAGAGCTGGTGCGAGCCATCAGACTGGTGGAGAGGGCCTTTGGAGCCCCTACCAAATTCATGCTACCCTGTGAGAAGACTTGCCATGATAAGGTTGGTTCAGCTTCAAGGCCACTTTTTAGTCAGTTACATTTCAAGTAGTTTATGTTTACATTTAGTCACATTGAGGATGTCCAACACAAACGGTCTGAGGAACGCACGCAGTATTGTCAAGGACACCTCTCACCCCAATCACTGACTGTAGGCCGAGTAGCAGTGCATGGAACTTAAGTAAGGTATATAATCTTGAAATAACCAATAGAAATGCTAGACATTACATTTACATTTACATTTAGTCATTTAGCTGACACTTTTATCCAAAGCGACTTACAAGTTCTGTACGACAAGTCATCAAGAAGGGCACAACTCTATAACAATGTTCATCAAAGTAGCTGAAATGGTCAAGTGGGCTGGGAGAACCAATAGAAAATTCCTATTGTTTCGCAATAGTTTAGTGTGCTCTGCAGATCGGGCCGTCAGACAGACTTGCGCTGGTTGTGCAATGGAGGATATAGGGAGGCACTTGTCCCTGGTTTTATAATAAAATGGCAAAAAGACAAAGAGGTATAAATTGGAACTTGTTATGGATGTTGAGGATAGAGCTATATGATGGAGGTTTCTTTGTGTGGGGAATAAATTACCGGGAGATACTGGTCCAAATATGAAGGCAACACCAAAATGTATGTATTTTCACATTGTCTGCTAAAAAAGCCCAGAACAATATCCAAATAAATGACTGTCACTGAGGAAAAAGTGTATTTGCACCAGATTTCACATGGAGGTTCAAAACACCTAAATATAACTTACATTCTTTTTTAAAGATTCCTGGTAAATTGTATTTAATTGTATTAAAGGTCCCATGTCTTGCTATTCCTTGCATTATTTGGGCAACTTTACACAATTCTTGTGAGTCTATGGAACACATCTGTAAGGTTTCTTTAAAAAAATGCATTGTTTTATATTTCTAATCAAGTACTCAAAAACAGCATTTTTCTATTTCAAGATTTCAAGCTGTTCTGGCCTGGCTCCGCCCAGCCTCGGAATGTGATTTGAGTGACAGACCCTCACCTGTAGCTCCGCCCAGACTACTCTACTAACGTCAAAGTGAACCTAATACACAATCAAATATGGCTCAAGCATAGGTTTTCGAATACAATACAATCCACAAAGGGATGACACCGAAGCAGGTACCCATGCCATACCATTTTGGGTATAGAGAAAAATGACAGGAAGAAAGAATAAAATTGCTCTCTCACTCAGTCTAACTCACACACACACACACACACACACACACACACACACACACACACACACACACACACACACACACACACACACACACACACACACACACACACACACACACACATACACATACACACACACACACACACACACACACACACACACACACACACACACACACACACACACACACACAGTGCTTGTACTAACGTTAGATTTTCTTGGCGCAATAAACAGAGCTAAGATAACCCCCCCCAAACACACACAAGGAACATAATCATTCATTCGCAATACACACAAGTAGGTCTACATATATACAATGAAGCACAGAGCTACGATAACGTTAGCTAAGCTAGCTTGCTCTCTCACTCCGTCTAACATACACACACACACACACACACACACACACACACATACACACACACACACACACACACACACACACACACACACACACACACACACACACACACACACACACACATGCACACACTGTGCTTGCACTAACGTTAGACTGTCTTGGCGCACACACACACGGAAGAGTACCGTAATACACAAACTGATGAATGAACGAGGTCCTACTGCTAATTAACTAATTACGACGTACTGTATGTACTTACTGATTCGATGCTTTCTTTCTGTCTCAAAGACTTGGTACAGGCTAGCTCCCTTCTTCTTTAGCAACAGCCAGGAAATCACGGCAGCATAAAGTCCCTCATCTTTGCAAAAATCCAAAAACTAACTTGGCCTATTGCTTGTGGAGCACGACATCATTAGGAAAAGTGTGCAAAGACATATTAGCAGCTTGGCAGCCAGGAACAGCACATTTCTTGCCCGTGTTGCTCATACTTTTTAGGTTAGGCTAACTCACTGCACTTCCCTTGTGGTCTCTGGTGTCTGCACTAAATAATGGTTGATTGTGGGCGGTGGAGGTGACTACAACCAGGGGCGGTGATATGCAAATAAGTGCCTTATTCACGTCAGCAAAAGAGTGAAATCAGAATGGCTTAGTTGAGTGAGGGAAGATCTCGTGAACTCGAGACTAGACTGATGAGTCAATATGATAATTAGAGACACAGACCACATTGATATAATCAATACTTTATTATTAATTTTTTTATTATATTTGTAATATATTTGTATATATATATAATTTTCTTTACATTGTTATTGCTTTATATTTATTTTTCTAAATACAACTGTTCATTCATTCATTCAAAAGTAGTGTTTGAAAGGTAATTTATGATTTTTAAATACTTGAGCTGCAAACATTTCACCTGCTTAGTTCAATCTAATTGTTTGTAACCAAGAGGAACAAATATCGCTTTTGTGCATATATCACTAGTTTATCAGTTTTTTAATATGCATGTGGGGCTTGTTGTGTCATTGCCCGTGTTGTCAGTAATAACGATCTTTAAATACTTGACCTACACCTGCTTAGTTCATACAATCTAATTGTAACTAAGATTTGCTGCAGGAAAAAAAACACTTTTGTGCATATCACTAGATATATCAGCTTAATATGCATTCCATGTTCACATTTCCTGGTTGAAGGCAGATGATATGGCGAAATGGACGTTAAATGTCACGTTTAAATGTCTGATTAAATACTTAGGCTACAAACGTAGGTATCATCAGAAAATAGTACTACTCGACCACAGGAAGAAAGAAAAAAGGTACATAATATACGTTATAGCCATACGTAATATATTTACTTATTGTACAAGTAATCTTTACATTTTGTATCAGCGGAAACATGTGCGACCAGGAGTCGAACTAACAATGATTGTGTGGTCGCAGATGAGTGCTCTCACCACTAGACTAAGCCACCCATGCACTTACCTTGATACAAACAGCAATCCTATGATGATGATTTGTTTTAAGTTATGGTTTAGATAGAAAGTTAGGGTTATTATGATTAGTTTAAGGCATCGGCGTATTTAGACCACTATCAGTAGGGCACGTGCCCTACTGATGATCATCTGTGCCCCACTGATTAAAAAAGATTTTTTTTTTTTTTTTTACAAATGATTTTTATTTCCCCTTTTTTAACATGATCAAATGATCATTTAACACGATCAAATAATTATTATAATATTTTTTACTTCACTTTGAAATATTATAGTGAAATATTTTGCAATGTTGTCGCATTTATCTTGTTGAAATCCTCCAACAGGCTCTTTTTTGTAAGTTGACTGGTTTTCACACCAATAATACAGTGCAATAATAGAATAGTAGAATAGATAGTAAAATTATGCAATAGAATGGCCAGAGTAAAATAGTGCTACAGTACAATCAACAGCGGGGTGTATTAGAAGGCTATGGTGAAGAGGTACGTTTTTAGCTTATTTCTGAAAATATTAAGAGATCTTGCTTCCCTAATGTCCATAGGTAGTGTGTTCCATAACTTTGGTGCATAGTTACCAAAGGCTGCATCCCCGATTTTCTTTAGACTGTGGCTTGGAACCTTCAATAGTAGATGATCGCAATGTTTATACTTTGTATATAAGGAGGAGGACCTTGAAATCAATTCTAAATGTTACCGGAAGCCAGTGTAGGTTATTTACTTGTAACTTTGGGTTTGATCCAAGGAGTAAGTTGCCCCATATTGCGCTGTAACATTTCTCTTTTTGTTATAGGACCGACTAGTAGGATTTCAGTTTTGCCCTCATTTAATTTTAGGAAGTTGTTCGTCATCCATTTGTTTATTGCTAAGAGACAGGCGGAAATGGAGTTTATAGCTGTGTGATAATTTGGTTCAGCGGAGATGTACAATTGTGTGTAATCTGCGTAACTATGGAAACATACATTGTGCTTTCTAATGATGTCTCCTCAATGTTCAATGCAATGTTCAATGCAAGTAAAGCACTTTAAACTTTAAGTATGACTAAATGCTTTCTTGACTATATTTGGGGCAGCGGTGGCCTAATGGTTAGAGAAGCGGGTTTGTGACCGGAAGGTCGCCGGTTCGATCCCCAGGACCGGCAGGAAAAATCTGCCGCTGAAGTGCTCTTGAGCAAGGCACTTAACCCCCAACTGCTCCAGTGGAGTTGCTCAGTGGCCAATGGTGTCAGACTGTGGTTGTACTGGGCAGCTCCCAGGTATGAATGGAACTGTGTGAATGTGAAGCAGGGCGTAGCTGAAAAAGAGCATCTGTGCTCAGCGAACCTACCCTGGGTAAATAAAGGTTAAACAAACAATAGTAACTGTTCCAAAATGCATAGATTTCTATGTATTTTAGGGGTTTGGGGGGCTAGCTCTTTTTAATATAAATGTCAGATTGTTTTATTTATTTCATAGATTTCTATGCATTTCAGGAGTTTGGGGGGCTGGCTCCCCCAAATAATTAAATAACATAACCCTAACCTAACCCTAAAACCGAAATAAAGTTTAAAAAAAATAGTTACAAAATCCACCCATTTTCGCCCACAAACCGGCCAAAACCGGCCAAATTTTTCTCGCGGTCGCGCAACGAGCTCCCGCTTCATAGTTTTTGGTGCCCTTCTGTGCCCTACTGAAGTGCTGGGTCTAGATACGCCCCTGGTTTAAGGTAACAGTGTGGTTAAGGCTAGGGTTAGGGTTTGGGCTAGGCTATCAGAAAAGTGTCTTGGTAGGGCGGCTAATTGGCGCAGTGGGCAAGGCACTCGCCACTAACGCAGGAGATGCTGGGTTCGAGCCCAGCTCTCTGCGTTGCTACCAGCTTGGCTGGTCGTTCATACTAACACAATTGGCAGTGTTAGGGGTGGGAAAGCTGGTGGGTGGGGATTGGACGTTGTGGTGCTTGCCTTTGCACTCAATGTGGGAAAATGTTATTAATGCATAGCCTTTAATGCTGCGAATGGTGCCTGCAAGCACCACCCCCCAAAATTCCTGGACTTCGGAAAAGTCCTACACACACAGAGTTTGAGGGGTAAAATAATCTCCCAGGACTTCAGTTTATACCCTGGTCCTAAAAATGTCCCTACTGTAGTTCCAGGGGGAAGTTCCTGCGATGCAAACATTCTTTCTAGCAAGTCAAAAAAGTCAGCGTCAAATTATTTTGTTTGAATTTGTTCTTAATGTCTGGAATTTGTCCGTCTCCCCCCCCCCCCCCCCCCCCCCCCCCTCTTCAATTCTTCAGCTGGGCAAGTCGGTGGTGGCTAAGATGGCCATCACTAAGGATTCGGCGCTGACCTGGGACATGCTTGCTGTGAAGGTGGCCGAGCCGAATGGCATCGCTCCAGAGGACATGGAGAAGATGATCGGCAAAATGATCAAAGTGGACGTGGAGGAAGACGACAGTATCGAAGCTGACATGATCGAATAACCGAGACAACAAGAACACGGGGGATAGAGAGAGAGAGAGAGAGATACAAAACACACACACACACACACACACACACACACACACACACACACACACACACACACACACACACAACACACACACACACACACTGAGAAACAAACTAGAACTAGACAACTAGAACTAAACAAAGGAATGCCAGACAGAGATAAAACAGACAATTTTTTATTAATTTTTTTATGAAGAATTGCAAACAAATGTCCAATTCTTTTTATTTACAGACTATAATGTGAATTGTGTAATGATTACCATCTACAACCATTGTTTTGTTTTGTGAAATTATGAATTATGATAGATGACATTTAGTCTATAATTTCACATTCACACAGCTTTGCACTAAAACAATCTAATCTTTTTATTTATTTTTACTGATTACTGTCATATTATACATGTAATAATCCCCAACTCACCATATACAGTAGCTGGATTTATTCTGTTTCTGAAATGTTTTTCGTGTATAATAAAAAGTTTCAAAAAATAAATAATAATAATGATTATAGTTTTATTTGAGTGAAACATGTCTAAACATCTAAATATATATATCTTGTAGGAATGTAACAAATCATCAGCCTAAAAAGTTTAATTGGTGCATACTGCTTATGACCGCAAGTGGGCGTTTCTTTATAAAAAAAAAAATATATATATACATAAGTAGCTTACTGACAAAAATGTAGTTGCATTTTCAAACTTTATTTAACTTTAACTTTATCTTAAATAGTTCCATTTAAATTTCAATATTGTAAGTCAGAAATGTAAGGAAAATGCAGTACCTGTCTCATTTATGTGCATTGTGGAGATGTTATAATGCAGGTTCGGTAAATCCTGTACGTTTTCAGGAGTTTCTTGGTAGGGGAGCCCCAGTGTTTCCTATTTATTATAATTTTCTGTCATTGCTGGCGTCAACTTGAGATGTTTGATTTTAATTTGTGAGAAAAAAAGATATACGTTTTTTTCACTGATCTAGCCTCTTTTCCTCTTAACTCATTGAGCGCCAATAACGAGATATCTCGTTTCTGAGAGCCAATGCTTGATCGCCAATAACGAGATATCTTGTTTTTCGTTCCTTTTTCCTTTTTTTTATATTTTCTTATTCTAAACACTCACGCGGGCCTTTGTGGGTGTGCCTGGGACCTGCAATGACAATTGAATCCCGACAGGTGGCAGTATCGCATACCTTATGAACTAGGGCCAGTTCAGTGAGAGCAACCAAAGCAATAGGGAGCACTAGTAGGCAGAGAGCCAGTTCCACCCCTCAGGATGTTTTTTGCTACCTTTTTTTCAGTATCATTTCCTGTTATCCTATACATTGGGCCATCAGTTGATAATGACCACCCCCAACTCATCCCCGTTTGGCCTCAGGGGCCAAAAAAACTATTTTTTGGGAAAAGCTTCTGGCTAAATTATGTAATTGCAAATATTGGTACTGCAACTGCATAAATGGTCAGATAAGTCTGAACCTTTGCATGGTGTATCCTGACACAGGGGAAAGTACCAGAATAATACTCTCTGGCTTACTACCTTTCTATTGTCAAATATAACCCTCAGAATACCTCAAAAGACAAAAAAACTTCTGTCTGCCTGACAAATTGTTTCAAGTATTTTATTATACATGTTGCTGCCTCACATGGATATGAAACACTTCCCACATTTATAAGCTTCAATTTAAGTCCAAGATGACCTTTCTATCTAGAGTATTACACCTGCTATGACCAAAGTTCTCCACACTGTACCTCAAATTAATATGAGAAAACTGAACTTGCAGCATTACCCTTCCAAATGGGATTAAGCGTGTTTTCTTGCATCTAAACAATATCTTAAACAAGAGTTGAGACTTTTTATGTATTGTTACTATCTGAAGTGAATTACATGAAAAGTGAATAATGTTACGCCCCCAGGTGGACCAAGGTATCAGGGTGCAACATAAAACAGATTGAGCAAATGAGGGTTCAGTCACAGAAAACCCGGTAACCAAATATGAATTTTATTGAAGAACAAAGTCCAGGCAACACAATGAACAAAATGACTAGTGTACAGTCTGTTATCAAGAAGTAAATATAATCAACATTACTAAACTGTAAATAGATATTCTATACAGCCAAATGGAGAAAAGAAAATACAGCTCAAACTAAAAATAGAACACATTTCTTTGGTTCTTAAACCCTTTTTTCTGCTTACTCTATTTGCTGCGATCCATTGGACCATCCATTGGACTATAAAATTATGATGATGACTTTCGAGATGGAGGTAAGAATAGAAACAGGGCGGTAGTTGCCTGGGTCTAATTGCTGCCTTTTTTGTGCAGGGGGGTCACTCTCACAATTTTGAAGTCTTTGGGGACGTGTCCCTGTTTTATGGAGAGGTGTATTATGTGTGTGATGACTGGGGTGATGGCGGCTGCTGAGTCTCTGAGGAATTTGGAGGGGATATGGTCATGGCCAGTGGCCTTGTTAGGTTGGAGGGCGCTCAGTTTTTTGAGTACCTCATCTTTTGTTACCATTTCAAGTTTGAAGTCGTCTTTGCGGACCCCTAGGTTTTTGTATAGGCTAGTTAAGCATTACATCACGCGCAGGCAGGCACGTTGGAACTTGGTTCCGTCAGCGCTCAAGCCAAAGGATGCTTTGCCTCTAATTTGTCGCTGAATATCATGGGCATATTTGCATCACCCCTCAGTGGAAGCCCCTGGCGCCCGAGGAATCGTATGCAGCTGAACTGCAGCTCTAGCATTTTCCTCGCTGTCATTTGTTTTTTTGCAATCGTTTCGGAAACCAGTGCATTAATTGGCTTACTTTTCAGCGCTGCACATTTTTTACTCGCATCTGAATGAATGCGAGATTTCTCATGGTCCCGTAATTTCTCCATTGCTTTCCTCCAATTGGAAAAGCCTGTCTCCTTTACAAAGGCGCTCTCGCTCTTGGGCCAATAAATATAAAGTGTGTTTAGGTGTTCTAAAGATGTGTAGAGTGGGTGCTGCATTGAGTTGTTTGTTTAAAGTGAGTGTGTGCGTGTGGATGTGTGTGCTGTGAGTGCTTTTGATGGTTGTTGCATAGTGTTATTGTTCGTTGAGCAACCTGATGGCCTGGGGATAGAAGCTTCTTCTGAGGGCCCTTTCTCACTCACTCATTCTGTCCGTACCGGTCGCGTACCGCCCTCATTCCGGGTCAGAGTGCGAACCCCCCCCCCCCCCTCTCCCCCCTCTAGTTTGTGTACACACTGCAGTCTTGGTTCGCTTCGGGTTCTGTTTACGGTTTGCCTTTTGAGCGTTTACGCTTGCCATAGGCGATGATGTCACGTTCGAAAATGTAAACAGGAATGTCTTAACACGACTGCGGACTCTGGATGCTGATATAAAATGAACAAATTGCCAATATGAAGTTATATTTGAACCTCTGTTGTCAAGCCTTGTCCAGGCCCGGACTGGCCATCGGGAGCACCGGGAGTTTTCCCGGTGGCCTGGCCTGCACAGATAAAAAAAAAAAATTATATATAAAAAAAAATATATATATATATGTTTTTATTATACTTTTTTTTTTTTTTTTTTGTCAGGCCATTGTTTCTAGTTGTGGCGGCGGCGCTGCGCGATAGTTAGATAACCTAGGTGGGTGGGGAACAACCAGGATTTCACTGTCTGCGACAGAGTTGGAGAACTACTCTCTCTCTCACACACACAATGGAGCCGTGCTGCCGCTTGTGATTGGTGGAGGCGGGACTAGGCGATACAACTGATTGACAGCGGAGGCGGCGAATGGAATGGCAGATGGCACACCCACTTTTCTGAAAGGAGTTGTTGATTGATTGATTGATTGAAAACTTTATTAACAGATTGCAGAATGGGTACAATACAGTACAGCTCAATACACACAATTGTTAAGGGGATGCAGACCAGAGAAAGACTTTCGTCATCAGGGTCCCCCATTTTCAATTCATCAGGACATGACATACATGACATACAGATAGACAGTACTGCTACATCTATACATTTATGACATACCAGATTTGCAAATACAGTACTGTTTGTGATACAAAAAGAGTACAGAAAAGGGAGTATATACATTTGACGTGAAATCTGTACATTGGAGGAGGTTGGGTGGGGTTGTGTGGTGGGGGTTGGGTAGGGAGGGGTTGGGGGGGGGGAAACACTGTACAACTGTTAAATCTGACATTACAAAAAACAATATGTGGTGGTTATGATTGGGGCTGAAGTTGAATAAACAATGTATGAAAGAGAAAGTCAAAATAATTCCAAGATAATTCAAAGATTACACACCTTTGCCACATTGGCTACAAACATAATCACTGCAAAGTTATCAAAAAAAATAAGAATCTGATCAGACACAAGGGTTAAGTTGTTGTTCCCTTTCTAATTTCCTCAAAAACATCTAGTCTAGTTAATGTGATCAATATTATTTGACAATTGATGCTTT
Source organism: Notolepis coatsorum (assembly GCF_963971535.1). Lineage (NCBI taxonomy): Eukaryota > Metazoa > Chordata > Actinopteri > Aulopiformes > Paralepididae > Notolepis > Notolepis coatsorum. The sequence goes on from NC_140172.1 coordinate 137,420,401, forward strand.
TTGTTGGAAATTTCAGTCAGTGAGCTCATACTTTGAGCTCATTTTATAGTTAAAATGATTGAGACAACGCAATCTTCTGTCTTCGTTGTGCATGCATGCGTGTGCTCACCACATGCGATACAATAATAGTTATAGTCAACCTGCACTGCAGCCATCCTGAGACAGGGGGGCCCTAAATAATAGTTTGCTTAGTTGAATCGTTGAGACGAATTCTTTTTAATCCAGTGAAGATGTACTAAACTATATGACTTCATTTGACTGGGCTATATTAATGTCAGTAGATGATTGGCCCGGTACGATATTTATTTCACGTCATAAATAGATCAATACAGTCTGTATTAAGTAATGTTGCATTTCTTTTTCAAATGTAGCCAAGAGTAAAGACCCTAACCCTATCAAAACAGCAGTGAAAGTGTATATTTTCAGCACTACATTGGTTTACCAATGATTGTAAGTGTTATTAGGGAAATATGGAGCTTATAGAAAACTCTGCGCATTGCACCGGAAAATGGACGATTTAGACGCAAGAAGAAAAAACACTCATGAAATCGTTGTAGTCCTACTGTAAGAAAGAAGAGACCCAGGGTGTGACATCCTCGGCACGACGCAAAACACAAGTTGATTTCTTGGACTGATGTTAATGAAGAAGCTTGATCCAACCTCATCCAAACCTTCATCCAAACCGTAAAATCTGTATGAAATACAAATGCATACAAAAGATACTATTACTATCACAAGTCCATTACCAATGGTCGGAACGTCACTAAACATATACCACATTATTATCTCCATCAATCAATACCTTATTGGCTGCGTGCCAGTACATGAGAACATCGATGTGTTACTGTAGTATGTCTTCTGTCAGTTTCTTGGAAGATTGTCTTGTTACGTTGGCGTGATGGATTGTTCTTTACTTATTAGAACGCCAGGTAATTCCATTACCATTCAAGTTCATGGTCCAACGCAAGAGAGAGAAGGTGGAAACACGTCACCGGATACCAGGTGTGTCAACTCTCGTGAGATGTGGTAATTGCACAAATAAAATAGAAAACAGTGCGCCACTAATATATATCTTATATAAAACAAATAAGAAATACATTGAAAAGCAATTGAGTGTATTATTACTATTATACAAAATAAGCATATAAATTGTAAACATAAATAACTATATTAACCAACTGTTAACCATAGCTGCAGTTACATTCCCACCAATTACACATACCAATAAATGTGGAATGTCTTATTGCACATACTTATAGAATGTGGAATTTCTTATTGTGGATACTTCAAAGAATATGTCTCTAGGATCAATTGGATTCAACCAGGTAAGTATCTCCCTTTAGTGCAAAACAAAAAACAAAAAACAAACTCCTATTTTAGAGTAAAGGCAAGCAGAAAATGGGTAAGTGCCAAAACAACTTAGTGTTAAATGACTCACTAGTGCTCTAGTCTGCTTCAATGTAATTATGTGTATTGGTCTCTCTAAATACACCGTACTGGTTGTAGCTCTCCCTTTGCTATCGTATGTGGTGTGGCTTACTAGCAGCTTCAACTTTCTGACTCTACCATCTTGTCCTGGGTAGACTTCAGTGACTCTTGCTAGTCGCCATTCGTTGCGTGGTGTCAATTCATCTTGGAGAAGGACGATATCGTTGACTTTGGAGTTCCTTCTGGTTTTACACCACTTCTGTCTCTGTTGTAAGTTGAGAAGATATTCTTACCTCCATCTTGTCCAAAACTCGTTGGTGCGTTCTTTCAGACCTTTATGTTCTTTGGCCATTCGTTTTAACCTTGCCACTGCCTTTACAGCTCTTGTCCAGTCAGAGAACTTCTTCAGGTTGTCTAGTAAAGATCTCTCTTCTTTTGTCTCAGTGTTACACACGAGAGCCTTGCGAAGTTCTGGGTCATCTTCGTTGACCTCTCCCTTCTTGCATTCTCTGAGGAGTGGACCCTTTTGCCAAAGAAACTTTGGTCCGGTGAACCAGTTTGAGGACTTAAGTTGATCTGCAGTTAAACCTCGAGAAGCGTGATCCTCAGAAGCAACATAGAACCACTGTTCAGGTTTTGTACTTGACTTAATTCTTTCGATGCGGTTGGCTACGAAGGTTTGAAATCTTCTAGCATCGTTGTTTATGTAGCCAAGAACAACTTGGGAATCCGTCCAGAAGGACTCTTGTAGATCTTGGATTTCAAGCTAATTCCGGAGCATGTCGCTGGTTCGAACGGCAACAACTGCTGCAGCGAGTTCGAGTCTTGGTATTGTTGTAACTTTCGTTGGAGTAACTCTTGCCTTTCCCATTACTAGACAGCAATGGACTTCATCAGACTCGTTGATTGTTCGAAGGTAGGAACATCCGCCGTATCCTGTGACGCTTGCATCTGCAAAGTGGTGAAGTTCGTAGCCTTTGACATCGCCGAAATCTGGAGGTACGTAGCATCTTTGTACGTGTGTCTCGGACAAGTTGGGGAGGTCGCTGAGCCATGACTCCCACTGAGGTCTTAGGGCTTCTGGTAGTTCATCGTCCCAGTCGACTTTGTCTCTGCACATCTGCTGGAGAACTTGCTTCCCGAGGAGGACGAAGGGTGCCACGAACCCCAGGGGGTCATATATGGAGGCTACGGTAGAGAGCACGCCTCGTCTTGTCAGTGGATGGGGCTTTACTTGGACTCTGAACTGGAAGGTGTCGGATGTAACACACCACTCTACTCCAAGAGCTCTTTCCACATGTAGTTCTCCTAAGTCCATGTCTTGTTCCTTAACTATAGCACATTCTTCTTCTGGGATGCTTGCCATGACGTTTTTGTTGTTAGAGACAAACTTGTGCAGTCTCAACCTCCCAGTGCTGCAGAGTTCTCTTGACTCTTGGACAAGTCTTATAGCCTTGTCTTGCCAGACCATCATCCACATAGAAATCCCTTTGGATGAAGCGTCTGGTTTCCTTGTTGAACTGGCCTTTTCCATGCGCTGCCAGATGTTTTAGGCCGAATTTGGCACAGCCTGGGGACGAGGCTGCCCCAAACAAGTGGACCTTCATTCTGTAGACTGATGGTGCTGTATCCATTTTGCCATTCTCCCACCATAAGAAGCGTAGATAATCTTGATCCTCTTTTTTTACTTGAAACTGGTGGAACATTTTCTCGATGTCGCACATGACTGCGACAGAGCCCTTTCGGAAGCGTTTTTTTTTTAACGGCAAGGGCATCTCAAAGTGACCGTTTTCCTTCTGTGTGATGTTGTCATTCAGCTTTGATAAGAACTTCAGGTCATCTTGTGAGATGGGATTATCTTCTTTGAACCTTTCTGAGAAGTCGGACTCTAGGGCTTTTAGTATTTCTGTAGGGGTCACTTCTTTCACTTTGAGCCGATTTACATAGTGTACTTCTGTTCGAAGGTTGATTGAAGAATCAACATCCGGTGTCACTTGTTTTACTTCTATATGATGACTCGTTCCGATGGTATCTCCGAAATCAACACAGGGACTTCCACATCCCACGATGCTCCATCCTAGGTCCGTCCGTTGTGCGTAGGGCTGGTTCGATTTGCCGGATACAACTTCCCTTGGTAGAAGCGCTTAGGAGCAGTTGTACCTGATGAGCAGGCCTACTTCGCAGTCCAACAGAGGTGCTATGTCTTTCTGAAGGTGCTCCAGGTGGGACCAGGACTTTGCTTTTTCTCTCGTTGGAATGTGAGCTCTGTTGACTGGGATGAACTCTCTTGTATAGGCTGGTGGCAGGGATATCGTCTTGCCTGTATTGTAGCCACGGACTTGTAGATTACTCACTTTTAGAGAGTTTACTGTAGAGGTTGCAGTCATCGTGGTGAGTCGTAGGTTGATCTGGTCTTTGTTGGCTTTCAACGTGTCGGCGACTTCCCTTAGAATGAAGGTCGAGTCGCTCTGGGAGTCCAGCAGCGCGTACACAAGGACTTCTTCTGCTGGGCAGGTTGTTGACGAGAGCCAGACTGGGATGATTGCAGAGGTGATCGCGCCAACATTACCAACGATAGCTCTGTGAGTCGTAGCCGCTGTAATGGGTATTTCAGGAGGCTTCGATTTAGTTTCCTCTTTATCTTGGTACTCCCTTTTTCTGACGTGTGTAGGTTTCGTGTATTCCTTGGCTCTATCCGAGTGATGTAGGGTGCCGCTTGTGGCACACGTCGCATTCACTCTTTTTGCTACAGTTCTTTGAGAGATGGCCAGGCTTAAAGCAACCGAAACACAGCCTGTTCTCTTTAACGAAGGAGGTTTTTTCTTGTTCTTCTTCTTTCATGAACCTAATGCATTTGAGCAAGGTGTGTCCATCCATCTTGCAGAAGACACATGTCATGACCGTCTTCTCGTTGAAGCTTGTAGCCAGTACCTTTGCTCTGACGGTCCTATTTCTTCTGTCTTTTGGGTGCTCTGCTTCGCCTTGTTTGATTGAATGCATGGAGGTAATTGGGTGACAGGCGATCCTTACTTCGTAATTCAGGAATGCGATGAACTGGCTGAAAGTTGGGAAATGGCCATTCCGATCTTCCATTTCAACAGACTTTCTACTCCACCTGGCCATCAACCAGTCAACTTCAAGTTCAAGTTCTTTAATAGTTGTCATACAGAAGTACAGAATACTTTCATACAAAATGCTTCTTACTGTTACGCTCCAGAGACTGTGCTAGACAAGATAGTATCAAATAACATAATAACATAATATAGCATGAATTTAGAAGAAGAAAATGAGGTCACAGTGTTCGGTATAGACATATGTACAATGTTCTGAGTTACCATATAATATACAATACACAATACTATGCAGTGTACTAATGTACAGTACTATCTAGTGCAAAGCAGAAATGGGATGAGGTACAATTTTAGGTACAATTTACAGTAAGGTGTACGAGTTGTAGTGCAATCCTTCATCCATAAATATAAAGTGTGGGGAGTGGGTGCTACAGTGTGTTTGTTTAAAGTGGGTGTGTGCTATAAGTGTGTGGAGTGGGTGCTACAGTGTGTTTGTTTAAAGTGAGTGTGTGCGTGTGGATGTGTGTGCTATGTGCGTTTGGTGGTTGTTGTTGTGTAGTGTTCATTCATTGTTCGTTTAGCAGCCTGATGGCCTGGGGATAGAAGCTTCTTCTGAGTCTTTCTGTGCTCGCCTTGAGACTCCTGTATCGCTTGCCTGACCGCAGCAGTTCAAAGAGGCAGTTGTTCGGGTGACTGGAGTCTTTAATGATTCTCTTAGCCTTGCCCTTGCAACGCTTGTAGTAAATGTTCTGGAGGGTGGGGAGCCCCCCTCCAATTGTGCGTTCGGCTGAACGTGTCACTCTTTGTAGTCTGCTTTGGTCTTGTGCAGTGCTATTCCCAAACCAGGAGGTGATGTTGCCGGTCAAGATGCTCTCTATTGTACATGAGTAGAAGTTCTTAAGGATCTTCTGGCTGACTTGGAACTTCCTTAGGCACCTGAGGAAGTAGAGGCGTTGTCGTGCCTTCTTCACAGCACTGTTAATGTGTGTGGTCCATGTCAAGTCCTCGGATATGTAGGCTCCGAGGTACTTAAAGCTGTTGACTCTCTCAACCGGTGCCCCGTCGATGCTGAGGGGGCTGTAGTCCTTGACCCCCGACCTCCTGAAGTCCACAATCATCTCCTTTGTTTTGCTGACGTTCAGGGAGAGGCTGTTTTCCTGGCACCATCCCGCCAGGACCTTGACCTCTTCCAGGTAGGCCCTCTCGTCGTTGGCAGAGATCAGGCCCACCACCACTGTGTCGTCAGCAAATTTGACGATTGTATTGCTACTCCGCTGAGCCACACAGTCGTGTGTGTACAGGGAGTAGAGGAGGGGACTCAGAACACAGCCCTGGGGGGCCCCTATGTTGAGGGTGATGGATGAGGAGGTGCAGTTGCCTGCTCTCACCACCTGGGGTCTGCCAGTCAGGAAGTCCAAGACCCACTGGCAGAGGTCATAGCCCAAGCCCAGGTCCCTGAGCTTGGCTATGAGTATGGAGGGGACTATGGTATTGAATGCCGAGCTGTAGTCGATGAATAGCATTCTCACATAGTTCCCCTGCCTCTTGTCCAGGTGTGATGCTGCTGTGTGCAGCACATGGGATATGGCGTCCTCCGTGGACCTGTTGGGGCGGTATGCAAATTGCAGGGGGTCCATGTTGATGGGGAGGGAGGAGCAGATGTAGCCCTTTACTAGCTTCTCGAAGCACTTCATGGCTATGGAGGTGAGAGCTACAGGGCGGTAGTCGTTGAGGCAAGCAGGCTTGGATTTTTTGGGTACAGGGATAATAGTGGACTTCTTCAGGCAGGTGGGGATGACAGCCTGTTCTAAGGACAGGTTAAATATGTCAGTGAATACTGGGGCCAGTTGGTCGGCACAGACTTTTAGGACGCGGCCGGGGATGCCGTCTGGACCTGCTGCCTTCCTGATATTCACTTTTTTAAAGGTCCGCCTCACCTCATGCTCTGTTACCCTGAACACTGCGCCTCCATCAGCAGCCGACCCCCCCCCCCCCCCCCATTGCCGAGGCTTGTGAGCTGGTGTTGTTATTACCAGCATCAAACCTCGCATAGAAGGTATTGAGGTCATTTGCTAAGGAGATGTCACTGTTCAGTTTGAGGGAGGCGCCTTTGTAGTCTGTCATCGTTTTGAGCCCCTGCCACATAGCTCTAGAGTCAGCTTGTTCAAACTGGAGTTCAATTTTATCCCTGTAGCGTCGTTTGGCCTCTGACACTGTCCTCCTTACGTTGTATCGCGCCACCTTGTGGTCATTCATGTTGCCTGCCTCTAGGCCGTCGTTGTATGCTTTGGTGCGCTCTCTCAGAGCTTCACGGACGGATTTGTCTACCCAGGGTTTTTGATTTGGGTAAACTTTCATTTTGGTAGTGGGGATTGTTTCTTTCACCCTAGTACAAACATAGTCCAGCACTGTCTCCGTGTAGGCATTAATGTTATCTGTGTCGCGGAACACATTCCAGTCTGTGTGGTGAAACACTGACCGGATCGTCTCCTCTGACGTCACATCCCATTTCTGCACCTCTCGCGAGACTACGGGAGTACTTTTAATTCTCTGTCTGTACTTTGGTGAAAGAAAAATGGCTGCGTGATCTGACTTACCGAAGCCACTATCAGAATGAGCCTTGTAGCCACCTTTAAATTGCGTGTAACAGTGATCTAGGATGTTACCGCCTCTGGTGTTGCAAGTCACATGCTGATAGAAGTCAGGCAATACCTTTCTCAGATTGGCGCTATTGAAATCTCCCATAACTAAAATGGCGGCGTTAACATTCGCCACTTGGATTCTATTTACCTCGTCGTGTAGTCTGGAGAGCGCAACCTTGTTGCTGGCTTGCGGTGGAATATACACTCCGACCAGGACGATCGCCGTTAACTCCCTCGGGAGGAAGAAAGGACGACACTTGATGGTTATATATTCCAGTTCTGGGGAGCAGTGGTTGGATAATTCCTTCACGTTAGTTGGGTCGCTCCAATTTTTGTTAAACATGAAGGCAATACCTCCTCCACGTTGTTTACCGGACTCTGATGACCGATCCTTGCGATGGATAAAGAAGTGATCCGCTGGTTGAATTGCGTGGTCTGGGACGTCCGGCGTCAACCACGTCTCGGTGAAGCAGAGGACGTTGCAGTCCCTAACGTCTCTTTGATATTGAATCCTTGCTCGGATGTCATCCAGTTTATTGTCAATTGATTGTACATTGGCTAGCAATATACTGGGCAGTGGTGTACGGTGGCGTCTGGATCTCAGCCTGTTACGGATCCCAGCCCTCTTCCCTCGCCGTCTGGTTCCTCTGTTCCTGCGGTCTAGGAACAAAGGATCTGGTCCTGATCTCCGGAGAATTTCTTCAGGCCATTGATGCGGTTCGGAAAGCTGATCCAGTGAGTAATCCAGTTGGTAAGTTTCCCGTAATCCAATGTCTATGAGTGACTGACGGTCATATACATTAAATGCACCAACAGTTGGTACGAACAAAACTCTAAAAACTATAAATATTAACAAAAGTAAACACAGTCTCGACGGAGCGAACAGAGAGGCAGCCGGTCGGAGCAGCGCCATCATCACTGGAAGCTTGGAGATAATCTTCGTATTCTCATTCAGGATTTCCAGGGCTTTTATGTGAATCATAGCTGCCTCACAACTGCGGAGAAAATCAACGAAACTTCTGAGCTCGAGGCTGTCTTTGTGTCCGATCTTGGGCCACTCGTTGAGCTTCTCTCTATAGGACTGTGCGATAGTGAATGGGTTTCCATACCTCTCGTTCAAAAGCTTCCACGCTGCAACATAAGCGGTCTCTGTGTCGAGTAGGAAATAGCCATTGATCGCTTTTCTTGCATCTCCATCTACATACTTGCAGAGATAGTAGATCTTTTCATTTTCCTTGATGTTCTTCTGATCTATCAGAGTTTGAAATGATAGTTTCCAGTCGCTGTATAATAATGGATCCCCTTTGAATACTACACGTGTTTAGTCCCTTGTTTGAGCCGAATCTGGGTTTAACATGATTTGTTGAGCTTCCTCTGGTGTTGTGGTCGTGGTATTCACTGACCTTTGGGAAGTATTTTGACATGTACATGGGTACCTTAGTCGTATAGTGTATCTTGTAGACCAGGCCCATTGCAAGTTGCTGTACTCTGTCGTCTACTCTAAGCCATCCTAGGTTGTCAAAGTGGGCAGGGGTGAGGTGGGTTCTATGGGTAAGGTCAAGTAGAAGTCTGACCAGTTTGTTTTGTGATGTTTGTAATCTTGTTTTTAGCACCTTTGAGGTGCTTTTTACCATGAGGTGCAAGCATAGTCGTAGTACCCTTGAATGAGTGCTCCTACCAGAGTCTTCAGGGTATTCTTGTTTACCAGAGAGGAGATCCGGTACAATCTGGTTCTGGTTTTAACCGGTAACCAACTAACCATAACTTGTTAGCTAGCAACATCCTGGCGATGTGGCAGTCCTTACATCAGCATTTTATCTGCCTCTTTTCTATGTTTCCCCTCGAAATGCTCAAATATGTGTGGTCCGTGCTCAAACTATTGAGACGCTAGGGCAAGTGTTACCAATACAGGAAGGTAATGGCTAGAAGGCATCCACATTACAGTCGACTGTGTTGCATCATGGACTCCTCACATGACCATCCTGACCTCATGGCAGCTTTATGGAACTCCTCCATTGAGAAGAAGATGAGGAAGATCACGTTTTTTAAGTTTCTATGTAACAGAAGGCTTTTGACTTTTGCTTCAAACTGACATCTGAGAAACACGATTCTTAGTGCGGATACACTGAAAAGAGAAAATATTATTTTGCCCAAGAGAGTCAGAATGGGGAATTTGATTTATAATGTAAAATAATTTATTCAATAACCATTGTGATATTTAACTGCTATTATTTACTTTAATTTGATTTCAAACCTTTATTAGCACTCGGAAAAAATCATTGAAGTTGCCATAACTTTCAATTATGTCAAGTTACAGGCAAGTACAAATAAATAGGTGAAAACACAGATGAAAAATAAAGAAAGAAATCTGTTAAAACAGTTACATATAGAATAAAAGACAAAACACATGAAATATAAATAAAGCTTACATATTGGAGCAGGGCGGTTTGTGATAGTGATTTTTAAATGTCCATAGTTTAGAGTATGGATTTTTAAAGTGTGTTGAAGATCATTCCAAGCAGTTTGGGCATTAAAATAAAAGGCTGACTTTACAAATTCAGACTGTACTCGGGGGACCTTATACCTTAACCCTCATGTTGTGTTAGGAATTGGCACCACTGACCGTTGTTAGTGGGTCAATGTTGACCCGGGGTCTAACTCAGTCCTGACCACTAAAAAGAAAGGAGTATCACTCAATATAGTTAATAACGTTCAGAAAATAATGGGGGTATTTCCAGCCACCAAACTTGACAGAAGCAATGGTCAAGTTCCATGAAGCTGCCGTGACGTCATGTGGGTCATGTGAGGAGTTCAAAATGCAACGTAGTCGGCTGTACTGTTGATGCCTTCTAGCCATTACCGCCCTGTCTTTGGCAACATTACCGTAAGCACAGCACCGGTAACCAACTAACCATAACTTGTTGTTAGCAACATCCTGGCGATGTGGCAGTCCTTACATCAGCATTTTATCTGCCTCTTTTATGTTTCCCCCTCGAAATGCTCAAATATGTGTGGTCCATGCTCAAACAATTGAGACACTAGGGCAGGGCTATTCAACTAAATTGTTCAGGGGGCCACATTGTCAGAAACCCAAGGGGCCAGGGGCCGGGCTGCCACGGCGCCTCCCCGTGCTATGAATATATGTACACTTGACACAACACGCAACCACATTTTCACAACTTTTATTTAACTACATTGCAAAAGTAGTATACTTTTCAAAAAAAGTGCTTCATTTATGTGCCACATCTGCAACATCTCCTGCAGAAAGTGCTTCATTTATGACTGTGCAACAACTGCAACATCTCCTCTTCAACATTTCAATATAAAAATAAAATAAAAAACAAACAAGTGCATGATGTGCATCTGAACATTCTAACATCAACACTTGAACAAAAAAACACATTTATAGTGCAGCTGAGCTTTTGAAAAAGTGCTTCATGTCTGTGCAACAACAGCAAATCACAGCATCTTATTAGCACTTATTGTCCACTCTTAACTCTCAAACATCAGGGTTCATAGGAAGTGAGGGCTACCCGCAAACAGTGATGCAAATGCTCATTTGTCAAGGAGGCACGTTGCTTGTGTCGTATATTTCTAAATGAAAACATGAATAAATGCAAGTGAAATGTACAAGGAAAAAGATTAGAAAGACAAAAATGCTGATTGAGAGTACACCATGTGAAGTTATTTCTGAGACCCTAGGCTACAGAGGGTAAGAGGCAGGTTGACTCCCCAGAAAACAGATGGCTGACCTTAAGACAATAAAACTGACCCCTCAGGACTATAGTAAGACGGGCCGAAAGGAGAACTATCGTTGAGAACTAAAACAAACTGAGAATAACCGTTGAGATCATAAAGGTCATATTTACCCTACGGAAGGAAACTTCAGGTTACAACACGGCAGCTGCTGACTAACCCAGAGGTCAGAAAGGTGACACAGGCTATTTGGAAATTTCCCATTACACAGAGAACTGCCACTAGTTGAAAGAACAATGCAAAGCAATGATATACTAAAAGATTTAGCAATTTCATAAGTTACATGTAGGCATAACTCTTAGAACAATTAGAATAACTTAGTCACAATAAAGAATAGAAACTCTTAAATATTAGAAGGTAAAACTATACAAATATTGGTCACATTATTTAATCAGTAAATAAGGTGTTCTATTAAAGGACGGATATATAGGGTTTGTTGTCAGGACACAAAGTAGTCTGTTTCTTATCTACACTAGGTAAACATTTTGTCACAAGAAGCATGAAGAGATGGCACGCATTAAACTAATCAATGATTAAACAGGCCGGCAAGGTTCTATGGTAAAAACGGTTGTGTCAGCAGAAGAAATTGTGTAACATGTTGTAACCAGACCAGCAGACAAGCTTCTGCTGGAATGTGAAACGTGAATAGGCAGGCAGGGCTCCCTCTCTCTCCCCCTCTCTCTCTCCCCCTCTCGCTCTCTGTCTCCCCCTCCCCCTCTCTCTCTCTCTCTCTTGCTCTGATAAAAAGGGCTGATGGCGACACACTAGACACACGACTCACACCCAGAAGGGACCTGGGGAAGCGCAGACACACACCCGGTGACGGGAGGAGGAGACCAGAAGGAAACCTGGAAACTTGGAGACTGGAGACAGACACACCAGAAAGGACCTGGAGAGACACACAGAACTCGAGAGCCGAGCAAGACACTCAGAGGAGACGGAGAAGGATCCTGAGAGCCAAGCCGTGACACAGAGGGACTGAGACCCGATGACAGACGAAATCACTTCGCATCAGGGGAAGCGCTTGACAACCAGACCAGCAAACCACTAAGAGAGGACTCGTTGTTGCCATGGACAACCTGAGACAGAGAACAGCACCGAGAGACGATTAGATTGAATGAAAGAGACAACAACACCACCACCGGAGAAACGGCTCTGATCGGCCCTAGCTGATCAGATCATGGACAACAGCCACATGAAAGAGACGATTAGACTGAATGAAAGAGACAATTAGATTGACGATGTACTGGTTGATTCCTAAGCTGTTTTATTAATAAACAACCGCCGCCCGTTGATTTTGACCATATCGTCAGTCTCCTCTTACTTGAACCGAACATCTGAGAAAATACCTAAACCAATGCAGAGGAAAGGGTGATATAGAAGACTATACGATCAATGAACAAATAGAGATAAATGAAGCTAAGAAAAGACACTTCAATTGGTCCGTGACCCGTCCTGCATTCGGCCAGTACCGGTTGAAAAACGACAGCAGCCACTTCTCAAGGACACGGAGAGGTTCTCTCCCCTTCATCGATGCTCTCTACGACTGAGGACTGAGGATCGTCACCGTTTCGACCGAGGCCAGTGGGAATAGGTAAGTAGTACTAATGTGTTTAAAATTGGTAAATGGTCGAAGCAGTCTCGCATTTTGGGGTTGCTATTGCATTAGGTAGGAATGAGTTGTAAATGGACCAGGATAATATTGGTGTTGGAGGAATACCGGGGTCCAGGTTTCACAACCTGGCTCTGGTCTCAGCCACACACCAGCGCTGCACTTAGGAAGGGGTAAGGGGATGTTCAGTTAGGATGCCTATAATTGGTACAAGGCCAAGTGAAGAGAGGAAATAGATGTCTGTATTTAGTTATATCAGCTTAGGGGATAGGCTAGGGATTAGGTAAAATATTTGAGGGGACCGGCGTAGGAGCAGTAGAACGGAGATTAGTCACAGATAGCGGGACGTGGGACTGTGAGTGACGGAGTGGTTCATTAGAGGGTAAGGTAAAGAGTTTAATGAGAAAACCGTGGTGTAGCACAGGGGTAGCCTGGTTCCACGAAGAGAACAGAAAACGGAGTGTAGAGTAGAATAAAAGTTCCGTGGTGAAGTTCAGGGGTAGCCTGGTTCCGCGAAGAGAAACAGAGAACAGGGAGATGAGAAGAGATTATAAGGTTCGGGCTAGAATGCTGTAGAAACCACACTTAGAATCGGTGCGACGGAGTAATGGACTTTGGAAGACGTTCCATAAGCGAATTACCACTTCTAGTCCGATGTCATTTAGGCTCAGATTGGCTAAGGTCGATATCTGATGAACATCAGCCGCGTGAAATGAATGCAAGGGGCTCTACGGGTGGCGGGGAGTACGGTCGAACACACGATTTGGCCATATAACACTCCGATACAAGCCAACATAGGGCGCTGCTGAAACTTTTCACGGGCTACAATACATGAATGGAGTGGGTTTCTCAGGGGTATAGCAAGTCGGACTCAGTAGATATATGAAGCACTTTGGAAATAGATATTGCACAGGGGATTAGAACATAGGAGGATATTGTGTGAAAAAAGCAAGGAAATGCGTTTGGAAGGAATGTGTGCATAAATGAATGGTATGCGTATGAATGAGACATTGTTTTGCTGAGTATATGTGTTTGAATGGATGAATGTTAGGAGCTCTGAGTGAATGTCAAGGTATTTTTTGTATTATTATGAACCAGGTGGCCAAGGCTGCAGCGGGGAGAAACCACACCCCTGTCCTGCCAGCATTAGCTGGCGCGACGGGACTAGCGTGTGGTCGCTGTGTTGCGTTGTCGAGTGAATTGAATGAATGACATGTGAGATGGAACCTAGGAGATGTGTAATGTTCGTTGAAATTTTTTAAATCGGGGCTGTAGAAGTCTAAAAGTAATGTAGTAAAGATCAAAGAAAACTGGGATTTTGGAGCTAATGACGTCACTGGAAGCGTCGGAGCTTGGGGTGCGTTAGATTTGAAATACGGGGCTGGATCGGGAGCGTTAGGTTTAAAATACGGAGCCGGCCGGGGCCAATCGGGCGAGCGTACTGGGATAAAGATAATAATATATGTTCTGTGAACGGGGGCTAGATAGGATTAAAGTTATGTTATGGGGTATAGCTGGGGTTGTGTAAACGTCGCAATGTGTTGTGCCGCTCGGATCAACAGGAGAAGGGGCCGTTTAGGAGGAGTGATGTTGGATGCTAAGCTAAGCTGGTGCGAGCGGTACTGAGCTAACGAAGCTAAGATGCTAAGCTACCTGTGCTAACAATATAGCATGATTGAACTCTCGGGGAATCTCGCGTGTTGCTACTCTTTGCTAGTGCGGGATCTTAGAGGGGCGGTGGACAGGGACTTCCGGTGTAGAGGGTTCTGGGAATTGTAGTTTGTGGTTGAGGTAGAACGTCAAGTTGACGTCTTGGGGTGGTTTACGTAATGACGCACTTGCGGGGGAGGCGTGGGCGCCTCCTACAGGAAGTGGTGAGTGCTGTAGTGCAATGGTGGTGATGAGCGTACGTTCCAGCGGAGGGCGCTGTTGCCTCTTTTATAGTTTCACCTTTACAGGTAAAACGAGGTGCAGTAGGCAGTAGAGAAGGGTTTGTGATTGTTATAGGTTTGGAGTAGCGACCATTTGTGGGGATTTGTAAATTCTTTATATTAGGTTTTTTTTTCTGTTGTTGATGATGGATGTAAGTTCTTGTTTGATTATAAATCTGTATTTGTTATGGGCCAGGTGAAATGGCGCTGATGGGATTTGGCGTGAACCCCCCCCCCCCCTTTTTTCCTCTGTCTCTTCCTCCCTCGTTCACACTCTCTCCCTCCCTCCCTCCCTCCCTCTCTCCCTCCTTCCCTCCCTCCCTCCCTCCCTCCCTCCCTCCTTCCTTCCCTCCCTCCCTCCCTCCCTCCCTCTCTCCCTCCCCCCCCCCTCCACCCCGCCCCCCTCCGCTCCATCCCTGTCTCCCAGCTTAACTTTGTGAGATGACGGGTGCACAAAGGAAGTTTTGTTTAGGATGGATTGCCTGATTGATTGTTTGATTGAGTACTTTATTAACAGATTGTAGAATGGGTGCAGTACAGTACAGCTCAATACACACAATTGTTAAGGGGATGCAGACCGGAGAAAGACTTTCGTCTTGTTTACATCAGGGTCCCCCATTTTCAATTCATCATGGGCGTGGTATAGTGGTTATATTGGAATAGTGTTACTTGCTAAATTATTGCGTAAGGGTAAATAGGATATTCATGGTTATTTTGGAGCCCTCCCCCCCCTCCCTCTATGTCTCTCCATGCGGACTCTTTTAGTCTGATTGAAGTTAAGGTTGATTTAAGTTAAAGTTGGCAGCAGGTGATGGTGATAGTGTTTGGAGTAAACGGGACCAGACAATACGGGGTAATCTGCTGATTGAGTGTAGACGGTTTTGGTAATAGTTAATGTTGCATTGTGTGCCCCCCCCCCCCCCCCCCCCCCCCCTTTCCTCCCCTTAGTCCCTGTATCCCTGTATCCCTCCCTCCTTTTTTCTTTTCCCTTCTCTGTCTCTCCTTGTATTTCGCCATCCCTAGGTTTGTGGCATGTTGTGGGGCATTTGGTTGTAGGTTTATTTGAACTACGTTGTTATTGTGTATGTGAGGTAGGTACCGGATGGGCGCTGGCCTGTCTAGGTGCTGGTGGTGGTAGGAGGATTTGTGATATTCCTTGGAAGGGAAGCTTGGGGTGTTTTCGTTCGGATTCGCGACTGGGGGAAAACGCTTTGGGCTGTAGGATGACGGTTCTTTGTGTATTCGAGGATCTAAAGGATATTGCGGTGGCATGGTGCGGGTGTCCATGAATTTATTAACGTGGCCAGCTGTACTATGTGTCGGTCAGGGTTTTAGTGATCTAAGTTGCTAAAAGTTTATTGTTTTCCCTGATTAGGTGGTTGGTAGCAGTGACAACACTGATTGATTTTTATTAAGTGTTGTGAGGGGGTATGTGTGTGTAAGGAGTGAATGAAATTGATGTTGTATGAAGAGTGAAGCAAAAGCGAATAATACATTTAGTCGATACGCTAATCGGGCATTTAAAAGTAAGAAATAAGGTTAGGATGAACAGATTCATCAAGCAAAGAGAGGTTGGAACGGATGGAAGACCAGGTTTACAAAGGATTATTAGACAATGGATAGGAAGGGGATTAATGATTATATTTCCCAGGAAATCAGGTGGAGAGAGCACACAGGGGATTGGAAACCTCCAGTGTTCCTGTTGAAGGAACGGACGAAAAACAAGATAAGCTGTATCGTTATTTTTTCAAACAAATCACACTGTGTCTCTTTAAATATATTAGTATAAGTGTTGCCCGACATTTCCAATGCATAACGAAGAGTGGAAATAATAAGGGAAATGCCACTGTATTAAGTCTGGATATTTCTGCTTTCTTTCTGTACAGGTGCTCGGCCGGACAGGAGCTCTAACGACTTCCATAACCATCTAGGGAAAACGGCTTTAATGCGCCTTGGTATAAGTATGAATGATAAGCCAGTTATCAATCCTTGTCTGCACAGTAAAGATTTGACAGTGTGAGTGTTTTAACTCAAGTAAGTAGAAGTAGTGGAAGACAGAGAAACTTGTTTTTTCAAACGGTGATTACAAGAGTGTGTTGAAAGTGGAATGAATGACAGTAACATAGGAAGTTCACCTTAGTGGAAAATTGATAGGAACAACTGAAGCGTTAAATGCAGTAACAATAGAATAACAACAACAACGATATGGAGGAGGGCCTTAGTGATCGGGCCATTGGGGGGAGTAGGCCGAGAGCCTCTGCAGACATTTCCCAGATAGACTTTACCAGTGATGATCTGATTGATATGGACTTCTCTCATGTGACCAGTACGACAGAAGGACTTGCAATGTTGACTTTGGTTCCAATACAGGGGAGTGAACCAGTGACAACGGTGTTACTCCAACCAGAACCGATTCAAGCTGGAGTGTCCATTGCAGGCGACTGCGGTTTAACCAAGGGGCAGAAAAAGAGACTGAGGTTACAGCAGTCCCACGAAGTCCACTCTGGCCGGATGGCTGGAACTGAGACCGACAGCAGGTATGGAATACACGAACAGTTTCTACAGCCCACCCGTTTCCCATGTCTACCCTGCCCTCAGCACCAAAGCCAAGATGAGAGGCGGAGCCCAACGATGGGACGTCAAACCGCCAGTGCTGAGATGGGGGAAGAGGCAGCATACTATAGACAACAGAGAGCGTTTGTGACAGCGTTCGAACAACACGAGGCAGTTCATCGAGATCTGATGAAGACACAGCTGGAGATCGGTCAAGCCGCACACGAGACTCAGAGACTGGGACGAGAACTGGCGAGAAAGACTGTGCTACTAGAAGCGACAGCTGTTGAGATCATGCTTCGAGCGTCTGACCTAGGCCGCCGTGATCAAAGAGTGCCCTGTGCTCCGTTGCCCGGACAGGGAGCTGGGCCGCAACAGGGTGAGCAGAACCGCAGGAGGGGTGAGTTTCCAGGCCCCTCCCAACAAGAGAAGGCCCGAGGAGAGGCAGCAGGAAAGGACAGGTATGCCCCTCTCTCCTCCAGGCAACAGGACATGCGACCAGAGGACGGGAGAGGGGTGGACCTGGCGAGGACTGTGGGAGGCCAGCCGAGAGACTGTGGGAGTCGTGGTAAACTGGGTGAACTGGAACCCCTGGGATGGCCGGCGTCGGCTGTGTGCTGGAATTGTGGGGAGGTTGGCCATTTCGCTCGGTCATGTTACAAAGGGTGGAGGACTCAGCGAACGTCCAGTAAGGAGCGAGAGTCCAAACAGGGTTGCTGGAAATGTGGAGAGTTGGGACATTGTCAGAGGGGGTGTCTGCATAGGTCATAGGTTAATTAAGAACGAGGCAGGAATGCACAAGCGGAGCTAATAGTGCTCGGGAAAGTAGAGTTATTAATAAGTTGAAATGGGAAGAAGGACTGATTGGAACAAAAAATAGAATAAAAAATATATAGAAGCGTTGGTACATTAGATTATGAGTGGAAGCGACTAAGATGGATGTGCAACTAACAGGGAGAGATGAAATGACTGACAGATGCATGAGCCAATCGTACTAACAGTTAATTAATAGACAAATCATGGGTTTTCCTTTTTGCTACAGTGTGTCTGATCAACTCTTGCTGTGGCAGTGAGGAAAACGTAAGGGAGAATGGTATGGTGGACGATTTTTGGTATCTCCCACCTGTGCAGCCTGGCCCGGCTGCACAGATTGGAGAGAGAGAGAAAAATGGTCACCGCAATGGCTCTTGTGGTCATGTGAACTCTGAACCAGACGGTGTCAGAGAAGGGTTAAACAGTTGGTTTTAGACAGGAACAATGGAACATTTAATGTTAGACAGGGTTAGAAACAAAGGACTATTTATAGTAGTGATTACAATACTTGATCAAAGGGTGGTCAAAGTTGAATTAAGGAATTAAAAAAAAAAAAAAAAAAAAAAAAAAAAGCTGTTGGATGGGTGTGTAGCATGTAGGCACTCACAATTTTTTTGTTAATTTGTTTGTTTTTGTTTGGTACTCTAATAGTTATAGGAACTGGCTGGCTGGGGGAGTTCTCTCGCCAGTCAGGGATAGCAGGTGGTGGTGACACAGCGAGACTGGTAGGAGGTCTGATATAATGAGCTGGAAACTGAGAATGGACGGGAGCTGGTTCATGGTTTGTTTTCCGCTCATTAAGACTCCAGATGTAGAATCTGGAGGGTTGTGTCACTTTTTGGGTTATGATAAGTGTTGGGGAAACATATTTCTCTGTCTATAAGAAAGCTCTGTAGGTTTTTGGTCGCAAATTGGCCAGACAGTGTTCGTGTAGAGTGCAGACATGTGAATTTGATGATTGACTTATGGGAGGCTCTGCACCGGCTTGTTGAAGGCTGGCGGAGTGTGTGTGATGTGTGTTTGAAGGGACTGTGGTTTGTTGACCATGCACATAGGTTCTGTTGGTGATTGGCCTCGTCTAGAGCTGACTGTCCGGACCGAGGAGCTGTCGGGAAACAAGGTATTTGAAAGTGAAATAATGGTTATTCCACTGTCAAGGGTGGAGGTAGTTGTGTTGATCTTGAGATATTGAATCTAGTAAAACAGTACAGCACAAAAAGAAATGAGACAAAGATGATTTGATTGAATGCTAACGTAAGAAGCTGTGAAATACATAGATAATTGATTTGGAGAAAAATGTATTGTCAAAATGCAGAACAGTAGAGATGTATCTGCGAAAATAAAAGTTTCCAATCTATTGTGTGTTTTTAAATAATAATCCAAAAAGCAAAAAGGACAGAGGGAAAATCGTTTCCTTCTGTGGAAAATCGGAGCAGTACCAGAGACCTGCATACAACGAAGAGGAGGTGGTGATTAGCACAAGATACAACAAGAAGAAACGGTCAAAAACGAGTTAGCAGTAAAGGCCTTAGGAGGTTTTAAACAGGGATGAAAGCGAAGGATAATTGAGGCCTCAGTGGTCTTTTTAAGGAGTAAAAATGATTTATGTTGCTTGTTTGAATTTCCCTCAAATGTTTAGAGAGTTAATCTTTTAGTGGTGTGATGTATTAATCTTTTCTTGCAGAGTCCATTACAAAAAATAGACATTTAAGCTAATTACACGGATAAAAAATTGTCTAAACAACAAAGCTAATATTGAAAGAGTGTTTCTTGTAAAAACAGGAACAGCTTTCTTAGACTGGATGACATAATAATAACTGATAATGTGTATAAACTGTGAAAGGAGGAAAAGGTAGGTGAAATGATGATTTTGTAACTGTACAGATGGAAAAGGGTTTTGTAGTTCGATTTGGGTCAATTTTGGATTTTTTTTGAAATTTTGAAAAATATTAGCAAAAATTATGATTATGATTTTTTAACATGTTTAATTTAGAAAATTAATGTTGTGTAGTGGGAAAAAGATTAGAAAGACAAAAATGCTGATTGAGAGTACACCATGTGAAGTTATTTCTGAGACCCTAGGCTACAGAGGGTAAGAGGCAGGTTGACTCCCCAGAAAACAGATGGCTGACCTTAAGACAATAAAACTGACCCCTCAGGACTATAGTAAGACGGGCCGAAAGGAGAACTATCGTTGAGAACTAAAACAAACTGAGAATAACCGTTGAGATCATAAAGGTCATATTTACCCTACGGAAGGAAACTTCAGGTTACAACACGGCAGCTGCTGACTAACCCAGAGGTCAGAAAGGTGACACAGGCTATTTGGAAATTTCCCATTACACAGAGAACTGCCACTAGTTGAAAGAACAATGCAAAGCAATGATATACTAAAAGATTTAGCAATTTCATAAGTTACATGTAGGCATAACTCTTAGAACAATTAGAATAACTTAGTCACAATAAAGAATAGAAACTCTTAAATATTAGAAGGTAAAACTATACAAATATTGGTCACATTATTTAATCAGTAAATAAGGTGTTCTATTAAAGGACGGATATATAGGGTTTGTTGTCAGGACACAAAGTAGTCTGTTTCTTATCTACACTAGGTAAACATTTTGTCACAAGAAGCATGAAGAGATGGCACGCATTAAACTAATCAATGATTAAACAGGCCGGCAAGGTTCTATGGTAAAAACGGTTGTGTCAGCAGAAGAAATTGTGTAACATGTTGTAACCAGACCAGCAGACAAGCTTCTGCTGGAATGTGAAACGTGAATAGGCAGGCAGGGCTCCCTCTCTCTCCCCCTCTCTCTCTCCCCCTCTCGCTCTCTGTCTCCCCCTCCCCCTCTCTCTCTCTCTCTCTTGCTCTGATAAAAAGGGCTGATGGCGACACACTAGACACACGACTCACACCCAGAAGGGACCTGGGGAAGCGCAGACACACACCCGGTGACGGGAGGAGGAGACCAGAAGGAAACCTGGAAACCTGGAGACTGGAGACAGACACACCAGAAAGGACCTGGAGAGACACACAGAACTCGAGAGCCGAGCAAGACACTCAGAGGAGACGGAGAAGGATCCTGAGAGCCAAGCCGTGACACAGAGGGACTGAGACCCGATGACAGACGAAATCACTTCGCATCAGGGGAAGCGCTGACACACCAGAAAGGACCTGAAGACACAGAGCCATGGGGACAAACGATGACAGAGATCGCATCGCAGCTGGAGCGCTGAAAACCTCCACCGACAGAGGGAGACTCGCCACTCAGGCTACTGAAGAGCCGATGAGACAGAGAGCCAATTGAGACCAGATGACCGAGCCGAGGTTCAAAGCAGACTCCGCCGATACGAAATCAAGCACTCCCTGCCTGATCGGCGAGGAGACCAGGTTGTCTTGACAACCAGACCAGCAAACCACTAAGAGAGGACTCGTTGTTGCCATGGACAACCTGAGACAGAGAACAGCACCGAGAGACGATTAGATTGAATGAAAGAGACAACAACACCACCACCGGAGAAACGGCTCTGATCGGCCCTAGCTGATCAGATCATGGACAACAGCCACATGAAAGAGACGATTAGACTGAATGAAAGAGACAATTAGATTGACGATGTACTGGTTGATTCCTAAGCTGTTTTATTAATAAACAACCGCCGCCCGTTGATTTTGACCATATCGTCAGTCTCCTCTTACTTGAACCGAACATCTGAGAAAATACCTAAACCAATGCAGAGGAAAGGGTGATATAGAAGACTATACGATCAATGAACAAATAGAGATAAATGAAGCTAAGAAAAGACACTTCACTTGTTTTAATGGCATTCATGTGAGAGAAACTGGATTCACAGGTGTATGTTGAGCCAAACATTGTTAGCACAGATATTGCCAGCGTTTTTATTTTGGGGAATGTCTTGACATGAATACACTTTATCCAAAATGTTGTGGTGGATTCATTCTCAAGTGCCTGCTTCAGAGCAGATGATGCTTGCATGTCAATTATTTCAAGTTGCAGGAGACCTTCATCAATGTGAAGTGATGCAAGGAACTCTTGTCCTTTTGTGGAAATAGCAGCTACATTGGCAAATGGGTTGCTCACAAAATGCATCAATTCTCTGGACATTTTTCCCTCAATTTATCAATGAAATCTGTCATTAATTGAGTGACTTTTGGCTCAATTGTGCGTGTTAACGTTGACATGAAAAGAAAAAAGTAAAAAAAAAAATAATAATAATATTAATTTTTTTTCTTTTTTTTTTTATCATGTAATCTTTGGCGGGCCGGTCAGAATCATCCCGCGGGCCGGATCTGGCCCGTGGGCCGCCAGTTGAATAGCCCTGCACTAGGGCAAGTGTTACCAAGACCGGAAGGTAATGGCTAGAAGGCATCCACATTACAGTCGACTGTGTTGCATCATGGACTCCTCACATGACCCTCCTGACCTCATGGCAGCTTTATGGAACTCCTCCATTGAGAAGAAGATGAGGAAGATCAAGTTTTTTAAGTTTCTATGTAACAGAAGGCTTTTGACTTTTGCTTCAAACTGACATCTGAGAAACAAGTGTAGTATTTTCTTGAGCTTATTGTTCTGATATAAATCAGAACCTAATATCTAATCTGCTCTACGTTGTGTTTCGAACCTTTAAAGCCCTGGAAAGTACTTTAAACAAAGACTGGGAGGTCTTTGTTTGACGACCAGCGGCGCAGCAGGAGAAATGGAGAGGAGAAGTTGGTTACCAGTATCTGGTTTAATTAAAAGTTAAGAGTGTATACAAATTACAATTAAAGAAAAGATTCAAGGTACCGGAGCCATATGCCGCTCGTCCTTCTAAGAAATCAGATTAAAGAATGATAGTTGATAAGTTGTTGATGATCTTTGTTGTCTGGCTGACAAACAAAGAGAAAAGTCTGTTCTCTCTCCTCTGTGATGTTCTTTGTTCTGCTGATTCTCCTCTGCTCCCGCCGTCGTCCTCGCTGTGTGAAGAGATGGGTGTGGTCTCCTCGGTGGTTTGGTTTCAGAGAGTGTCCTTTTCCACCATCACAACATCCCCCTTATATCCAAAAGCTTGGGGACCCTGTGTGATGACATCAGCAGCTGTGTTCCTCCAATCACAGGCCTGCTAAGTTTAAATGTGAAATTGGGGGTTGTCCTTAATAGGTCAACCCCCCTCTACTTTGTTTAAGCCCAGAGAATAGTTTCACTGTATATTTAACCTAATACTTTGGTTGGTGAACCCCAAGATATATATATATTCGAATTGAGATTGATTACATAAACAGAGATATCATAATTGAACAGTTTATCTTGATGCTAAATGAGACTCATAAACATTGCATATTTCATATCATTCGACTCAGGATGGTTACCACAATATAACAGGCATTTGTAGTTATTTCACATTGAGGGTAAACCTCCTAACTCAGTAAGACACATTTAAGTTATTTTCCAATGTAGATTCAGAACGTGGCCTAATTTCAAACTCTGTGTTTCTCCGTCATAAACCTGGCGTACATTATATCATTAGATTCAAGATTAAGTCCACAATAAAACAGGATTTCCTATAGTTATCCAAGTATACCAATAGTCATTTAAACATGTACTTTGTTACAGAGAATGGAGAAGCTTGCTCCTCCTCCGAACATCTGCAAGACCTGGGGCCCAAGGTGTCGGTTTCCTGTTCCTATAATCAGTCACAGAACCCGTTTAACAACCTTTATCTATTGTTTTGCAGCTGCCAGGGGACTGTATGCAAACGACCTCCTGTGGTGCTTCCCCGGTCTCTGTTACAACACACACACTCTAATCTTGTCTCTCAGGCCACATATTTGAACACCAGTTTCAGACCTTTTCTAGTAGAAATAAAAGATTCCAATGAGGTTTAGGATTTATGTATCAAAACTACTACACAAGATTCTTAGTGCGGATACACTGAAAAGAGAAAATATTATTTTGCCCAAGAGAGTCAGAATGGGGAATTTGATTTATAATCTAAAAGAGTTTATTCAATAACCATTGTGATATGTAAGTGTCATTATCTACTTTAATTTGATTTCAAACCTTTATTTCCACTCGAAAAAAATCATTGAAGTTGCCATAATTTTCAATTATGTCAAGTTACAGGCAAGTAAAAATAAATAAGTGAAAACACAGATAAAAAATTAAGGAAAAAAAATCTGTTCAAACATATAGAATAAAAGACAAAACACATGAAATATAAATAAAGCTTATATATTGGAGCAGGGAGGTTTGTGATCATGATTTTAAATTGTCCATAGTTTAGAGTATGGATTTTTAAAGTGTTTTGAAGATCATTCCAAGCAGTTTGGGCATTAAAATAAAAGGTTGACTTTACAAATTCAGACTGTACTCGGGGGACCTTAAGCTGAGGGGACTCAGGTCCTTCAATGTGTGCAATAGACTGCTGCAGTTGTTTTACCACTATATAGTAGCCAGCATCCTTTTTTTTGCCGTTGTATGCTGGGAGGGTAACATCAACTCAAGGGACACAAAGTGAACAAGTTGGTGAGGAAGGCTAGCTCTGTAGTGGGAGTTGAGCTGGTCAAACTAAAGGTGGTGGCAGAAAGAAGGATGAGAAAGAAGCTGGTCGCTAACCTGGAGAACCCCTCCTACCCTTTCTATGAGGAGCTAGTCAAGATGAGCAGCACGTTCAGCCACAGACTCATACCACCCCGACACTCCTCTAAATGCCTTGGCCAGTCCTTTGTGTCAGTGGCCATCAGGCTCCACAACCAAGGCCATGGACTGCTTACTGCAGCTGGAGAATTAATGACAGTAGAACTTAAGAACTATTAGAAATGTCTGACTCTTAAACACTAAACCCTGGACAGACTATAACGTATATTATGGCCAGTAGGGAATACAGAGCCTCATCTTCACCATTGTGTATACTGTTTACTTTTATTTATAGTTTATATTCAGATTCAAACTTTTATTGCCTATATTTATTGTTACATATATTATGACCGATAGGGTATCAGACCATCATCATCGTTGCGACATAAGGTAGTAGCTTTCTGACAATGGCTTCATAGATAAACTAATAGCAATGTTTATTTTGGAATGCCAAAACAGAAGAGCAGCATTACAAAACAGGAATGTTTGTGGTCAATTGCTGTCTACAATGATTTATGGCAGGTATTAAACAACTATACCGCATCAATGAATGAATGAATGAATGAATGACCTTTATTTATATAGCACCCTTCACAGCACGAATGCACAGGGTGCTTTACACTACAGCTTAATATAAAAACACAATAAAACAAAATCAGAAATAAATGACAATAAACAAACAGCAGTTAAAAACAGTGAAACCAGATAGAAAAAGTAGAATAAAAGAATTTGGATAAAATCACGAGTCACTAATTAAAACAAAACTATAGAACAGTGAGGACAAGAAAAGGCGCCTATGCATGATCAAAAGCCTGCCTGAACAAACGTGTTTTTAGTTGTTTTTTAAAAGAGTTTTCAGAGGGGGCAGTTCGCAGGTCCAGGGGGAGAGCGTTCCAGAGCCTTGGTGCTGTCACCTCGAAGGCTCGATCACCCCTTGTTTTTAGCCTGGACCTGGGGATCACCAGGAAGTGCTGATCGGCAGATCTGAGTGAGCGGGTGTTGGTGTAGGGATGGATGAGTTCCGTGATGTAGATAGGGGCCTGACCGTGAAGTGCTCTGAAAGTGAAAGTGAGGACTTTGAAGTGAATTCTATAGTGTACCGGGAGCCAGTGCAGGGATACCAAAATGGGAGTGATGTGACATGATTCTTTTGACCTTGTGAGTAGCCTGGCTGCAGCATTTTGGACCATTTGTAGTTTATCTGTGGATGATTTGGTGAGACAGGTGAAAAGTGAGTTGCAGTAGTCAAGCCTAGAGGAAATAAAAGCATGCACGGATAGTTCTAGTTCAGAGTGAGATATGATGGTGCGCAGTTTTGCAATGTTTCTGAGGTGAAAGAAGCAGGTGCGTGTGAGTGTTTTGACATGTGTGGTAACCTTGACTTCATAATTTCATAATTTCATAATCAAAATGTTAGATTAACCCTGAAAACTGAAAATATCTGTAGTGATGGTAATTTAGGCATTACATAGACTCTCAGAGCACATTTCGGAGAAAGCCTGCAGGCCAAGCCTATAATGATAGGGTTGTTTGAGAGAGGGCCATTCCAGTCCCCCAAGAAACCAAACACCTAGACATGTGACAGTTGAGCACAGCAAGAAGAGACCAAAAGCGGAAATGCCTCTGTGGGACCAGAGCAATGTGGTTGAATCTTTACAATAATAGATTCAGAAAATACAAAGTGTCAGTTTGGTAGATGGGGTTTTGGGATGGCTCTTGTGAATTGAATAGTATTAACCTAAGGAGCACTGACTATACTGGGTTAATGTTATATCAACACAAGCACTATTAAGGCTGAAGTCATCAGACCTCATCATGTTGAAAACCACCAGGCGACACCCACAGTCCAACCCCCCCTCTGTCCAAAAAGGAGGGGGCCACCTGGCTGCTACAGGCACCCACACGACCAGAAGACACCAAATGAGGACTGCCTGTTTTTAAGATACTTGTGATTGGTGGAACTAGGTTAAGAGTAGGGAAGTCAGATAAACTATAAGTATTGGGGGAGTGCAGTTAGTTGGCAGGCCAGCTCAGGACACCGTCCCGTCCCCAGGGGGTCTGAGTCTGCGCCTCCATCGCCCACCACCGACCATGGTTCTCTACTTTGTCCCTATGTGAGTAAAACTGTATATGGAATAATCACTGTTTGTGATAACTAGAGTAAGATGCCTATCTTAGACCCAGGTTTAATCATGTAGGTGACAAGGAGTACTATGGTCTTATTTCATTAACATAACATGACTAATATTTATGTACAATACTGTCTTTGATGTAAAGAGCCAACGTGTGAGGGCTATTGTGATTTACCTCATCAAATCCTTTTGTACAATCATGTATTATGCTTGAAGTTTCCTGTATGTAACCAATGCATTATTCCACTCTCGGCCCACGCTGCAATTAAATGAATATTGGACCATAGCTGCTGGTTGTTTGGCTGTACACATTTATTCTCTACTGGCTATTTTTGGGAGCCCAGATGAGGACCATGTTTTCTATCACACTGTGATCTTTCCCTTCCTCTAGTTAGCAACCTCACTGTGCTGTAATTAATAGATATTCATATAGGAATATACGACAATTGGTGCCGTTTTTAAGACCCGTTCTGATTTGTTCACATAATGAGCATGCAGAAAAAGAGCCGGGGAGTTGGGAATTTGCAGTACAGAGTGGTGGCTGTCTGGAGGATGAGAGAGACGTGGGGTGAATAGGAATATTTATGGTCGTGTATAGCCACAGTAGGACCCAGGGTGGATATGTGTATTAATTGCTTACAGGACTGGTGGTGATGTTAGATTTAGGATGTCCAAAATTAACGGCGGCGCGCTCGTTGTTCAGTGAAGGGGCAATCATGAGCTTTTTGATGGTTGTGTTGTTATTAGAAACAGGAGGCCGCTGTCGACCTGCTTGCTTGGGGTTTTATTGCAGGAAATACGACCAGCGTATTTGTGCAGTGCCAGGGTAAACAGGAGGATGGAACTTGCGAATTTTTGATTATATAAGAGCGGCAGCCGACGAAGAGTTATTAGTCATATTGTAGGGACAAGTTAGGGCTGATGTTAGGAGGCGCTGAGGGAACTGGTTG
Source organism: Notolepis coatsorum (assembly GCF_963971535.1). Taxonomy (NCBI): domain Eukaryota; kingdom Metazoa; phylum Chordata; class Actinopteri; order Aulopiformes; family Paralepididae; genus Notolepis; species Notolepis coatsorum. The sequence goes on from NC_140172.1 coordinate 137,447,927, forward strand.
ACAAGATGTCGGGTTAGGAGGCTACGTGCAAGAGCAGGCCTAAGTGAGGGAAAGTATACGAATCTGTATGTCTGTCTGGTGAAAGCAAGGGTTTAGTTTAGGTAAAATATTTGAAAGAGATGGCGTCGGGTGGTAGGAAGTGGAATAGTCACAGATATGCGGCAAGGAGACTGTGAGGTGGCTAAGTGGTTAAGGCGGGGTAGCCAGACATAAAGAAAAGAATGTAGTGTAGGGTTAGAGAAAAGGTGTGATGAGTGTGTGATAGTGGGAATTCTATACCCTGTTAGTGGGTCGAAAATTGGTATTATTAAGTATATGACTGGGCTTGCCGCTCGGAGGTACTGTGTATGACGCGGGTAATTAGGAAAATATGGGGTATTTAGGAAAAGGACACTAGAGGATGTTCAGTGATCAATTTTTAGATGGAAAGTCGGCTTACACAAGAATCCAAGGTTAATAGCGTTGCGCCATGTAATCGATGTCTCGTACGGGGGGTTGGTTTGTTTATATTTGTGTATTCATGTATTTGTGTAAAATGTATGTGATCAGTAGCAAGCTTGACGAAGGTTGTTATGTTGTGACGTGGATCGGATCAATACTAGTCTGAAGCGAATCATATTGGAGATTGGGGCTAACTAGTTTAGCTCTGGGGAGGAGATGCGGTATTCTAGAGATGTTAGAGCGACGATGTGAAAAAATTTACGAAACGCTGTGAGAGCAATTGTTGTTAGGAAGCGAGTCGAGGCGTTCGTTGAGGTGATTGGGGTCGTTTTAGTGGTTAAATATGATGCGGTAACAATTGTGTACAAGAGTATCGTGAATGAAAGAAGTCGCATGATGATGACGTCATGGTGTTGGATGGGGAGTGTGTAACGTTCATGGTGCGTGAAGCCAGGCGGAGAGAAGGGTAGGAGAAATGATTAATGTTGATCTGTGTAACGCGTTGATATATGAGAATGTTTTTAAATTCTTTTACGTTAGTTTGTTCTTTTAGAGTGGGTATTTAGACATGTGTAAATTGTTTAGGGTTGGATTGGTACTGAGTGGATTGAATGAATGTACGAATCTCGAACGTGGCATAACTTGGGGCTTCCGGGAATGCATGGAACCTCGCATTGAGGCTGGCTAGGCTATTAGCTTGCATGCGGCTGTTTTGTGAGTTTGCGGGCGACATATGAGGTGATTAGAGAATGGGAAATAATGTTTGGGGAGTAGTAGTGGACGCGGTAGGATGTCGTGGCATTTTTAGGAATGTCGTGGCATGTTTAGGATGTCGTGGCATGTTTAGGATGTCGTGGCAGATTTTGGTTGTCGTTGCAACGTTATGGTGACAGTCGCATCGGTTGCTACTGCGCATGTGCGGATCGCTGTTTCGTTCATTTTCGCTCAGGGGATGGTGGTAAGTGTTAATATTTTTGCTTTGTGTTGTAGATCTGGAAGTGGTTCTGTTTATGGTTGTTGTTACTACGAGTATTTGTACGCAGGGGAAGATAGGTAACGTTATCAGTGGTTGGTTTAAGGGAGGAAGTTGAGAATGGGTTGCGGACATTGCAGTGTGCCTGTGTAGATGATTTAATATACGTGCCCAGGATTAAGCTGGGATTCATAAAACCGGTTGAACGGGGTAGATTGTATTGTTGTCTTTGATACACAGGGGTATATTTTTAACCGGGGGGAATGAGTAGTGATTGATTAAAAATAGTACAGTTAAAAACATACAGTTGTTAAGGGGAGGCAGACAAGAGATGGAGTCCCCCGTTTTAAATACATCATAACTTTTATTGCATACATGATACACAGATAAACGGTAGTTTGGGAGTAATAATAGGCTGAAATGGGAAAAATGTTCTACAAAATAAAATGCAGTAGGATCGGTTTGTCACGTGTGTATAGTATGAGGAAGTATTGAGAACTAAACCACTATAATGTTTTTCTGAAATGAGTGATGCTTACATGTATGATGAGTTGATGAACGTTGCCGGTGATAGGTTAAGATTTCACAAAACAAACCTTATCAGTGACTATTGTTTGAGAAGGGAAATACTGTGTGCACTGCACAAAACAAGTGTGTACATGTGTGATGTTGTAGATTATGGGAGATAGTCATTGGGGAGAAAATCGATGGGGGTTTATACTGCAAAACATTGCAGTGAGTCTATCAGTAGGGAATGATTTCGTTTGCCTGTGACCAAGTTAGACACACAATTTAACTACTCTGGGTCAATGTATCATTTAAAAGTGGGAACAAAATATATACATTAAGTCTGTGGGGGATGCTTAGGTGGTAATTTTATTACTTAAATGATGTTGTGTTAAAAAAGTAATTGTTTTAATCTGTGTGACATGTACAATTGTGAGCTTAGAATAATGATGTTGTGTTTGACTGGAGTTTAAAATATAGCTTGATAAAAAGAAAATGCTTGTATAGGATATACATTGATGTTAAGATGTCAGATTTAAGTTACACTGTTGGATTAATGTTGCTGCAAGTCTTTAGGTGTAGGCTTGTTGGTATATGTATTTTGTTGCATTGCTATGTTGAAATACTGTTAGAATGTTATATCTTTAAGGCCATTGATTTACATAGGCTGATGTTTTATATTAGGATTGATTGCAAAATCCTTGGGTCACAGTGGGATAATTTAGTGACAAGGGGTTTGTTTAGATGCTGCTATGATGTAAGATTGTGTTTTAGCAGTTATTATAAATGATTTTGGGTGTTCAATGATTAATCCTTCTGTTGAGTTACAGGGGGGTCATGGGGTAAAGAAATTTAGGTTAGGTCATGGGAGCTCACAGGTGTGACCCGGGCTATCTTTACTAAGCAATTTAGGAACGGCCCAAGGGGGGTCAAGAAGGGAGTGAGATTGGACGCAACAGGAGAGAGGTCACAGAGGTGAAGATAGGAGTGTACAGTTGTACAGCTGCAAACAGGGGCGGTTATACGACAGGGAGACGGAGTGGAGCTAGGCAGTTAGAAACAGGGTATGTAGAGGTCAGAGGTGAAGATGCAGAAGACAGTTGTAAAGTGATGACAGTTATTTTTACGACGGGGGAGATGTTGAGACAGAAAGCGGCTAATTTAAGAAGACAGGGTAGGAGGAGAGGTTGAATAGAAGCCAGATCAGATGAGGTTATTTACATTTGATTGGGGCGGACTATTTGATTGGATGAATAACCTGGAGTTATCACGGTTCTAGCAGGCTGGGGTGACTTCAGGTTGAAAAAGGGGTTCTGCTAGACCCTTTGAGTGCAGAGGTTAAGAAGAGATGGTATTAGCCTGATAATGAGTGTAGACTGATGAGAGAGCAGAAGAGGGAGGAACAAACTAAACCATTGTCGGTCTGTGGTTGATTAATGAGTTGTATGAGAGAGAGTTTGGAAGTATTTGTTTAGGTTCAAATGATCAGTGTGAACGGTAGATGATTGTGTGCCAGGTGGTATGCAAGTGTGGGAGCAGCGTGAAAGTATATGTTTATAAAATGAAGGATGTGTGATAGAAAGGACAAGGGAGATGATCTGTGTGGCTGAGAATGATGGAGAGTGTTGGTTATTTTGTGTGGTTGAGAGATTATGTTGTATAAAAGGGATTTTGATGCAGGAGTGAATGTTTTTTTCTTTGTGGGGATTTCGATGGAGTTGAACGGTGGCTGATTGAGATGCTGTTGGAGGAAGCATGGATGTCATTTTGATTTCAGTTCATATCATTTGAATGAAAGAGGTTGTTTTGTTTAAAGTAACAGCCACTGTGGGGTGCTCAGGAGGTGTGGATGATGTTGAATGATGATGTTTGATTGGTTTTTGATTTTCTTTCTTTTCTAAGAACTCTAAAGTTCAGGATTGAATGTGTTGTGGGACTATGAGAAATTGGATGAAAGCGTTTACTTTAGGTCATATTATTTGGTTGAGTGTCAAGGTTTAAAGTTTTATTTTGGAAGCAGTGGTGGGTTTGGTACAGATACACTGCTTTCAGTTAAGTTTGATTTTTGTATGTATGAGTGAGCGTGAATGTACATTTGTAGATTTATTTTCTAAGTGTTTTGATCTATAGTTGTGTGGACTGAAAAGGTGTTTGAATGGAACCGGTAGGGGTGATTGTGCTGACTTGAGAGGTGTCGAGTCGCAGGGACAGGATGCTGTTCCGTTTGAGGGTGTGTGTGAGAATTGATGATAGAGGGTAGATGGATGGTTTTGGAAAACGTGGTTTTTCTTTTCTTTCATGTTTTAAAAATTCATGGATTTTTTTCATGTTTTTGGGTGTGCATGGTTGTTACATAGACTGGGGCCACAACAGACTGGAGGTGTTTGTTTATTGAAGTGTGTGGCTTTGTTTGATTTTTTTCTCTTTTTCTTCCCAAATGTTTTTTTTATGATCTGGGGAGAGGACTGTTGAAGGCTGGGATGCATTGGAACAGATCGAGGCTGGGATGCATTGGATCAGATCGATGACAGTTAAGTAGTGCCACCACGATTTGCATATGGAATTAATGGCTTCCCTTATTAAGTATGTTGACATATTGTGTAAAAAGATTTGCTCTGTGCTTGTTTCTTCACCAGCTCAGTAAAAGGAGGGGAAGGCAGATCAACGCTGGGAGAGACATGAATACATTACATTAGAGCGGTAACGTAGGATTTCATTTTTCCCTGTTACTCTGCAGTCCAATGGTGGTCAATTACAAATTGTGGTGAGAGAATTCTTGTACACGGAGACCCCCGCCTATACAAACCCCATGCGGGTGGGGCCAGGTTGTAAAAACTGAACAGATGTGGTTTGGAGGAACTTCCACGCTATAATCGTCTGACGACGGGTTGTCATGAGATGAAGGATGACTAGACCTGGACATGTGACCTGGCCGGGGGGGGCAGAGCCAGTCTGAAGGCTGAGCTGAAAATGTGTGAACAAGGTTCTCTGGGGAGTTGTGGAGTTGTGGTTGGACTGTAGGGGACAGGGACAAGACTGAATAGGTACTGATGGGCTTTGTCTTGTGCACATTGATTTGGTAGGACGCGCAAGCAAAGGGCGGATAAATTACACAACGCAGGGTCAGATAAAGATGCATTCACATAAGTGAGGATATGGCCAGAGTGAGGAGAATGGGTGAAAGAAAATTTTCGTTGAAATTCTGCTTTCCTCTGACAAACTGAGCTGTAGAAACAAGAAGTGACAAGATTATGACCATTATATGTGTCATAAAAGGGGGGAGGATAGGTGGGAAGCAATTGATTGATTATGCAAATGTGATTGTACTATTTTAAGGAATAAATTAGCAGAAAGAAGAGATTATTTCAGAGAATGAATGTAAAATGAAAAAATTGTGATACTAATGGATCTTGTCTCCCCAGATCATGTAAACGGATACTGTAATTTTAAAAAATTGTGATTGATTATACTTTAAATGTGTAATGTTTAGATTAAATTGTTTTAATTGTTTTTAGCATATTCAACGTGCCCAGAGGAACGAGGCCTGATGAAAGAGTGGTAAACACTGTTTCATTTAAGGCAGAGTAGGTTAATTGGGGTTCTGGATGAATGGGTCATTTTGGATTCCCCGGGAGGGGGCCATAGTCAGGGGAAATGTGGGAAAGAAAAGAAGAAGACAAGAATGCCAAAATTGATGAGATGTACCAAAGAAGAATGGAAAAAATTGAGAAGAAAAATTGAGAAAAATTCTAATTTTTATGATTTTTGTTATTATGTTAAATTGTATGGCTAGTATGTATAGAAATTAAGTCAAGATAATTGTAAAATGACATTAGTAAAATGTCAAAGGGAGGAATTGTGGTAACCTTGACTTCATAATTTCATAATTTCATAATCAAAATGTTAGATTAACCCTGAAAACTGAAAATATCTGTAGTGATGGTAATTTAGGCATTACATGGACTCTCAGAGCACATTTCGGAGAAAGCCTGCAGGCCAAGCCTATAATGATAGGGTTGTTTGAGAGAGGGCCATTCCAGTCCCCCAAGAAACCAAACACCTAGACATGTGACAGTTGAGCACAGCAAGAAGAGACCAAAAGCGGAAATGCCTCTGTGGGACCAGAGCAATGTGGTTGAATCTTTACAATAATAGATTCAGAAAATACAAAGTGTCAGTTTGGTAGATGGGGTTTTGGGATGGCTCTTGTGAATTGAATAGTATTAACCTAAGGAGCACTGACTATACTGGGTTAATGTTATATCAACACAAGCACTATTAAGGCTGAAGTCATCAGACCTCATCATGTTGAAAACCACCAGGCGACACCCACAGTCCAACCCCCCCTCTGTCCAAAAAGGAGGGGGCCACCTGGCTGCTACAGGCACCCACACGACCAGAAGACACCAAATGAGGACTGCCTGTTTTTAAGATACTTGTGATTGGTGGAACTAGGTTAAGAGTAGGGAAGTCAGATAAACTATTGATGAGTATTGGGGGAGTGCAGTTAGTTGGCAGGCCAGCTCAGGACACCGTCCCGTCCCCAGGGGGTCTGAGTCTGCGCCTCCATCGCCCACCACCGACCATGGTTCTCTACTTTGTCCCTATGTGAGTAAAACTGTATATGGAATAATCACTGTTTGTGATAACTAGAGTAAGATGCCTATCTTAGACCCAGGTTTAATCATGTAGGTGACAAGGAGTACTATGGTCTTATTTCATTAACATAACATGACTAATATTTATGTACAATACTGTCTTTGATGTAAAGAGCCAACGTGTGAGGGCTATTGTGATTTACCTCATCAAATCCTTTTGTACAATCATGTATTATGCTTGAAGTTTCCTGTATGTAACCAATGCATTATTCCACTCTCGGCCCACGCTGCAATTAAATGAATATTGGACCATAGCTGCTGGTTGTTTGGCTGTACACATTTATTCTCTACTGGCTATTTTTGGGAGCCCAGATGAGGACCATGTTTTCTATCACACTGTGATCTTTCCCTTCCTCTAGTTAGCAACCTCACTGTGCTGTAATTAATAGATATTCATATAGGAATATACGACACATGTTTGTCTAGGTTCATGGCCTGGTCAAAGACAACACCCAGGTTTCTCAATGAATGGCTCATGCCCAATGTTCTGATGGAGAGATCAAGGCATGACAGGATGGATTACTTGAAACACGTCAGAAGTGGCAGTTCTGGTTTGGAGTTGGGTGACGTGGTCAAAAGGGCAAAGGCTGCAAGTGTAAGGAAGTTGGTGAATAAACTGAATAACTGAAAGTGATGAATGATAACATTCAGAAAAGAATGGGGTTATTTCCAGCCACCAAACTTGACAGAAGCAATGGTCAAGTTCCATGAAGCTGCCGTGACGTCATGTGGGTCATGTGAGGAGTTCAAAATGCAACGTAGTCGGCTGTACTGTTGATGCCTTCTAGCCATTACCGCCCTGTCTTTGGCAACATTACCGTAAGTACAGCACCGGTAACCAACTAACCATAACTTGTTGTTAGCAACATCCTGGCGATGTGGCAGTCCTAACATCAGCATTTTATCTGCCTCTTTTATATGTTTCCCCCTCGAAATGCTCAAATATGTGTGGTCCATGCTCAAACTATTGAGACACTAGGGCAAGTGTTACCAAGACCGGAAGGTAATGGCTAGAAGGCATCCACATTACAGTCGACTGCACTGCATCATGGACTCCTCACATGACCCTCCTGACCTCATGGCAGCTTTATGGAACTCCTCCATTGAGAAGAAGATGAGGAAGATCAAGTTTTTTAAGTTTCTATGTAACAGAAGGCTTTTGACTTTTGCTTCAAACTGACATCTGAGAAACAAGATTCTTAGTGCGGATACACTGAAAAGAGAAAATATTATTTTGCCCAAGAGAGTCAGAATGGGGAATTTGATTTATAATCAAAAAGAGTTTATTCAATAACCATTGTGATATGTAAGTGCCATTATTTACTTTAATTTGATTTCAAACCTTTATTTCCACTCGAAAAAAATCATTGAAGTTGCCATAATTTTCAATTATGTCAAGTTACAGGCAAGTACAAATAAATAAGTGAAAACACAGATAAAAAATAAAGAAAGAAATCTGTTAAAACAGTTACATATAGAATAAAAGACAAAACACATGAAATATAAATAAAGCTTACATATTGGAGCAGGGAGGTTTGTGATCATGATTTTAAATTGTCCATAGTTTAGTATGGATTTTTAAAGTGTGTTGAAGATCATTCCAAGCAGTTTGGGCATTAAAATAAAAGGCTGACTTTACAAATTCAGACTGTACTCTGGGGACCTTAAGCATACCTTAAGCTGAGGAGACTCAGGTCCTTCAATGTGTGCAAAAGACTGCTGCAGTCGTTTTACCACTATATAGTAGCCAGCACCCTTTTTTTTTTTGTCGTTGTATGCTGGGAGGGTAACATCAACTCAAGGGACACAAAGTGAACAAGTTGGTGAGGAAGGCTAGCTCTGTAGTGGGAGTTGAGCTGGTCAAACTAAAGGTGGTGGCAGAAAGAAGGACGATAAAGAAGCTGGTCGCTAACCTGGAGAACCCCTCCTACCCTTTCTATGAGGAGCTAGTCAAGATGAGGAGCACGTTCAGCCACAGACTCATACCACCCTGACACTCCTCTAAACGCCTTGGCCAGTCCTTTGTGTCAGTGGCCATCAGGCTCCACAACCAAGGCCATGGACTGCTTACTGCAGCTGGAGAATTAACGACAGTAGAACTTAAGAACTATTAGAAATGTCTGACTTTTAACCACTAAACCCTGGACAGACTATAACGTATATTATGGCCAGTAGGGAATACAGAGCCTCATCTTCACCATTGTGTATACTGTTTACTTTTATTTATAATTTATATTCAGATTCAAACTTTTATTGCCTATATTTATTGTTACATATATTATGACCGATAGCTTTCTGACAATGGCTTCATAGATAAACTAATAGCAATGTTTATTTTGGAATGCCAAAACAGAAGAGCAGCATTACAAAACAGGTCAATTGCTGTCTACAATGATTCATGGCAGGTATTAAACAACTATACCGCATCAATGAATGGCTCATGCCCAATGTTCTGATGGAGAGATTAAGGCATGACAGGATGGATTACTTGAAACACGTCAGAAGTGGCAGTTCTGGTTTGGAGTTGGGTGACGTGGTCAAAAGGGCAAAGGCTGCAAGTGTAAGGAAGTTGGTGAATAAACCGAATGACTGAACGTGATGAATGATAACGTTCAGAAATAATGGGGGTATTTCCAGCTACCAAACTTGACAGAAGCAATGGTCAAGTTCCATGAAGCTGCCGTGACGTCATGTGGGTCATGTGAGGAGTTCAAAATGCAATGCAGTCAGCTCAGTTCACAGGAATGTTTGTGGGGAATTGCTGTCCACAATGATTTGCATGGCAGGTATTAAACAACTGTACCGCAAAAATGAATGGATCATGGCCAATGTGCTGATGGAGAGATTAACTAAGGCATCACAGATGCCGCCCAGGTCATGAGAGAGAGAGAGAGAGAGAGAGAGAGAGAGAGAGAGAGAGAGAGAGAGAGAGAGAGAGAGAGAGAGAGAGAGAGAGAGAGAGAGAGGGGGGGGGGGTCATATATATAAACCGGAATGCAGGGTTATTGCCAACAATATGGGTGTCACATTGCCATCACAGCGGGTTTGTGATGATTGGACTTCTGTGATGATGTTTCCCCCCCCCTACTCTGCTGCCTCGTCTCCTGAAACGATGTCCCTTTGAGTGTCTGAAAGATCTGCTTCGAAGCCAAGATTCATCTGCCCTCGATTGTGTCTGCCCTGGACCTCCTCGAAGATCTGGAGAACCTAGCAACGAGAGAAAGAAAAGCAATAGGTATTATGCACAGTAGAGATACACTGAATATATAAACTAGTTACTTGTAGAGAAGCTTGACGGGTATTTATAATATTTATATATTTCTAATACCTTAGATTTAGGAATGAGTCCCACTCTGAAGAACCCAATATGGCCCGTTTCAATTTTGGTGCAGTCGACCACAGTCGAAGCAATGTTCTCCGGGGAGGGGCCATTACATAGAACCCCATCCACCTACAGTACAGGAAAAGTATAAAAGCACTGTATATATAAAAAAAAAAAATTATGTATTACCTCATGTATTAGTGTACAATATTGGTGTCATCACCTTGTCACCCAGTAAAGTGCAATAGTAATATACAATAACTAGTAACTAGTAAAGGTAGGTAAGGGATATGTACGTTTGTATACTTTTTATGTATTCAGAAAGTTGACTAAAGTCATGTTAAATTGAAACCACTGAAGTTGTAGTTAGTGTGTTAAAAGTTGTACTTAAGATGTGCTTAGATATATTGAAATGTATACTTTTGATGTATGTTACTTTTGCTTAATACTTTATACTGAAGTACAACTTCAGAGAGTAATCCTTTTTGTCTTTTCTGTTAAGTGTACTTACTGTACTGTAGATTACACTGACGGCATACTAATGACTAAACATTAGTCATTAGTCACTAAACATACTCTCAGAAAAGTACACTACAATTATACTTCCAACACACATATACTAAAAATTACACAATTCTGACTTGAGCTTTGCCTTTATTTACATCATTTATAAATAAACTGCAAAACTACATGATTGTATTAATCCCTTTCAAGTGTATGAAGTACTCACACGTGAGATTAGACTCTTATGATGGCGTCACAACAGATACTGACAAAAACAAACATTGTAGAACAGACTACATTTGATCTCCTCTTAGTTGTTGATATTAGCAAACGCGGCAAACAGGAAATCAACTGTAAATCCAGCTGTTTCCTAGCAACGCAAGTTAGAAGATTATCTGAAAACATTTCATTAAAGGTGCTGTAAGGTCAAGTTAGATAGCTCAGTCTACACTCTGACAGTCATCGCTGGTATAGATCGTCTGGTCAGTAACGCAGTCCTGTCTCCCAGTCCCTCCTCTCTGCAGTAAACACAAAAAACTTTCTGGTATCCCATTCCACTTTATCCAATCAGGAGAGAGAACCCTAGATATTCTACTTGTTTAACTAGTTTGTATTTCTTATTTTTGTCAGACCATTTGTGCAGTGTGGAGTTTTCTCCTGATTGGATACAGTGGGAGCAGGATACCAGGAAATGTATTTTATTATTTGTATTATTATTATTATTATTTATTTTTACTGCAGAGTGGAGGGACTGAGAGACCCATGTTACTGACCAGACACACTATATCAGTGATGGCTGTTTACTGCAGAGTGGAGGGACTGAGAGACCCATGTTACTGACCAGACACTCTATATCAGTGATGGCTGTTTACTGCATAGCAGGAGGGACTGAGAGACCCATGTTACTGACCAGACACTCTATATCAGTGATGGCTGTTTACTGCAGAGTGGAGGGACTGGGAGACCCATGTTACTGACCAGGCACTCTATATCAGTGATTGCTGTTTACTGTAGAGTGGAGGGACTGGGAGACCCATGTTACTGACCAGACACTCTATATCAGTGATGACTGTTTACTGTAGAGTGGAGGGACTGGGAGACCCATGTTACTGACCAGACACTCTATATCAGTGATGGCTGTTTACTGCAGAGCAGGAGGGACTGGGAGACCCATGTTACTGACCAGACACTCTATATAGTTCTTTTTACATAATGCAGAGCAGTTGTGCCTCATCTCTCTATAATCAGCTTTTTACAGTTGCCTTATTTTGTATGCTAAATTAATAACAGGTATAATTAAGAGGTGGATCTCCTCTCATTGTAAACGAGCTTGTGTTCTTCACCCTGTACAATATCAAACATAATCTCATTATTTGTTATTAACAGGCAAATACTTTTTTTGTTTGTAGGGTCTTGCCGTTAAATAGCAGTGCCTTTATTTACCATACCAAAATAATGTTATTGTAGACACATGTCAAGTTGTAACAAAATAGAACTATTCAATTACATAAATGCATGTGAAAGTAAAACGTGGATACAGTGTACTAATTATTTTGTTACCACAATTGTTCATTTGAAGGGTTGAAATGTAACTTGTCAATTGTTCATTTGAAGGGTTTAAGTGTAACTTGTCAATTGTTCATTTGAAGGGTTGAAATGTAACTTGTCAATTGTTCATTTGAAGGTTTGACATCTAACTTGTCAATTGTTAATTTGAAGGGTTGAAATGTAACTTGTCACTTGTCAATTAAGGATTTAAATGTAACTTGTCAATTGTTCATTTGAAGGGTTTAAGTGTAACTTGTCAATTGTTTATTTGAATGGTTGAAATGTAACTTGTCAAGGTTTAAATGTAACTTGTCAATTGTCCATTTGAAGGGTTGACATGTAACTTGTCAGTCATGGACCACATGTCGTGACTCATGTTTGGGGTTAAGATTTAAATATACTTGAGCCTCAGAATAGAATGTACTGCAGGGATCTTATCCATTTTGAACTTCAATCAATCAGAAATGTAAACAGAAATGGCTATTTATGAACAGATCATTCATCATTACTCCTCCTGACTTGATTAAATGGAAAGTGAATTGACCTTGATGTGTTCTTCTCACATTCACATAATCACGTACAATAAAAAAGAATGCATTGTGTAGAAAATGCAACCATTCAGAATGAGGACTGTTACGAAGGATCAGATTAAACCGAATATATATATTTATTGATTGATATATATTGCATAATATTTGTATATCGTTTGATATCCCTTGTGTATTCCTTGTACATATACACGGAATATCCCTTTAGCCTAGTACAGACCATAATATTTCGTTCTCCTATTGGACAGCGGTCCCTTGGGCGCCATTGCCATACCTCCAAGGTCTGGTTCAAAGTCACCGCCAAAGACTTGCTTGGACAGGAACGGTTCTGCGCAAGGATATGAGACAGGAATAAAGCTGGTACTAGTTTGTTCACCTAACGTATAAATACGGCGCAGGTGAATACAGAAGCACTTAGTCTAAGAGTTACCCAATAAGTTGAAGCCTCACCCACGATACAACGTGCGGTGAAGTATGGCCTGTTTGGCCCCAAATAGAGCATTGAGACCGCGTGCGAATTAATAACTGAAGTATCAGAGTTTAACGCTGTACCGTCGAGTTCGACCTATTCTATTAATTCAGTAATAGTCTATTTATGTATAGTGTATCGTGCGGCTACCGTTCTACAGTGACCAGCATCACCAACGTTTCCTCGTACCAGCTAGTGTGCTTATCCAGGCTGGGCTGCTTACCCTGGCGCTTTCACCCGAGGAGCCCTAGACAAGGACCGTGTGGATCATGTACACTGGATAACCTACCGACGACTGCATAGCCCTTTTCGGCTGGATTATATTTGCTTTTGGTCCTGTAATTGATGGAGCGGAGAATCGCCTACACCCACAATTGTGTGGGATTTACCCTGTGAGGAGCCACGTCGAGCCCGCCTCTCAGAAGCCTGAGGCCGGCTAGCTTTCTTCCATGCGGAGCTGCATGCTACGGAGAACAGCTGTATTCGTCTGCGGATCAAGAGATTATTGCACCGTCTCCTGTACTTGGAGTCTCTTTATCATCGTTGACCCAGACTCTACTACCGACAAATCCTCTCCCCTTGCTGGCTTACGACCGGAGGGACCCTACCAGTATCTCCCGCTATCTTACCAGAGTACCATAGATATAATTCCTAAGATTCAGGTTGTATTATTATCTCCTGCGTAATATGAGAATGGACATACGTTATTGATTTGCCTACGCACATTCCTTTGCCTTATAAGTGCATCCAAAGTAAAGTATATTATGTACTATCATTGCTGCTAATAAATACTTAAACCCAGTTTTGTGTGGAACCGAGTCATTGTGGGAAGTGTTCATCATAAGATTCCTGTGTACTGTATGGCCAGTAGTAATGTACATAAGACAGTAGTGGTTTAATGATACCATACTTATTAATACAGTCAGGGAATTGTACCCCTCAGTTACAATTGGTCCTTCGAGCCGGAGGGTAACTAGCGTAATATTAATATAGTGGTATTAATATTGACATGGCCAATGATGAACACTCCACAAAACGGTTCTCCTAAAATAGATCGCCCGCAGCGTAGACGGCAGACACCTCAGTACTTAGAGGATTACGTTGCCAGTATACTACCTAGCTTTCTACAGACGTTAAACGCGGAAAAAGTAGATAGTAAAATTATGTCCGACCCTACCGACCAGGCTACCCCGCCAGTAGAGACCCTAGTGGGTTCTAACGTAACTGACCAAGCTCACGGTGGGGACCAGGAGGGACCTGACATGACTCTACCCCCCGCCAAGACCGAAGAAGTAGTCCCCGGAGAGCTCCAGGATAAAGAAAGCCCTCCAGGGATGGAACCCGACCCACCACAAGAAGGGACGCGCACCCCGGAGATGGATCTCCTCGATACGCCACAGGAGAACGGATCTCCAACGAGTACTACCAGGAGCAGATCACCTCAACCAGCGTCTTCCCCCAGCGATGCGGACAAGATGCTGGCGCAGGCCTTTAACGCCAGCCTGGCAGCCTCAACCGAGCGCGATCGACTCCAAGCACAGACGCTTAGCGAGCGCGAACATTCTTCCATGGAAAGAGAACGCCTTCAAGCGCAGCAACGGAGTGACGAAGACCGCATACGCCTAGAGATTAGACGCCTCCAGACGGAAGAGAATATGGGAAGAGACCGCGCCGAAGCCCAGCGCGCCGCCGCCGAAGCCCAGCGCGCCGCCGCCGGTGCCCAACGAGAAGCAGAGCGCGACCTCGCTCTCACCAAGCGCGAAGCCGAGCGCGACCGATTACAAGCGCAGATAATGGAGCAGCTGATTACCAGGGCAACCCCCCCTCCCTCCGCACGGGGCTCCAGGGCCTCGTCAAGACAAGGGTCAAGGGCACCCTCCCCTACCCGATCAAGCGACCCTGAGCCCGACCACCAGAGAGAGCCTATACCCCTCTCCGAACCCCTTCCCCGACCGGTCCAAGCGAGACCCAGCTACAGGGAAGAACCGGTCTATACCGCGGAGAGGCTAAATAGACGACTACAGGATCTAGATGACCTGCCAGAGGAAGAAGAAGAGGGAGAGGAGGAGAGTCAAGCCCAACAGCATCACAGTACTCCACAGGACCAGGAGGTCCAGTACAGCCCAGACTTTACCCCCGCGGCTCTGCGCTACAGACCCCCGACTCAATTCACGGGTGAGCTTGACGCATGACCAGCCTCGAGGAACAGCACCTGGGTACGCGGGCCTTGGTACCCAGCAGGTACCAGCCCACCACGACATGTAAGAGGAGACTCGCCTAGGAGGCCTCTCCTCCAACGCTCACCGATGTGCCAGCCATCCATGGCATCGTACCTTGGCACACCGACGTTCCCGGACTTCACACACGAGAACAGAGCACAGTACACAGAGCTACGAATGTGCTTAGAGACAATGATGTCCGATGTAGCTGATGAACCGTACAAATATGCTATCCTACTCAAGCACCTCAAGGTGCCCCGAGCGCACAATATAACGCTGGCATATTCCACCTCTACTACCCCATACACCGCGGCTCTAGCAGCACTCGACCAAAGATATGGACGCATATGGGACTACGTAATACAAGAGATAAGGAATATTGACCGTCTACCCCCAGCCACAGACAATCGTTCACTAGATGACCTGTCTATCAAGGTACAATCCCTGGTAGGGATGCTGGGGGCGCAAAAGGAAAAGGGTATGTACGAACTGCACGCAAACTCTAATGTCGAGAGGATTTTAGAGAAGCTTCCGCCCGCCCGACAAGAGCGCTTCAGGCGGCAAAGAGACCACCGTGATCCTAACGGTCCCGAGCCATCCCTCCTAGACCTAGCCGACTTCCTGGCGAGAGAAGTCAACAGCCTACGGTTGGATACGTTCGTGCGGAGCACACCAAGCTCCAGAGAGGGACCTAGGAGAGCAAACGATGGCCGCAGACTGGTGACCGTCATGCACCAAGCAGAATCAGTACCGAGCAACAAGAACCACAGTACCCCCTCGATGAAAGAGAAGTGGAAGATGGTGTGCCCGTACTGTGAAAAGGAACACTGGCTGTCACACTGTGACACGTTCAAGAAGATGACCACCGACGAGGTGAGTCAATGGATAAAGTCCAACCGACGCTGTTACCGATGTGCGCGCAGTCACATGGCAGCCGATTGCCGCTTAAAGAAGAGGTGTAGTCGGTGTGACGGAGCCCACTTGGACGTCCTACATGACAGTAACAGAAGAAAGCCTGCACCCTCAAGCAGCACAAAGGCAAGTGTTATGTTCATTGACCCCGCCAGCAGCGGGGGCGCCCGGGTGCTCTTGAAGGTGGTCCGCGTAACATTGAGTTACCAAGACAAGGTCATGGACACCTACGCCGTCCTTGACGACGGGTCAGAGAAGACCCTTCTCCTCGCGTCCGCTGCGGCCCAGCTGGGGCTGCGGGGGAGCGAAGAAACGATGACGATTCGGACAATAAGAAGAGACCTAAAGACGATAAAGGGCGAGAATGTCTCCTTCACTATCGCAGCAAGCGGGCAGCCAGAGAGACGGTATAGGATCACTAACGCTTTCACCAGCCAAGACATAGGCCTGTCGCAGTACACCTACCCCATCGCCAAGCTGATGGATAAATATGTGCACCTGCGTCAACTACCTATACCGCTCATAGACGGTGCCACCCCGACCCTGCTGATAGGATCCGACCATGCACACCTCATCGTCCCGATGGACCGGGTCCACACTGGGCCCAGAGGCTGTCCTGCAGCAGTCGAGACCCGCCTAGGATGGACACTACAAGGCCCCCTCGCTAGGTCTCCTAACCGAACAGCAGCCACTAGCTGCCTCCACTCCAGAGTGACAGAAGAAGACACCACCCTCCTACAGCATGTCGAGAGGCTATGGACACTAGAGACAATGCCCTTTAAGAACGAAAAGAAAGACATTCGTTCCAAGGAAGACATTTATGCTATAGCCCTCCTCGAGCGGGGGACAAAGAGAGTCAAAGTCAACGGAGTGATGAGATACGCAACTCCACTCCTGAGGCGAGAGGGTATGCCTACCTTCCACGCCCCAAAAGAAGCGACGGAGTGGTATCTATTGAACACAGAGCGGCGCCGAGCCAGAGACCCCGCTCAAGAGACTGTGTACTGCGCTGAGATTGACAAGCTAATCACAGCGGGACACATAAAGAAAATTGACATTAAAGAGGCCGATCAGACGAACGAATCATGGTACGTGCCGCACCACAAAGTCCACCACAACGGCAAGGATCGTATTGTGTTTAACTGCAGCTACCAGATCGGATCACAAAATCTGAATAAAGAGCTCTTGCCCGGCCCAACACTCGGCCCCTCTCTACTAGGCGTGTTACTACGTTTCCGCCAAGACAAGGTCGCCATCAGCGGCGACATCAAAGGGATGTTCCTGCAGGTGCGACTAGTGGAGGAGGACAAGCCCCTGCTGCGGTTCTTATGGAAAGAGAGGATCGGGGACGAGCAACCATCCATCTATCAATGGGAAGTTCTCCCTTTCGGAACCACATGCAGCCCATGCTGTGCTACGTTTGCACTGCAAAAACACGTCGCAGAGGACCCAGCAGCTGATGAAGAGGTCCGACAGAGTGTAGGAAATAGTTTCTACGTGGACAACTGTCTGCAAAGCGTCTTGACGCCAGAAGAAGCCGAGGCCCTCCTACTCAAGCTCCGCGCCTCCCTGATCAAAGGCGGCTTTGATCTCCGGCAGTGGGCCAGCAGCGACCCTCAAGTATTGCGCAGCCTCTCCCCCGAGGACAAGGCAGCAAGCAGCGAGACCTGGATGGCGACCATCCCAGGAGAAGCCCAAGAAATGACATTAGGACTAGTCTGGCGCTTCAAAACAGACTCGCTCCATTATAAACACACACCCCTGACCAAGGAGCAGGGAAGGTCGACTGCACTACCGACCACAAGACGGAGTGTATACAGAACACTCGCCAGACAATATGACCCGTTGGGATGTATTCTACCTTACACCACCAGGGCAAAGATGATTGTAAGAGCGTTATGGGACAAGGACCAGGGCTGGGACGACCCCATACCCGAACACCTTGCCTCCACATGGAGAGAGTGGGAGACAGAACTCAGCTCACTCCCAGGTGTCAACATACGCCGCAGCTACTTCCCACCCACAGTGAGGCCGGAGACGTGCCAGATGGACCTGCACGTCTTCAGCGACGCCTCCGAAGTAGCCTACGGTTCGGTGGCCTACTTGCGTGCCCGAGAGGAGGGAGGAGAAATACATACTGCCTTCATCCTGGCTCGCTCAAGAATAGCCCCCCGCAAGCAACAATCTATCCCGCGTCTAGAGCTCTGCGCAGCCCTAGCAGGAGCGCAACTCGCCACGTTAATCCAACGTGAACTCACCATCCCGGTGCAAAGAACAATCTTGTGGTCAGACTCCATGACCGTACTCACATGGATCCAGTCTGATTCGTGTAGATACAAGGTCTTCGTGGGAGTCAGAATCACAGAGATCCAAGATTTAACAGAAGCAGCAAGCTGGAGGTATGTGGACACAAAACACAACCCAGCTGACGTCATCACCCGGGGAATGTCCCTGGATGACCTCACCCGCCACAATCTATATAGTGACGGGCCCGAGTTCCTCAATCTCCCGGAAGAAGAGTGGCCTACACCCACCCCACGGGAGGCGAGTGAAGAGGAGGCAGAGAACAAGAAATCTATGTTCTGTGGGTTGACACACACACTCGTCCCCACAGACCCCAACATAGACGACTGCCTCACCCTTGAGAGTGCGCAGCTAAAGACATTCCTGTGGCACCACCCAGAGGTTCAGCCCACTACTGACATTACTGCAGCTAACTACAAAGAAGCAGAACTTCTTCTGCTACAGCGAGCCCAGAGAGACTCGTTCCCCGACGAGCTAGACTGTCTACAGGGATCAAAGCCAGTCCCGTCAGACAGCAGATTGCTCCACTTAGCCCCTGAGAGCGACGCCCATAATCTCATCAGAGTGGGTGGTCGTCTGAGGAGAGCCCCAGACTCACCGGATGACGTCAAGTACCCGATAGTCTTAAACAGCCGACACAAGGTCACAGAGCTTATCATAAAGAAATACGACGAGGACGTGCATCACGCCGGGGCAGAGAGAGTCTTCGCGGAGATCAGACGCCGTTATTGGATACTGCAAGGGAGAGAAGCAGTACGACGTTTCCAGCGGACTTGTCTAGACTGTCGTAAATGGCGAGCACAGCCCAGTATACCCCGGATGGCTGACCTACCCCCCTGTCGCCTCCGACTCGGCGACAAGCCTTTTCACTCCACCGGTATGGACTGTTTCGGCCCGCTGTATGTAAAGAAAGGAAGAGGGACCGAGAAGCGGTGGGGTATTGTATTCAAATGCATGACCACCCGAGCGATACACATAGAACTCCTTCCAACCATGAGCACAGACTCATTCCTTATGGCCTTCCGAAGATTCACATTGCGGAAAGGGAAACCGTCTATATTATTGTCTGATCACGGGACAAACTTCAAAGGCGGAGAAAGAGAGCTGAGAGAGAGCTTCCAAGCTATGGGCCCAGAACTTAAGACCCACCTCGCTCCATACCAGATTGATTTCCAGTTTAATCCCCCGAATGCACCTCACTTCGGTGGAACTTGGGAACGAGAAGTACGTTCAATAAAGACAGCCCTGTACGCCGTGCTTGGGGCCCAGACCGTGGCGGAGGAAGTCCTAACGACAGTGCTCACGGAGATCGAGGGAGTATTGAACTCAAAGCCCCTCGGTTACGTCTCAAGTGATGTAGCAGATGTCGACCCAGTCACCCCCAACACTCTCTTGATGGGGCGGCTGGACCCCGCGCTACCACAGACAGTGTACAGGCCTGAAGAAGCGAACGGCCGAAGAATGTGGAGGTACAGTCAAGTATTGGCTGACAAGTTTTGGAACAGTTTCCTACTCCACTATCTACCGTCTCTACAGACCCGCCAGAAATGGGTGAAAGAAAGAGACAATTTGACAGAAGGAACAGTCGTCATGATTATCGACCAGTCACTACCCCGAGCTATGTGGCCGGCCGGCCGCGTAAGCAAAGTGATCACCGGTGCCGACGGAAAGGTCAGAGCGGCAGAAGTGCTCGTCCAAGGGCGGATATACACCCGGCCCGTGGCGAGGCTAATAGAGTTGCCAAGGCTCCCCGACACTATTGATGATGACCATGACCCCCTGACTTTGTGAACTGCCCTACCCTCACAACAGACATTGAGTAGTGGACAGTGCGGTTAATCTGTCTCTGCTTATCTAATTAGGTGGGACTAATTAGGAGGCGGCTGTTACGAAGGATCAGATTAAACCGAATATATATATTTATTGATTGATATATATTGCATAATATTTGTATATCGTTTGATATCCCTTGTGTATTCCTTGTACATATACACGGAATATCCCTTTAGCCTAGTACAGACCATAATATTTCGTTCTCCTATTGGACAGCGGTCCCTTGGGCGCCATTGCCATACCTCCAAGGTCTGGTTCAAAGTCACCGCCAAAGACTTGCCTGGACAGGAACGGTTCTGCGCAAGGATATGAGACAGGAATAAAGCTGGTACTAGTTTGTTCACCTAACGTATAAATACGGCGCAGGTGAATACAGAAGCACTTAGTCTAAGAGTTACCCAATAAGTTGAAGCCTCACCCACGATACAACGTGCGGTGAAGTATGGCCTGTTTGGCCCCAAATAGAGCATTGAGACCGCGTGCAAATTAATAACTGAAGTATCAGAGTTTAACGCTGTACCGTCGAGTTCGACCTATTCTATTAATTCAGTAATAGTCTATTTATGTATAGTGTATCGTGCGGCTACCGTTCTACAGTGACCAGCATCACCAACGTTTCCTCGTACCAGCTAGTGTGCTTATCCAGGCTGGGCTGCTTACCCTGGCGCTTTCACCCGAGGAGCCCTAGACGAGGACCGTGTGGATCATGTACACTGGATAACCTACCGACGACTGCATAGCCCTTTTCGGCTGGATTATATTTGCTTTTGGTCCTGTAATTGATGGAGCGGAGAATCGCCTACACCCACAATTGTGTGGGATTTACCCTGTGAGGAGCCACGTCGAGCCCGCCTCTCAGAAGCCTGAGGCCGGCTAGCTTTCTTCCATGCGGAGCTGCATGCTACGGAGAACAGCTGTATTCGTCTGCGGATCAAGAGATTATTGCACCGTCTCCTGTACTTGGAGTCTCTTTATCATCGTTGACCCAGACTCTACTACCGACAAATCCTCTCCCCTTGCTGGCTTACGACCGGAGGGACCCTACCAGTATCTCCCGCTATCTTACCAGAGTACCATAGATATAATTCCTAAGATTCAGGTTGTATTATTATCTCCTGCGTAATATGAGAATGGACATACGTTATTGATTTGCCTACGCACATTCCTTTGCCTTATAAGCGCATCCAAAGTAAAGTATATTATGTACTATCATTGCTGCTAATAAATACTTAAACCCAGTTTTGTGTGGAACCGAGTCATTGTGGGAAGTGTTCATCATAAGATACCTGTGTACTGTATGGCCAGTAGTAATGTACATAAGACAGTAGTGGTTTAATGATACCATACTTATTAATACAGTCAGGGAATTGTACCCCTCAGTTACAAGGACCGTGTGTAGACTCAACCACAATTATGTTGGAATAACCGCATCATTTAGTGGTCGAGTCTATATGGGCCTCATTCGACACGGCCCTGCGTCCGCTAAATTCCCGCGCTTGTTCCAACGTGATGGTGAGCGGCTGAGTCTACACACACGGTCCTCATTCTGAACAATAGGACATCGCACACAGCGGGTTTCGCGCTGCGGAAAAAACCAAAGGTTCGCTTCCTGTCCTCCTAGCTGGCGGGAGACTGGGCCTCGGGGGTGACCTCCTCGCCCAGCAGGAAGAACTTCAGCACGGGCTCCAGGTACTCCTTTAGGGTCTCCTTCACGCCTCTCTCCAGCAGGTATCCCTCCGTCTCCATCTCCGCGTTCTCCTCGCCGGACACGGCCTCCATGGCTGTCTGCAGGTACCGCAGGCCAGGGACGTGCACAGGACTTTAGAGGGGCAGGTGCTCAAAGGCTGAAAAGGGCACTACACTTGTGTGTATATATTAACCGAGCGCGCGTAGCGCGCAAGCACGATTTTTAAGGGCCCTTTTCGGGCGGGGGGCCCCCTTTTTATGCTTTTTTGGGGGGTTTTGGTGATCAAATATTGAATATTGAACTATAATAATCAGTGCAGGAGCTCACTTATCCTTGAAAGACACTTTTATCACTGACTTAAAAGGCCCATACATCTCCATAAATGTCCAGGGGGGAGGGAATAAGTGCTTACCCTACAGCCCCAAGAAGTGCTGTATATTCTGTATTGTTTAATATAAATGCATTTTTTATTCCAATCCCGATTTGTATTTGAGATTCCCAAATCCCATCGGACTTGACTTCTTCGTGTCCCTCAATGAGTGTAATACCAGCATTCAACTGTATGCGCCACAGTGGTTTCTATCATCATCATCACCACCCACGCTATGCATAAAATATATAGGTCCGCGGAGGAGGCCGTGCAAACTGCAATGGAATATGGGGCATCTCTCTCTCTGTCCCTAATATTTTGATTCTATCCTGACATTTTTCAGTTGGAAGGGCAGTCTATATGCGTAACGGTAAAAAAAAAAATATATATATATAATTTTTTTTTTCAAAAAGGGCACTTTTTTGATGAGGCTCAAAAAGGCAGGTGCTCAGGCACCCCTTGGCCTCTATGTGTGCACGTGCCTGCCGCAGGCTCACCAGCACCAAGGCCTGGGGGGGGGGGGGGGGGGGGGCAGGTTATATACAGAGTATAACTACGCTACAGAGGATATAGTCTATTTGCCAACACAATGAACCCGGAAATTTTGGAACCACCAAACTTTTATGATAGATATGGATAGTATGGGTCACCAGCACTTAGAAACTGCCGGATGCTAAGTTGTACATGTTGGGCAACTTTTTTTATTTGCATAATTAGCATACGTTTGTATAATCACCTAAATGGTCAAATCTCGGAAACTACTTGATCAATTTCAACAATGTTGGAGTGGTTTTGGGGGTTATTCGGGATGCTGAATCCATTTATGATACTCAAGAGTTTCGGAATTGCAATATTTACTGGAATTTATCAAATTTCAATTTCAAGAGAAATTCTGCTGAATAATATTATTGGGAAACTTACTCCTTGCTTACAAGTCTTGCTTATCATAGACTCAGGTCTACTGTAAGCTTTAAGTCCCACATTAACAAGGTGACAAAAACATAATTCTTCCACCTTAGAAACAAAGCTAAAGTACAACCATTTATAAATCAAAAGGATGCTGAAAAACGGATCCACGACTTTATTCCAAGCCGACTGAAGAAAATACTTCAGCTTATTCAACTCTCAGCTAGGCTATTACTGTAACTAGAACCAAGAGGAGAGAGGACATTAGTCCAGTGTTAGCTACCCTGCACTGGCTTCCGGTAACATTTAAAATTGATTTGAAGGTCCTCCTCCTTATGTACAAAGCCCTAAATGGAACCAGACCAAGCTATATTGGCAATTTTCTTGTCAACTACATGCCCCCAAGAACACTACAATCATCTACTTCTTTTTATTTTCTGCATTGCATTTATTCTGTCTATTTTATGCTCATTTGGTGTATTCTAGTGTATTTTCTGCTGTGAAGCACTTTGGGCTGCAATTCTTGTATGGAAGTTGTACAAATAACATTTATTATTATGATTGCCATCCATAGTTATTTGCTACCTCTATCTAGCAGGGCTAAAATGATTTGAAATGGTTTTGTTAACCCTCCTGTTATCCTCAAATTGACTTTACACTCTTTATCCTTGGGGACATTTTGACCCCAGCAGTTTAAACCTCCAGAAAATGATCATAATCAAAAGTGTTACCCAAATGTATGTTTCAGGTGCTTCATGTTACTTTGTTGATTACCTAAATAACCATTTAAATAAAACATTACCCCTACTCCCCCCCACCCACCCAATTATACATACATAATATATATTATGTTGTTCAAGTGGGGAGTGGGACCATGATAACTTTCCGTTTTTGGAAAGTAACGTGTCTGCTTGTGGTTGAGAGACAACAGGAGCATCTGCACTAAGGGTCTCATTCTCATCAGAGGAGGACGCCTCATAATCAGGGTCTCAGACACATTCTCTCCTAGACTTCCTAGTCACTTTCACCGTCAAATATCTGTGACAAAACTTCACTGGCAGAAAACCTTTTCTTCAAGGTAATTTTCAAATTAGAGTTTAGAAGGCTGCTATGCAAGCTATGTTTGCTCCTCCCCTATGTTGCGTAAAGTTTAGGTAGTCAAAAATCACAAATAACAATAAAAATACAGTCCGGGATATACATTCTAAAATATATACATTCTAAAATATACAAATGTTTAAGTGTATATGTAAAAATAAGAAGTCAAAAGTCCAGGAAGATTACCGGAGTTTGTACTGTCACTCTGTGGTGAGACAGTGAGGCACAGTGATGCATTGTATACTCTGATGGCTGTTGGAATTAAGGACTTCCTGTGCCGTTCAGTGTTGCATCTAGTCTAACACTGAACATGCTCCTTCTATCAGCCAAGTCTGTGTATAGCGTGTGGAAGGGGTTGTCCATGATGGTGTGGAGCTTAGCAAGGCTCTTCCTCTCTGACAGAGGAAGAGTCTAGCTCCACTCCCACCATGTTACTGGCCTTCCTGACCAGCTTATTTGTCACATATAAGGTACATGACATTACAGTGAAATGCTTGGTTCTGTATGAGCCCCCTGAGATTGTGCTTCAGACAGTAGAAAAGTAAAAAGAATAAAGACCAAACACAATACAAAATATGCAGTACAAGTACACAATGCAAACAAATGCAAAGATGAGTTAGAGAGGTAGTGCAAATCGTTTACTAATAAATAGATACAATATGGTGTAGTGTTAAAAAGTGTTTAAAGTGAATGTTAAAGGTGAGTGTTATTCCATACACATGGAATATGTATCTTGATACGATAGAGGGCACACATTGTGAAAACAAAGAACAATTTACCGCCTAATAGAGGCCTTGCACAGAGTGTTTAGAATGCCCATTTCTCATTGTTAGGGACCAAGCAGTGAGACAATGAGGAAACACGAGTTGTAGATGAAAACTGAGTTTTATTTACCCACAAGGTGCAAAACCATTGCAAACCAAGAATTTGATAACTAGGCCTATATATGGGTTTCTCGTCCACGTCAGACTCAGCAAGGAGGCCAAAAGGAACGTAATAATCCTTGTCAGAACAATGGGGCAGACTGTATAGAGGATACTTTGTAGGACATGACCTCGAGAACATTTGAACCTGTTTGGGGAGAGATTTCACACAGACACAACCAGGAATGAGGAAGATATGGATTGTGGTTTACCAAAGCACACTTTGTTCCTGGATTAGCCAGCTCTTCATAACAACTCATCGACAATAGTCTGGCACCCTTCCACCCTCATGACAACTACAGCATCACCATAAAAGTCACACAAGTATCTGCTTACTGCAGAGAGGTGCCCGGAGTTGGCTACATATATATCATGTAACTCTGACAAATGTTTTTGAAAGATGACTTTCCTGGTCTCTCAACAGTCCGGCATTGTTTCACTGGCTTCCATCTATCAGGGTGATTGGTGTCTTTGGGTTCGCAAAAGATACCACAAAACAGACATTGTTTAGAAAATTCAAAGGCATGAGAACGAGACATACGTTTCCCTAGCTGAGCTGAGCTTGCGTTTGGTTGCATTTCTAGACTTAGGTATATGAGCTATAACATGATTTGTGACAAACTACAGAGGCGGACACACCATGGGTAGCAATGATGTTCGATAAAGTCTCAGTTGTAGCTGAATCGTCAAGCTCTTCACTCCTCTGAAGCAAAGCTGTAATGCCTTTTGGTCCAGATGTCTTGAAGTCATTGTCCTTGCCGTTACAGGGCTCGAATAGGCATTTCTTCCTTGACATGTCAATCTGAAATTAACAAGAGAAGAATGCACTATTTGTATCCTCCATCTCTACACACTCTGGATACATTGCCAGGATGTACATTTCAGACGGGCTGTTCACTATTCTAATGAAAACATGTATTTCCCATGTTATTGGTATCCTACATGAACTTGACTGGTATTTGCATTACCTTTTGGGTCTCTTTCTCTGCCTCAGTGCCTCAGATATTCTATCACACAATTCTACATTAAGGAGAGCAAAAGTACCATATGAATACTTAGAATCAAACTTGATGCTTCTCTGTGTGACGAGGGATAGAGCCTGGTGATGCGAGGCTAGGTAATAACAGGTTATAATCACACATTCATATCATGACATACATTGCTAACATAGCTAACTAGCCATGCATTAACATTAGTTACTGTCAGATGGCTAACGTTAACCCTAAGAGCTGGCTTACTACAGCTTGTGATCATATTATATTCAGTGTTTGTTATTGGATAGTAATAAAACCACAGTTTGTGTATCTGTTTCTATTTTCTCAAGTTACTTGCACAACAACAATCCTTGAAAATCAGGGGTCTGTATTTTCTGCAGCTGCAGTTGCTCGTTGCCACAGTAGGAATGAGATCATGGTGCAAATTAGCCACTACTCACTTGGAAGTTTTGCGTTAACAATTAGCACACTGAAGTCTCAGTCAAGGCTAGGAACTGGGGTTCTGAGGACATTTTATAAGGTAACAGTCACATACAAAAATCCAATAGAATAGTTTCTAGTTGTGGCAGCAAACTGCTCCGCTGCCACGTGAACTCATGGCAGAGCTCAACTGCAGCAGTTACCCCAGTAACCAAGCATAAGCACCTAGAGTACCCCATTAGGCGCTCTACAAATTGAAGTTATTATTATTATTATTATCATTCTGTTTACAATTGAACATTCCATGAAAATTATCTATAAATTCTGCATCTTCTGAAACATTTATAAACAGAAAATTCATAAAGGATTGCACCAAAATATGGTAATTTCCAGTAAATATAGCAATTTTGAAACTTTTTTTCTTCTCTTAAGTATCATAAATGGATTCAGTATCCCGAATAACCCCCAAAACAACTCCAACATTGTTGAAATTGATCAAGTAGTTTCTGCGATTTATCCATTTAGGCGATTATGCAAATGTATGCTAATTATGCAAATACAAAAAGTTGCCCAACATTTACAACTTAGCATCCGGCAGTTTCTGAGTGCTGGGGATCCGTACTATCCATATCCATCATAAAACTTTGGTGGTTCCGAAATTTCCGGGTTCACAATGGGGCTCTATGGGATGGCAAATAGACTAATAGGTTATATACAGAGTATAACTACGCTACAGAGGACAGGTTATATACAGAGTATAACGCTACAGAGGACAGGTTATATACAGAGTATAACGCTACAGAGGACAGGTTATATACAGAGTATAACACTACAGAGGACAGGTTATATACAGAGTATAACGCTACAGAGGACAGGTTATATACAGAGTATAACGCTACAGAGGACAGGTTATATACAGAGTATAACGCTACAGAGGACAGGTTATATACAGAGTATAACACTACAGAGGACAGGTTATATACAGAGTATAACGCTACAGAGGACAGGTTATATACAGAGTATAACGCTACAGAGGACAGGTTATATACAGAGTATAACGCTACAGAGGACAGGTTATATACAGAATATAACACTACAGAGGACATGTTATATACAGAGTATAACACTACAGAGGACAGGTTATATACAGAGTATAACGCTACAGAGGACAGGTTATATACAGAATATAACACTACAGAGGACAGGTTATATATTTTGAAAGACCTATTCCAAATGCTATTACACTCATGTAATTACAATTACCTATGATTAATTATGAGTCATACCGAACACATCGGTGTTGAAACTCTAATGCATGAAAGCTTATTCCATCTGGTGCAGTCTTCCTATTCTACCGCTTGGTGCCACCGCTAACCATAATAACCATTAAATGTTCAAATGAATATTATGATATGAAACACGTTTGTCTGTAATAATCACTGATCTTCACTGTGTGGCTAAAATGGGGGGAATCCCCAGTGGAACCTCACTCCAGTGCAGAAGTGTCCCAGTGGAACCTCACTCCAGTGCAGAAGTGTCCCAGTGGAACCTCACTCCAGTGCAGAAGTGTCCCAGTGGAACCTCACTCCAGTGCAGAAGTGTCCCAGTGGAACCTGACTCCAGTGCAGAAGTGTCCCAGTGGAACCTCACTCCAGTGCAGAAGTGTCCCAGTGGAACCTCACTCCAGTGCAGAAGTGTCACAGTGGAACCTCACTCCAGTGCAGAAGTGTCACAGTGGAACCTCACTCCAGTGCAGAAGTGTCCCAGTGGAACCTCACTCCAGTGCAGAAGTGTCCCAGTGGAACCTCACTCCAGTGCAGAAGTGTCCCAGTGGAACCTCACTCCAGTGCAGAAGTGTCCCAGTGGAACCTCACTCCAGTGCAGAAGTGTCCCAGTGGAACCTCACTCCAGTGCAGAAGTGTCCCAGTGGAACCTCACTCCAGTGCAGAAGTGTCACAGTGGAACCTCACTCCAGTGCAGAAGTGTCCCAGTGGAACCTCACTCCAGTGCAGAAGTGTCCCAGTGGAACCTCACTCCAGTGCAGAAGTGTCCCAGTGGAACCTCACTCCAGTGCAGAAGTGTCCCAGTGGAACCTCACTCCAGTGCAGAAGTGTCCCAGTGGAACCTCACTCCAGTGCAGAAGTGTCCCAGTGGAACCTCACTCCAGTGCAGAAGTGTCACAGTGGAACCTCACTCCAGTGCAGAAGTGTCCCAGTGGAACCTCACTCCAGTGCAGAAGTGTCCCAGTGGAACCTCACTCCAGTGCAGAAGTGTCCCAGTGGAACCTCACTCCAGTGCAGAAGTGTCCCAGTGGAACCTCACTCCAGTGCAGAAGTGTCACAGTGGAACCTCACTCCAAAAAAGAAAAGCAGAAAAGTGTCCGCAAACTGTTGCGGTGGCTCAAGTCTAAAAGGGATTCTGTCGCCGTGGTTACTGTGCCTGGATGAGGAGGTGTTACTGTACCTGGATGAGGAGGTGTTACTGTACCTGGATGAGGAGGCGTTACTGTACCTGGATGAGGAGGTGTTACTGTACCTGGATGAGGAGGTGTTACTGTACCTGGATGAGGAGGCGTTACTGTACCTGGATGAGGAGGTGTTACTGTACCTGGATGAGGAGGTGTTACTGTACCTGGATGAGGAGGCGTTACTGTACCTGGATGAGGAGGTGTTACTGTACCTGGATGAGGAGGTGTTACTGTACCTGGATGAGGAGGTGTTACTGTACCTGGATGAGGAGGTGTTACTGTACCTGGATGAGGAGGCGTTACTGTACCTGGATGAGGAGGTGTTACTGTACCTGGATGAGGAGGTGTTACTGTACCTGGATGAGGAGGCGTTACTGTACCTGGATGAGGAGGCGTTACTGTACCTGCATCAGGACCACAGCATTACTGTACCTGGATGAGGAGGTGTTACTGTACCTGGATGAGGAGGCGTTACTGTACCTGGATGAGGACCACAGCGTTACTGTACCTGGATGAGGAGGTGTTACTGTACCTGGATGAGGACCACAGCGTTACTGTACCTGGATGAGGAGGTGTTACTGTACCTGGATGAGGAGGTGTTACTGTACCTGGATGAGGAGGTGTTACTGTACCTGGATGAGGACCACAGCGTTACTGTACCTGGATGAGGAGGTGCTACTGTACCTGGATGAGGACCACAGCGTTACTGTACCTGGATGAGGAGGTGCTACTGTACCTGGATGAGGACCACAGCGTTACTGTACCTGGATGAGGAGGTGTTACTGTACCTGGATGAGGACCACAGCGTTACTGTACCTGGATGAGGAGGTGTTACTGTACCTGGATGAGGACCACAGCGTTACTGTACCTGGATGAGGAGGTGTTACTGTACCTGGATGAGGAGGTGCTACTGTACCTGGATGAGGACCACAGCGTTACTGTACCTGGATGAGGAGGTGCTACTGTACCTGGATGAGGACCACAGCATTACTGTACCTGGATGAGGAGGTGTTACTGTACCTGGATGAGGAGGTGTTACTGTACCTGGATGAGGACCATGGCGTTACTGTACCTGGATGAGGAGGTGCTACTGTACCTGGATCAGGACCACGGTGAGCACGACCAGGCCGATGGTGACCATCAGACCCATGTAGTGGTGGACCAGCGCCTCCCTGCAGCCACGCAGGTAGATGTTGAGCTCCTCCGCCTGGTGCTCGTAGTTGTAGTGGGCAGAGTTGTTGGTCAGCTGGTACTGGAGACACGGCCGCGGGGAGCCAGGGTTACAGCAGCTGAACGGAACACCGTCCACCAGGTAACGGCCGTCTACATTACTCTTGATACGACTGTGAGAGAGGAGGAGGAGGAGGAGGAGGAGGAGGAGGAGGGAGGAGGAGGGAGTAGGAAGGAGGAGGAGGGAGAAGGAGGAGGAGAAGGGAGGAGGAGGAAGAAGAGGGAGGAGGGGGAGGAGGAGAGAAGAGGAGGAAGAGGGAGAGAGGAGGAGGAGGAGAAGGAGGAGGAGGAGGGAGGATGAGGGAGGAGGGAAGAGTAGGGCGAGGAGGAGGAGGAAAGAATCACATCCATGAGTTTGACAACAAGAACATGACCTATAACCTCCCTGTGTGACATTAGTTGTGACGGTTATTCTGTGACATTTAAATGAGATGGCTCTCTCTCTGTCTCTCTTGATAATAACTCACTCACTCTTTCACCTCCTTGATAATAACTCACTCTCTCTCACCTCCACAGAGTTGAATAATAACTCACTCACTCTTTCACCTCCACATAGTTGAATAATAACTCACTCTTGTAACGTCTGGGCTTTCTCTCCCTATTCAGGATTGGAAGCTCTGCTGTCATCCTGGAATTCTCACTCTGTCTCTGTAATTATCTTGATTGTCGTCACCTGCTGTCTCTGTAATTACCCTGATTGTTGTCACCTGCCTGTGTTTGTGTCACTGGTTCTGATTGAGTCTGCTGGCTGTATTGAGGCCTTTATAGTAATACTTTGCCTCTCTCTTTCTGTCGGTTCTTCAGCAGTGTTACTGGGAACAGCCGTCCATGGGCAGAAGTCGGATATCTCGCCGGTTATCATGAAGTTATCTTCGCTTAAGGTCGAGAACTCGGATCTCTCACCGCCCTTTTCTCTCTTTGCTTCTTTAAGTTGTTTATCTAAGTATCTTTCCTTGTATTACTATTGCTTTACCTTGTAAAGTATTGTTATTGCTCAAAGTGGTTCTGATAATAAAATAACACGTATTCGAGAAGAGCAGCACCCTCTCCGTCTCCATTCTTTCGTGCCACACTTGAACTCAACATTCTTACCTGGATTCCTAACACACTCTCTCACCCCCTCAGAGTTGAATAATAACTCACTCTCTCTCACCCCCTCAGAGTTGAATAATAACTCACTCACTCTTTCACCTCCACGGAGTTGAATAATAACTCACTCACTCTCTTACCTCCTTGATAATAACTCACTCACTCTCTCACCTCCTTGATAATAACTCACTCACTCTCCCACCTCCTTGATAATAACTCACTCACTCTCACACCTCCTCAGAGTTGAATAATAACTCACTCACTCCCTCACCTCCTTGATAATAACTCACTCACTCTCCCACCTCCTTGATAATAACTCACTCACTCTTTCACCTCCACGGAGTTGAATAATAACTCTCTCACTCTCTCACCTCCTTGATAATAACTCACTCACTCTCTCATCTCCTTGATAATAACTCACTCACTCTCACACCTCCTTGATAATAACTCACTCACTCTTTCACCTCCTTGATAATAACTCACTCACTCTCACACCTCCTCAGAGTTGAATAATAACTCACTCACTCTCCCACCTCCTTGATAATAACTCACTCACTCCCTCACCTCCGTGATAATAACTCACTCACTCTCCCACCTCCTTGATAATAACTCACTCACTCTTTCACCTCCACAGAGTTGAATAATAACTCACTCATTCTCTCCTCCTTGATAATAACTCACTCACTCTCTCACCTCCTTGATAACAACTCACTCACTCTCTCACCTCCTTGATAATAACTCACTCACTCTCTCACCTCCTTGATAATAACTCACTCACTCTCCCACCTCCTTGATAATAACTCACTCACTCTCTCACCTCCTTGATAACTCACTCACTCTCTCACCTCCTCAGAGTTGTTGAATAATAACTCACTCACTCTCTCACCTCCTTGGTAATAACTCACTCACTCTTTCACCTCCTTGATAATAACTCACTCACTCTCTCACCTCCTTGATAATAACTCACTCACTCTCTCACCTCCTCATAGTTGTTGAATAATAACTCACTCACTCTCTCACCTCTTCAGAGTTGTATAATAACTCACTCACTCTTTCACCTCCACGGAGTTGAAGTCCAGGTATCTGTTGCTGATCCACTGGACGTTGAACCAGTCCCTGTAGTCCGTGTTGCCGCAGCAGTGGAACTCCATCTGCAGCCGGTCGATGGTTTGCTTCTGGAAGCAGCGGCCCGGGGTGTCTGTGTCCCTGTAGAAGCGGATGCCGTTCTTCAGGCCCACCTTGAATGAATGAATGAATGAATGAAGTTTTTTTTTCTTACAGACAAATCAAACACACCCGTGTGGACTTGCAAAAGAAAAGAAAAAAATCACTAATGTACATATATTCAAGGCAAGCTCACACACAAAATCCAAAATCAACGACAGAAGAAAAGGAATAGGCTGAAGCACATGCTTATTTTTGCCTGTCCTTTACAAATTCTTAAAAACGAAATATATTTTAATATAAGAAAGAAAAACTAAAAATATGCTGCAAGATATAATTCTTTGAAAGAAAAAAACAAATGTTTGATGTTTTACTCAAAACTATCCTTTAAAGGCCAACTTGCAGGTTGTATTTTTGTTCAATAAACAATGTGGACTAGGCCAACGGTGACTTTCATGAAGAAGAAAAAAGATATATTGAAATTGACCCAGTTTTAGCGTTTTTATCAAAGATTTTGTCTGCCCAACACAATCACCACGCACGTGGATATTTTAATCAATGGTTCATAACGTGCACGTGTAATCGAAATGATGTCGTCACGGCAGGTGCAGGGCACCTGAGAGTCACACACACACAGAGAGTCTGAGAGTCACACACAGCTAGTGGCAGGCAGAGAGCCTTGCTACTACTAGCCGAGGAGTAATGAATGAAAAGTATCTGTTTCACCTAACAACACTATTGCTCCGTGATCATAGCCATCCATCTCTAAAGCTAACCACTATTTGTAAAAGCCACAACCATGTTACCATATTTGTATTAATGAAAATCATTGTGTCGTTGTACATATTGTGTATACACCGTTAGAAGCTAGCTAAGTTAGCTAACGTAGCTTAGCTTAGCTTGGTAGCCGAAACTCATAACATCACCCGATTTAAAATGGTTCTCTCCTCTTTGTATACCTTTGTCATCACAAGTATTGTGCCAAGGAACTTATGGACACGACAATAGTAGTAGTTATAAGGTGTTTGAGCTTGTAGCGTTAGTTAGCTCATAGCTATCTTCACTGATGCACCGAGTGCAGCTAAAGGGGCTACTATCGTATCAACATGCCGGGGCGCATAGCTTGCTAGCCGGCAGGATGTGTGTGGATGTGTGCAGTGCTTTGCCTCACAGGTCTGAGAAGAGGACCTACACATTTTACTCGTTCCCAAAACTATTTTACATGCACGACAGTAGACATAATGCTAACGTTAGCGGGGTAACGTTAGCCACAGCTATATAGCCAGCTTGATATATGACCCGGGGTCGGGGATACGGCGACAGCCCACAGACCAGTAGCGCTGCTGTACTGAACAACAGGCTGCCTAGTGGTAAATGTAGTTATTTTTTACGACATTAAAAACATTATAACTACCTTGTTTCAACCAGTTGTAGCTGGTCCATCAAAGTCTCCCGACGATTAAACCCATTTGCGTCTTGTAAGGCGTCCATTTGGATCAAGGAAATAGCTTTCTGCACTCGTCAAAACTCCTTGTAGTGGATCAGAAGTAGGGGAAAGATACCCGACGTGACGTCATGGCCCTGATAGCTCTGATAAGCTTTTTTGATTCGCGCGTGCATGTTATTCGTGCGTGGACCTTTTTACCCCTTTCGGAGTGGCATTTCCGGCGTCAAATGGAAAAAAATTAATAATTAAATTAGATACCAATGATGTAAACTACCCATAATTGAAGAGTAGGGTTTAACCTACAAGTTTATTTTTTTATTTTTATTTTTTTATTAATTTCTTTTTATTATTATTATCTTTTCCCCCCTCCTTCTTTTTCCGATTTTTCTCCCATCCCACTGTTAGTCGTTATGCCAATTCCCAACCCCCTTCCTGGTTGTTGCGCACTTCCCCCTACTGTTGGTCCGAGAGGCCGGAGACTGTCACATGCTTTCCTCCGACGCATGTGCAGCCAGCCGGCAGCCAGCCTGGCCGCGCAGATTCTCACCGGGAGAGTGTAACGTGTGGAAGGTCGCACTACCTCTCTCCAGATCCTACCCTTGCTGAGCAGGCGCCCCGACCGAACTGTAGGGGTCGCTGTCCACAACGCCCAGAACCCACCCACGGCTCCCCTCCCCCTAACTCAGCCAAACGAGTTAGTATAGCGATCAGCCCGAGCCAAGGCAATGCTGACTCTCCGGAAGTCGAGACCGCAGCCTCTTGCATTGGTGATGAGCACAATCTCCGCTACGCCACCTGACAGCCCCCCCTTTAAGGCTTTTTTAAATCTCCCCTGAGAAGTTCTTACCTTTTTACATGTTTTAAGAATACATAACCCTCTTACATTATACTTTCCTTCTCTTGGTTGAAAGAGACATTGGGTCTCATTCCTGAATGGATTTACGACAAGAAATTTGCTCTCAGGCAAATTTCTGCCGATTTAAAGGAAAACTCCAACATTTTGGGAAATTTGCTTATTTAACATCTTCCCTGGAGTTAGACAAGAAGATACATAGCTTTTTTGTCTCTGTGCGTGCATTTAGCTTTGGGAACAGTCGCTCCATTAGCGTAGCTTAACTTCATCACTGGAAGTGGGGGGGGGCCGGAGCCTGACGTTCCCTACAGGGTCTTACAGTCACCAAATACAACTCCAAAACGTTCCTGTAAACATGTTGTGACCTGTGTATTCACCACGTGGAGAAATAAAAAATAATTGAATTAGACAATTACGTTTTATAAGCAAATATACTCAGAACTATTTTTTGCTAACCACTCGAGTCTCTGGGCGCAGTCAGTGGTTTCAACGTGAAGCCGTGTTTGTTGATATTCTCATTCCTTCAAAGGATCCAAACCGATTGAAGTTTATGGATACCATGACTTAAAATCCTCTTACCTTGACAATTAAAAGTCTCCCCAATTTAGAAAACAGTAATCCAATGGCTGGTATTGATACTAACTACTGCACGCTCGGAGCTAACCGGAGCTAACACAGAACAGGATGGTAAAGCAAATATAATGACTTCCTTTCTGGGGTTTTCAAAATAAAAGTGCGACGCTTATAGCAGCAGAAAACGTTTATTTTGTACATTATCTAACGTTAACACGAACCTAAACTAACTTTAGGTTAGTTGTAACGTTAGTTTCGTACATGTTGACTGGAAGCAACTCACTGATAATCAACGGGTGTATTAGACCCATAGCTATAATTTAAGATATATTTTAAGCACTCGCAAATCTCGCAGTGCCCCCATTGACTTACAGTGGTGGCGTACTAGCGCCATCTCACGGATTAAGCTCTGGCGCTGAATGAGTTAATGGCTTTATTTGGGAGGAATCATAGTGATTCCTTCATGTCAACCCTACAGGCCTCCTTGGAATTAATTACTTAATCATAATTCAAATAAATATGACAATATTTGTATGATAAGGGCAGCTGGATTAACCATATCTGAACCAGCTATTTTGGACAAATGTATAATTACTTTAATTACTCAGATATTATGCAATTATTATGAAATGATTGAAAATAATAATTATTTAATGCCTTCTGTGGAATTTGTATTTCTTATTTGTTACATATCTGTTTTATTGATTAATTATACATTTAATTACTGCATTAATATTCCATAAGTCTTGTGTGCGCCAGTATAGCCTACGTGTCTAATGAATGAACAGTATACTTATATTATTCTAAATACTTGTTTCATTAGGATTTAGTAGATACTATATATGCTCTGCCCTATACAGTAAGTACAGTACACATATTAAGGCCGCCAGAGTCGGGCAGCAGACTGGTGGACTGTATCTGCGATCTCCTAATAAAACAAGTCATTAGAATAATATAAGCCTACTGCGTTCATTCATTACGCACGTATATACAGTACTGCGAGCGTGTGTGTGTGTGTGTGTGTGTGTGGGGGCGGGGGGTGTGCCCGCTGCGGCAGGTGGTCACGAGTAGTAGCCTGTATTCTGTATATGATGACAATACATTAATCTAATCTCATTTTGAACGGTCGCAAAGCGCTTCCGCCACCATTTTCACACGGCTGCATCATTAGTTGCATTTAATGAGCTGGACAGGTGTGTCTAAACCCTCGACTTTTCTCGATTTCATTTGCACACGGCACAGAGCCTGCCTTATAAGGAGCTCTGGAGGCGTTGTTTTGTATGCAAATGACCTAGATGGGGGACGCGCGTTCATGTTTCAGAGCGGTGACATTCCTCATCGCGGCATCTCAGCTGTGATAGTTTGAGGCAGTGGCGTCCTTTCACTAAAAGGCAAGGTATGGCGAGGAGGGGGGGGGGGGTGGTGAAGGGGCGGTTTCCCCCCCTTGGTGGATTTTTTTTGTCAAATCAGTTGTGCAATAATCACTTTTGGTGAGTTGTTTCTATACAGTTCAGTTATATGACATTTAGGTATGACACAGGACTACACAAGCATTTTTAGTATAGAAATGTGTCAACAGACTAAAGCAGGGAACCACAATATTTTTCATACGAATTATGCAGAATGTAATATCATAACTGTCTATTACTTTTCTTGCAATTGAGCCAATTTTCCTTAGGTACGGTTTTGAGGTGTGTGTTCAACAGAATGTAGTATCAAAAACACATTCACAAAAAGTATGGGTTACTGAATGCTGAACTGCACTATTATAATCACTAAGCCAGACCTTACCTGTGTCCCTGTATCACTTGTCTCTGCTGCCCTTTGATAAAAAAAAAAACGTCCCTATGTCCATTTTCCTTTTTTTTGGCATATTACAGTTAGTCACAGCAAAAGTCACCTAGTAAAAGTGAGATAATTGACAATAATCTTTTTTTTTTTTTTTTTTTACATTTTTATTTGCCAAGGTATGGCGAGTGCCATACCTTGCCATACCAAATGGACGCCCCTGGCGCAGGAGTGTGATAATTAGAGCATGCCTACTAGGGGTGGTTGTTAGGCCGCACCTAGGTATGCACCGCAATTACTGTACATTACATAGCCTAGTCTAACCAGTCCGAGTGCATACATAGCACCTGGCGCAAGCTGTTTGTGTTTGTTTGCGCCACTTTGTCGGCAACACCTTGGCAACATGTGTACAATTAAGTTGAACAACTTTATGTTCACTCGTGCTGCGGCTGAAGGAAGTGGCGAATATGGAGGCGCCTGTTGGAGTGAGTTGGGGGCTGCTGCTGAAGACCCCCAACCTGACCCAGCTGGCTTCATTCTTCCTGAGCATCCCCTAATGCGTTCGCGCAGAGGCTGTTCTCCCTCATGACTGGTCCGTGGACGGACCAGAGAAATAGATGCAGCATGGGGAGTGAAATTCAAGTCAAAGCCAATTTCTCTCTGACATGTCAATGTTTTTATGTCTTGGTAAGAAGGCTCTACTTGAATTTGCATTTTCCAGTAATAAATATAAGTTCCTCACGTGCACTATGGTGCTCTCCATGGTGCTGGAACCTTCGGAGGTTTGGGAGGAGTAATGAAAGTGCAATTTATATTGGCCTACAATTTATGCATTTTCTTGTGTTACAGCCATTTGTTTAGCATTTGTAATTTCAGGATAACACACTTTGTAGGCCTATAACTCATGCTACTCATGTTATTATACATCCTGTATATAACTGTGATATATTAACATTTTAAATGTTAATTCAAGTTAAAACATTTAAATAAAAGTTATCATTTTAATAATTGTAAAATGTTGTCAGATTATCATTGAATGAAAATGTTTTACTTTGTAGTGTTCTGGACAGGTTTAGAATCAAGGAAGCCGGTGTGACAATGTATGCACTTCAGTATCACATTACAAGAGAGATCACATCATCATTGACTTTAGGAAAACCACACACTAAAACACCCATGCTCATCAACAATCAACCCATTTCAGCCACAGACACATTCAAATACCTAGGAACAGGATCAGCAATAAACTAAACTGGGACCATCACACCACTCATCTACTCAAAACAGCCAATCAAAGACTATTTCATCTGAGACAACTCAAGAAATACAAGGTTAGGAAGAACTTAATGGTACAATTCTACACAGCCATAATACAAAACATTATTTCATCATCCATCACTGTATGGTACGGCAACACACTGAAAAAAAAATCTCAGAAAGGCCGCACCCCCTGCCAATTTAAAGTTCCAACGTGCCTGGTTTTGGGTGAAACTGGATGGACTGGCTAGGTCGGCAGAACTCCTGTCCACTATAAAGGTTGGCGGCTAACATCATTCAAGCCCCTTTCACCTGTATCATTTCCTTCAAGCATTTGGCCATCTTTAAATTGCTCTTTTTTATCGCCTTTTTGGTAGATTCTAGACTCGTAATATTCTTGCTATTTACTTTCTGTATCATCACTTATTCATTCACCACATTACACCAAAATGCCTCTG
This sequence comes from Notolepis coatsorum, assembly GCF_963971535.1. Taxonomy (NCBI): domain Eukaryota; kingdom Metazoa; phylum Chordata; class Actinopteri; order Aulopiformes; family Paralepididae; genus Notolepis; species Notolepis coatsorum. The sequence continues at coordinate 137,486,890 of NC_140172.1, forward strand.
CAGTTTGAACTGTGTCCTGGTAGAATGATCGGGGGCTCCAACCCATGCTTCGTCATTGCTGAAATTGGACAAAATCATCAGGGTGACATCGAGATTGCTAAGAAAATGATCAAGATGGCAAAGGTAGTATATAGATGAATTTATTCCATGTATGTAATATATTGTAAATATTATGTTTGGGCTGATATCAACATGAATTCAGTCATTGTCACTCTACCCCTTGACTCTTGTCTTTCTCCACTGCTCTAACGTTTCTCATCTACTCGCCTCACACAGGACTGTGGAGCTGATTGTGCCAAATTTCAGAAAAGTGAACTGGAGTGCAAGTTCAACAAGCGCGCTTTGGAGCGGCCCTACAACTCCAGACACTCCTGGGGGAAGACCTATGGGGAACACAAGCGTTATTTAGAGTTCAGCCACCAGCAGTACAGAGAGCTGCAGAAATACGCCCACGAGATAGGGATTTTCTTCACGGCTTCAGGAATGGATGAGGTAAATTAATCACTTGATTGGTTCAAAAGTATAGATCCTTTTCAAAAATGTCATTTTAACTCATCTTTGAATTTGAGGTGGGAATACTTGAGCATTTAAAATACTTTATGTAAAATAAATATTTCCTTTCTTTATTGCATGCTGTCTAGTCTAAAATCAAATTTTTTCACCAAGAAGTTTAAATAATTTGTCAATACTGCATGTCAATTAGTTATCCTCGATAGCACACTGTCATTCAAATCCCACATAAATAACATCACACGGTCCGCTTACTTCCACCTATGCAACATTAGGTGCCGCCGCCCCTGTGCCTCAAATAGATCCGCTATCAGCTCTATCTTTAATCTTTCAAAATGTTCAGTTGCTATCGCTATTTGCTTTATCTTTAATCTTTCAAAATGTCCAGTTGCTATTGCATGCACTCATCTGTGTTTCACTACACACATGAGTGCATGCTTACCAACTGTCCGTCTGCAACACTACTATCACCAACATCTAAGAAGGGAGATCCCCCCTTGAATGGCCCTTCTAAGGTTTCTCTCCTCCACACTGCCTGTGGAGCTTTTTTCCCTATTGGTAGGTTTTAGTGAGTTTTTCCTTACCTTCGCGTGGGGTATGTCTGGGAGTGCTTGCATTCTTTAATTTTTTATTTAAATTTTTTGCATTCATCTAAAAATGTTTGGACCTTATGGTGTTCTTGTTCTGTTCTTGACTTATTGTTATGTTTTCTTCTTGACTTGTTTAAAGAAGACCTGTACGGCCCATGGGGACATTAACGTGTGTTGTCGGGCCTTATAAATACATTTGATTTGATTTGATTTGATTAATCGTCTCCGTCCCTCACTTACACCCACCAGCACCGCTATTCTTGTTCACGCCCTGGTCAAATCCCGTCTGGATTACTGTAACTCCCTCCTCATTGGTCTCCCACACAAGTACCTCTATAAACTCCAACTGGTCCAAAACTCAGCCGCCCGAATTATCACCAGAACTCCCTCCACCAACCACATCACTCCTGTTCTCCACCAACTTCTCTGGCTGCCTGTCAAGTCACGCACTGACTACAAAGTATTACTACTCACTTTCAAGGCCCTCCATAACCTAGCCCTTCCTTATCTCACGGAACTTCTCCAGTCCTACACTCCCTCTCGGTCACTCAGATCCTCCTCTTCCTTCCAACTTGTCACTCCCCCTTCCTGTCTGACTACCATGGGATCCAGAGCCTTCTCCCGCTGTGCCCCCCGCCTCTGGAATTCCCTACCACAAGAAATCCGTGAAATAGATAACCTCCCCACCTTTGTTTCCCGTCTCAAAACACCTCTGTTCATTCTGGCATACTCACTTTCATTTAAAGTTTATTACAACTGCTCCCCTATGTAACTATGTAACTCTGTAATACTGTGTTTTTACTGTGAAATTGTATTTGTTTTTAACCCTGTACGGTGACCTTGGGTGCTCAGAAAGGCGCCTTTAAATAAAATGCATTATTATTATTATTATTATTTTATATGAATGTTCATATTATTTCTATATTTAAATTTGTTTCCCATAGATGGCCGTGGAGTTCCTTCATGAGTTGAATGTGCCTTTTTTCAAAGTGGCTTCCTGCGATGCAAACAACTTTCCCTATCTGGACAAAACTGCTAAGAAAGGTCTGACCTAATCTATTGATAATTATTATTGTAGCGTGATGAGGTGTGGCTTTCTTATGCTCAGCGTGTCTGATGCCCCTGACAGGAAGCTGGTGTAACCGGTCTTATTTGACATGCCCTGAGTGGGAGTTGAACCCAGGTCTCCCGCGCCGCGGGCGACATTGCAGACCACTATACCAAGAGGTGAACTCACCTCTTGGTAATGGGTCTGGATGCCTCTGGGGAGTGAGTTTACTTGCAGTACCGCTTAACGTCCACAGCCACTTCACTATACATTATGATGAATTGAAAATGGGGGGCCCTGATGTAAACAAGACGAAAGTCTTTCTCTGGTCTGTATCCCCTTAACAATTGTATGTATTGAGCTGTACTGTACTCTACCCATTCTGCAATCTGTTAATAAAGTTTTCAATCAATCAATCAATCACAGTCCATCGTGACTGTGGATAGACATGCGGTACCTCCGTTACACTGGGGGATAAGGTACTAAGATAAGATAAGATATTCCTTTATTGATCCCCTTCGGGCGTCATATCAGCATGGGGGAGGAGGTAGGGGAGGTACTGGTATGGGCATGGTAATAGTACAAAGACATAAATATAGAATTCGATCTGAATATAAAATATGAGAAAAATAAACAGTGTAAACAATATGATTAACTCTGAATATAAAAAGGGTAATGCATTAAGGTTTTCAAATGAATCCAAAAAAGAAAAATACGTTAATAGTTAGTATACGTTAATATTGACAGTCCTACTTACAACATAACTACTCTCTTCACCCACATCTTGGAGTTGAAAGTTATTATTCAGGCTAATCTGGTAAAACGTCAGCTTCAAGCCTCTTACTTTCTAGCCTACAATATTCTATAAAAAGTTACGTTGCAGTGACGTGGAAGCCATTAGTGGTTCATCCAGTAAACTTGAAGACCACTTTACCTCAATTATTTGGCCCATTATTTTATGGCCCATATATGGGTAGTGGCTGAGTCTTTGGCAAACCCTGTCTTACTGTATCTGCAGGCCGTCCCATGGTGGTGTCCAGCGGGATGCAGTCGATGGAGACCATGCGTCGGGTTTACAAGACGGTGAAGCAGCACAACCAAAACTTCACCATCCTGCAGTGTACCAGCACCTACCCGCTGGAACCTGAACATGTCAACCTCAAAGTTATTGCGGTGAGTAGAATATAGAATACAATACAATAGAATTGAATAGAATTTAAAGACTAATAAACTGGGCAGTTACTCTGAATGTGTTGTTACTCTCCGACAGAAATGTATTCATTCATTGGAATGAAAGAATCCGTTACCGATGCGTTGTTGCATTTCAGCTGTCTCATATGTTGAAATTATCCTACTTTTGCGTTGAAATGCAAAAGCTAAACCAGATTGTTTTCAAGCATCCTTGACATCCAAGGACAACGATGTAAATAAGTCATTGCGCCTTTTTCGTTCCTATCCTTGACAAAATAAATAAATAAAGTTTCTATCTATCTATCTATCTATCTATCTATCTATCTATCTATCTATCTATCTATCTATCTATCTATCTATCTATCTATCTATCTATCTATCTATCTATCTATCTATCTATCTATCTATCTATCTATCTATCTATCTATCTATCTATCTATCTATCTATCTATCTATCTATCTATCTATCTATCTATCTATCTATCTATCTATCTATCTATCTATCTATCTTATGTTGAGTTTTCAGGGATAATACCCCAAATCTAAAAACAAAATTTTAATTCAAGAATAACAGCACATTTGGTTTATAACCATGTCCTGACCTGTTTTGTGGTGATCATTGTTTGTCATTGTCATGTTTGAGACGTAAGTTGCCTTGTGTTTTGATGAGCCTTGTATCTGTTTCTCATTGAATTCTTGTAATTTTTTTATTTTTTCGTCTTTTTGGAAACCATTCTGTTTATTGCATATTTTGACCAGTGAAAAATAAAAGGAAACACTGTCTACAACTTCTGTGCTCCTATAATTCAACCACTTGGCCAATCCTTCCAGTGATGGGCAGTAAGGTTGTTACATGATATTCCTCATGGAATGCAAAAAAAATAACAATATCATATATATAATGTTCAAATTATGTTATTTCTAATTCCCATTCAATAGTGACCGAAATGTGACTCTTTTTGCCCTCCTTCTACAGGAATACCATAAGGAATTCCCTGACATTCCCATCGGATATTCCGGACATGAGCGGGGAATCTACATCACTGTGGCTGCTGTGGCGATGGGGGCAAAGGTTGTAGAACGCCATGTGACCTTGGACAAGTCTTGGAAGGGAAATGACCACGAGGCATCCCTGGAGCCCTCAGAGCTGGCAGAGCTGGTGCGAGCCATCAGACTGGTGGAGAGGGCCTTTGGAGCCCCTACCAAATTCATGCTACCCTGTGAGAAGACTTGCCATGATAAGGTTGGTTCAGCTTCAAGGCCACTTTTTAGTCAGTTACATTTCAAGTAGTTTATGTTTACATTTAGTCACATTGAGGATGTCCAACACAAACGGTCTGAGGAACGCACGCAGTATTGTCAAGGACACCTCTCACCCCAATCACTGACTGTAGGCTGAGTAGCAGACTAGCAGTGCATGGAACTTAAGTAAGGTATATAATCTTGAAATAACCAATAGAAATGCTAGACATTACATTTACATTTACATTTAGTCATTTAGCTGACACTTTTATCCAAAGCGACTTACAAGTTCTGTACGACAAGTCATCAAGAAGGGCACAACTCTATAACAATGTTCATCAAAGTAGCTGAAATGGTCAAGTGGGCTGGGAGAACCAATAGAAAATTCCTATTGTTTCGCAATAGTTTAGTGTGCTCTGCAGATCGGGCCGTCAGACAGACTTGCGCTGGTTGTGCAAGGGAGGATATAGGGAGCAGTGGCGGCTCTACCACTAGGGGCGCTCGGGCGCCGCCCCCCCTCAGCTCCTACCCTGGTTATATGAGAGAACAAGAAAAATAAGTTTTTAGTTTTTTGTTTTAAAGCCCTATAAATAATATAAACATGTTTAAAATTAATAATATTTACTCATTTTAAGTATGTTTGTGTTTCCAATGCACAATATAACGTTATTATATTAAAAAATAAATACTCGTTTTCTTGAACAGGAAGTGACGTTTTTTATTTATTTTTTCGTATTTCTCGCCCGGGCTAGAAGCGATAGCGCTCTGAGTGCGCGTCACAGTTTGATCGCTGTCTCCGTCACAGCCAATCAGTGCATACGGCGTTGTGCGTTGAAATATGACTATTATGTTGGAATCCGAGCGCGATTTGAAGCGGTCTAGCCAGCAGCGTGAACTTCCGTGAAGAATTTCCATAGCCGCATTTCGCGGAGACGCTCTCTGATTGGCCGACGCCAGTATTTTTTTCCATGGCAGAATTTCACAGAGACGATCTCTGATTGGCCGAATCCAATTTCTAATGTTCCAATTCTAGCTTCTAGCTTGGTTCCTAGGTTGGTCCTAGGTTGGTCGGTGGAGATAGTTGTGTTGTTGTGAGATGCATGCAGCTGTTTGTCTTAGACGAGCGTGCCGTGACTGCAAGTTCTTTAGACTGTTAAGCTTAGGCACTCTTTCAAAGTTGGTTAAGGTTAGAGTTTGTCTTAGAGCATGGCGATAGAACGCCAGGTAGTTTGCAGTCTGTTCGAGCGGAAATGGACAAAGGAATGTACTTGTTGAGTGTTGTGCTAACGAGCTCAGCTAACACTTGGCTAACAAGCTATATGGCGGATTATACACGTTTATCAAGCTCTCCTGCCCTGGACGTTTCAACTAAACAGTGAGTCTCTCTCTCTCTCTCTCTCTCTCTCTCTCTCTCTCTCTCTCTCTCTCTCTCTCTCTCTCTCTCTCTCTCTCTCTCTCTCTCTGTGCTTAACGTTAACGTTTGTAAATAGTTTTTTTTAGGAGCAGTACTACTGCTGGCCATTCATGAAGCGAGACATTGCTGATTGTTTATTTATTTTATAACACAAGACTATGACTACCAACTGCCTAGCCAGCCGTGTATCAATCTTGGATGCAATAATAACGTTACTTACCACACTGACTATGTCGATGGCTCATTGATTTAACTACTGCAGCTCTCTCGGATTGAAAATACGTGGATTATGGCTTGTTCAATATCGTCTATGTTTGAATGAATGAATGAATGAGAACTTTATTAACAGATTGCAGAATGGGTACAATACAGTACGGCTCAATACACACAATTGTTAAGGGGATGCAGACCAGAGAAAGACGTTTGTCTTGTTTACATCAGGGTCCCAGATTTTCGATTCATATCGATAGTTTAATAGCTAGCCTTGGCTCGTTTAACAATATGCAAAATATGTGTACAGCCCTGTACTCATACTGAAGTTATTCTTGGTATATAATAGGTCTGATTGTGTAACGAATCGATTCCACGTCGCGCTGTGTGTGAGAGAGAGAAGGAGAGAGGGAGAGATCTGCCTGTGTTTGTAGACGGGCGAGTTTTGTTTCTAACTTTTCTATTTATATATTGTGTTTCAAGTTGTGAATTAGAGTCTAGACTATACTTTATTTGACTGGTTGTGTGTTGTTGTAGTAACAGCTGAGCGACTCGTTCATAAGAGCCGATTCATTGCCGTGAGCGTGAGTCGAATCGCGCACGTCTTGCCATGAGTGTTGCGTGGTACTGTACTGTACATGTTTGCATTTTGCAAAATGTTTGGTATAGCGCCCCTAGTGGCGAAGTACCCAGCGGCCGCCACTGATAGGGAGGCACTTGTCCCTGGTTTTATAATAAAATGGCAAAAAGACAAAGAGGTATAAATTGGAACTTGTTATGGATGTTGAGGATAGAGCTATATGATGGAGGTTTCTTTGTGTGGGGAATAAATTACCGGGAGATACTGGTCCAAATATGAAGGCAACACCAAAATGTATGTATTTTCACATTGTCTGCTAAAAAAGCCCAGAACAATATCCAAATAAATGACTGTCACTGAGGAAAAAGTGTATTTGCACCAGATTTCACATGGAGGTTCAAAACACCTAAATATAACTTACATTATTTTTTAAAGATTCCTGGTAAATTGTATTTAATTGTATTAAAGGTCTCATGTCTTGCTATTCCTTGCACTATTTGGGCAACTTTACACAATTCTTGTGAGTCTATGGAACACATCTGTAAGGTTTCTTTAAAAAAAATCATTGTTTTATATTTCTAATCAAGTACTCAAAAACAGCATTTTTCTATTTCAAGATTTCAAGCTGTTCTGGCCTGGCTCCGCCCAGCCTCGGAATGTGATTTGAGTGACAGACCCCCACCTGTAGCTCCGCCCACACTACTCTACTAACGTCAAAGTGAACCTAATACACAATCAAATATGGCTCAAGCATAGATTTTCGAATACAATACAATCCACAAAGGGATGACACCGAAGCAGGTACCCATGCCATACCATTTTGGGTATAGAGAAAAATGACAGGAAGAAAGAATAAAATTGCTCTCTCACTCAGTCTAACTCACACACACACACACACACACACACACACACACACACACACACACACACACACACACACACACACACACACACACACACACACATACACACACACACACACACACACACACACACACACACACACACACACACACACACACACACACACACACACACACACACACAGTGCTTCTACTAACGTTAGATTTTCTTGGCGCAATAAACAGAGCTAAGATAACCCCCCCCAAACACACACAAGGAACATAATCATTAATTCGCAATACACACAAGTAGGTCTACATACAGTATATACAATGAAGCACAGAGCTAAGATAACGTTAGCTAAGCTAGCTTGCTCTCTCACTCCGTCTAACATACACACACACACACACACACACACACATACACACACACACACACACACACACACACACACACACACACACACACACACACACACACACACACACACACACACACACACACACACACACACACACACACACATGCACACACTGTGCTTGCACTAACGTTAGACTGTCTTGGCACACACACGGAAGAGTACCGTAATACACAAACTGATGAATGAACGAGGTCCTACTGCTAATTAACTAATTACGACGTACTGTATGTACTTACTGATTCGATGCTTTCTTTCTGTCTCAAAGACTTGGTACAGGCTAGCTCCCTTCTTCTTTAGCAACAGCCAGGAAATCACGGCAGCATAAAGTCCCTCATCTTTGCAAAAATCCAAAAACGAACTTGGCCTATTGCTTGTGGAGCACGACAGCATTAGGAAAAGTGTGCAAAGACATATTAGCAGCTTGGCAGCCAGGAACAGCACATTTCTTGCCCGTGTTGCTCATACTTTTTAGGTTAGGCTAACTCACTGCACTTCCCTTGTGGTCTCTGGTGTCTGCACTAAATAATGGTTGATTGTGGGCGGTGGAGGTGACTACAACCAGGGGCGGTGATATGCAAATCAGTGCCTTATTCACGTCAGCAAAAGAGTGAAATCAGAATGGCTTAGTTGAGTGAGGGAAGATCTCGTGAACTCGAGACTAGACTGATGAGTCAATATGATAATTAGAGACACAGACCACATTGATATAATCAATACTTTATTATTCATTTTTTTATTATATTTGTAATATATTTGTATATATATATAATTTTCTTTACATTGTTATTGCTTTATATTTATTTTTCTAAATACAACTGTTCATTCATTCATTCAAAAGTAGTGTTTGAAAGGTAATGTATGATTTTTAAATACTTGAGCTGCAAACATTTCACCTGCTTAGTTCAATCTAATTGTTTGTAACCAAGAGGAACAAATATCGCTTTTGTGCATATATCACTAGTTTATCAGTTTTTTAATATGCATGTGGGGCTTGTTGTGTCATTGCCCGTGTTGTCAGTAATAACGATCTTTAAATACTTGACCTACACCTGCTTAGTTCATACAATCTAATTGTAACTAAGATTTGCTGCAGGAAAAAAAACACTTTTGTGCATATCACTAGATATATCAGCTTAATATGCATTCCATGTTCACATTTCCTGGTTGAAGGCAGATGATATGGCGAAATGGACGTTAAATGTCACGTTTAAATGTCTGATTAAATACTTAGGCTACAAACGTAGGTATCATCAGAAAATAGTACTACTCGACCACAGGAAGAAAGAAAAAAGGTACATAATGTACGTTATAGCCATACGTAATATATTTACTTATTGTACAAGTAATCTTTACATTTTGTATCAGCGGAAACATGTGCGACCAGGAGTCGAACTAACAATGATTGTGTGGTCGCAGATGAGTGCTCTCACCACTAGACTAAGCCACCCATGCACTTACCTTGATACAAACAGCAATCCTATGATGATGATTTGTTTTAAGTTATGGAGATAGAAAGTTAGGGTTATTATGATTAGTTTAAGGCATCGGCGTATTTAGACCACTATCAGTAGGGCACGTGCCCTACTGATGATCATCTGTGCCCCACTGATTAAAAAAGATTTTTTATTTTTTTTTACAAATGATTTTTATTTCCCCTTTTTTAACATGATCAAATGATCATTTAACATGATCAAATAATTATTATAATATTTTTTACTTCACTTTGAAATATTATAGTGAAATATTTTGCAATGTTGTCGCATTTATCTTGTTGAAATCCTCCAACAGGCTCTTTTTTGTAAGTTGACTGGTTTGCACACCAATAATACAGTGCAATAATAGAATAGTAGAATAGATAGTAAAATTATGCAATAGAATGGCCAGAGTAAAATAGTGCTACAGTACAATCAACAGCGGGGTGTATTAGAAGGCTATGGTGAAGAGGTACGTTTTTAGCTTATTTCTGAAAATATTAAGAGATGCTTCCCTAATGTCCATAGGTAGTGTGTTCCATAACTTTGGTGCATAGTTACCAAAGGCTGCATCCCCGATTTTCTTTAGACTGTGGCTTGGAACCTTCAATAGTAGATGATCGCAATGTTTATACTTTGTATATAAGGAGGAGGACCTTGAAATCAATTCTAAATGTTACCGGAAGCCAGTGTAGGTTATTTACTTGTAACTTTGGGTTTGATCCAAGGAGTAAGTTGCCCCATATTGCTCTGTAACATTTCTCTTTTTGTTATAGGACCGACTAGTAGGATTTCAGTTTTGCCCTCATTTAATTTTAGGAAGTTGTTCGTCATCCATTTTTTTATTGCTAAGAGACAGGCGGAAATGGAGTTTATAGCTGTGTGATAATTTGGTTCAGCGGAGATGTACAATTGTGTGTAATCTGCGTAACTATGGAAACATACATTGTGCTTTCTAATGATGTCTCCTCAATGTTCAATGCAATGTTCAATGCAAGTAAAGCACTTTAAACTTTAAGTATGACTAAATGCTTTCTTGACTATATATATAGTAACTGTTCCAAAATGCATAGATTTCTATGTATTTTAGGGGTTTGGGGGGCTAGCTCTTTTTAATATAAATGTCAGATTGTTTTATTTATTTCATAGATTTCTATGCATTTCAGGAGTTTGGGGGGCTGGCTCCCCCAAATAATTAAATAACATAACCCTAACCTAACCCTAAAACCGAAATAAAGTTTAAAAAAAATAGTTACAAAATCCACCCATTTTCGCCCACAAACCGGCCAAAACCGGCCAAATTTTTCTCGCGGTCGCGCAACGAGCTCCCGCTTCATAGTTTTTGGTGCCCTTCTGTGCCCTACTGAAGTGCTGGGTCTAGATACGCCCCTGGTTTAAGGTAACAGTGTGGTTAAGGCTAGGGTTAGGGTTTGGGCTAGGCTATCAGAAAAGTGTCTTGGTAGGGCGGCTAATTGGCGCAGTGGGCAAGGCACTCGCCACTAACGCAGGAGATGCTGGGTTCGAGCCCAGCTCTCTGCGTTGCTACCAGCTTGGCTGGTCGTTCATACTAACACAATTGGCAGTGTTAGGGGTGGGAAAGCTGGTGGGTGGGGATTGGATGTTGTGGTGCTTGCCTCTGCACTCAATGTGGGAAAATGTTATTAATGCATAGCCTTTAATGCTGCGAATGGTGCCTGCAAGCACCACCCCCCAAAATTCCTGGACTTCGGAAAAGTCCTACACAAACAGAGTTTGAGGGGTAAAATAATCTCCCAGGACTTCAGTTTATACCCTGGTCCTAAAAATGTCCCTACTGTAGTTCCAGGGGGAAGTTCCTGCGATGCAAACATTCTTTCTAGCAAGTCAAAAAAGTCAGCGTCAAATTATTTTGTTTGAATTTGTTCTTAATGTCTGGAATTTGTCCGTCTCCCCCCCCGCACCCCCCGTCTCCCCCCCCCGCACCCCCCCCCCCCCCCCCCCCCCCCCCCCCCTCTTCAATTCTTCAGCTGGGCAAGTCGGTGGTGGCTAAGATGGCCATCACTAAGGATTCGGCGCTGACCTGGGACATGCTTGCTGTGAAGGTGGCCGAGCCGAATGGCATCGCTCCAGAGGACATGGAGAAGATGATCGGCAAAGTGATCAAAGTGGACGTGGAGGAAGACGACAGTATCGAAGCTGACATGATCGAATAACCGAGACAACAAGGACAGGGGGGAGAGAGAGAGAGAGAGAGAGAGAGAGAGAGAGAGAGAGAGAGAGACACACACACACACACACACACACACACACACACACACACACACACACACACACACGCACACACACACACACACACACGCACACACACACGCACACACACACACACTGAGAAACAAACTAGAACTAGACAACTAGAACTAAACAAAGGAATGCCAGACAGAGATAAAACAGAAAAAATTTTATAAATTTTTTTATGAAGAATTGCAAACAAATGTCCAATTCTTTTTATTTACAGACTATAATGTGAATTGTGTAATGATTACCATCTACAACCATTGTTTTGTTTTGTGAAATTATGAATTATGATAGATGACATTTAGTCTATAATTTCACATTCACACAGCTTTGCACTAAAACAATCTAATCTTTTTATTTATTTTTACTGATTACTGTCATATTATACATGTAATAATCCCCAACTCACCATATACAGTAGCTGGATTTATTCTGTTTCTGAAATGTTTTTCGTGTATAATAAAAAGTTTCAAAAAATAAATAATAATAATGATTATAGTTTTATTTGAGTGAAACATGTCTAAACATCTAAATATATATATCTTGTAGGAATGTAACAAATCATCAGCCTAAAAAGTTTAATTGGTGCATACTGCTTATGACCGCAAGTGGGCGTTTCTTTATAAATAAAAAAATATATATATATACATAAGTAGCTTACTGACAAAAATGTAGTTGCATTTTCAAACTTTATTTAACTTTAACTTTATCTTAAATAGTTCCATTTAAATTTCAATATTGTAAGTCAGAAATGTAAGGAAAATGCAGTACCTGTCTCATTTATGTGCATTGTGGAGATGTTATAATGCAGGTTCGGTAAATCCTGTACGTTTTTAGGAGTTTCTTGGTATAGGGGAGCCCCAGTGTTTCCTATTTATTATAATTTTCTGTCATTGCTGGCGTCAACTTGAGATGTTTGATTTTAATTTGTGAGAAAAAAAGATATACGTTTTTTTCACTGATCTAGCCTCTTTTCCTCTTAACTCATTGAGCGCCAATAACGAGATATCTCGTTTCTGAGAGCCAATGCTTGATCGCCAATAACGAGATATCTTGTTTTTCGTTCCTTTTTCCTTTTTTTTATATTTTCTTATTCTAAACACTCACGCGGGCCTTTGTGGGTGTGCCTGGGACCTGCAATGACAATTGAATCCCGACAGGTGGCAGTATCGCATACCTTATGAACTAGGGCCAGTTCAGTGAGAGCAACCAAAGCAATAGGGAGCACTAGTAGGCAGAGAGCCAGTTCCACCCCTCAGGATGTTTTTTGCTACCTTTTTTTCAGTATAATTTCCTGTTATCCTATACATTGGGCCATCAGTTGATAATGACCACCCCCAACTCATCCCCGTTTGGCCTCAGGGGCCAAAAAAAATTGTTTTGGGAAAAGCTTCTGGCTAAATTATGTAATTGCAAATATTGGTACTGCAACTGCATAAATGGTCAGATAAGTCTGAACCTTTGCATGGTGTATCCTGACACAGGGGAAAGTACCAGAATAATACTCTCTGGCTTACTACCTTTCTATTGTCAAATATAACCCTCAGAATACCTCAAAAGACAAAAAAACTTCTGTCTGCCTGACAAATTGTTTCAAGTATTTTATTATACATGTTGCTGCCTCACATGGATATGAAACACTTCCCACATTTATAAGCTTCAATTTAAGTCTTACACCTGCTATGACCAAAGTTCTCCACACTGTACCTCAAATTAATATGAGAAAACTGAACTTGCAGCATTACCCTTCCAAATGGGATTAAGCGTGTTTTCTTGCATCTAAACAATATCTTAAACAAGAGTTGAGACTTTTTATGTATTGTTACTATCTGAAGTGAATTACATGAAAAGTGAATAATGTTACGCCCCCAGGTGGACCAAGGTATCAGGGTGCAACATAAAACAGATTGAGCAAATGAGGGTTCAGTCACAGAAAACCTGGTAACCAAATATGAATTTTATTGAAGAACAAAGTCCAGGCAACACAATGAACAAAATGACTAGTGTGCAGTCTGTTATCAAGAAGTAAATATAATCAACATTACTAAACTGTAAATAGATATTCTATACAGCCAAATGGAGAAAAGAAAATACAGCTCAAACTAAAAATAGAACACATTTCTTTGGTTCTTAAACCCTTTTTTCTGCTTACTCTATTTGCTGCGATCCATTCGCTGACTATAAAATTATGATGATGACTTTCGAGATGGAGGTAAGAATAGAAACAGGGCGGTAGTTGCCTGGGTCTAATTGCTGCCTTTTTTGTGCAGGGGGGTCACTCTCACAATTTTGAAGTCTTTGGGGACGTGTCCCTGTTTTATGGAGAGGTGTATTATGTGTGTGATGACTGGGGTGATGGCGGCTGCTGAGTCTCTGAGGAATTTGGAGGGGATATGGTCATGGCCAGTGGCCTTGTTAGGTTGGAGGGCGCTCAGTTTTTTGAGTACCTCATCTTTTGTTACCATTTCAAGTTTGAAGTCGTCTTTGCGGACCCCTAGGTTTTTGTATAGGCTAGTTAAGCATTACATCACGGGCAGGCAGGCACGTTGGAACTTGGTTCCGTCAGCGCTCAAGCCAAAGGATGCTTTGCCTCTAATTTGTCGCTGAATATCATGGGCATATTTGCATCACCCCTCAGTGGAAGCCCCTGGCGCCCGACGAATCGTATGCAGCTGAACTGCAGCTCTAGCATTTTCCTCGCTGTCATTTGTTTTTTTGCAATCGTTTCGGAAACCAGTGCATTAATTGGCTTACTTTTCAGCGCTGCAAATTTTTTACTCGCATCTGAATGAATGCGAGATTTCTCATGGTCCCGTAATTTCTCCATTGCTTTCCTCCAATTGGAAAAGCCTGTCTCCTTTACAAAGGCGCTCTCGCTCTTGGGCCAATAAATATAAAGTGTGTTTAGGTGTTCTAAAGATGTGTAGAGTGGGTGCTGCATTGAGTTGTTTGTTTAAAGTGAGTGTGTGCGTGTGGATGTGTGTGCTGTGAGTGCTTTTGATGGTTGTTGCATGTTATTGTTCGTTGAGCAACCTGATGGCCTGGGGATAGAAGCTTCTTCTGAGGGCCCTTTCTCACTCACTCATTCTGTCCGTACCGGTCGCGTACCGCCCTCATTCCGGGTCAGAGTGCGAACCCCCCCCCCTCTCCCCCCTCTAGTTTGTGTACACACTGCAGTCTTGGTTCGCTTCGGGTTCTGTTTACGGTTTGCCTTTTGAGCGTTTACGCTTGCCATAGGCGATGATGTCACGTTCGAAAATGTAAACAGGAATGTCTTAACACGACTGCGGACTCTGGATGCTGATATAAAATGAACAAATTGCCAATATGAAGTTATATTTGAACCTCTGTTGTCAAGCCTTGTCCAGGCCCGGACTGGCCATCGGGAGCACCGGGAGTTTTCCCGGTGGCCTGGCCTGCACAGATAAAAAAAAAAAAACTATATAAAAAAAAAATATATATATATATTTTTTTATTATACTTTTTTTTTTTTTTTTTTTGCCAGGCCATTGTTTCTAGTTGTGGCGGCGGCGCGGCGCGATAGTTAGATAACCTAGGTGGGTGGGGAACAACCAGGATTTCACTGTCTGCGACAGAGTTGGAGAACTACTCTCTCTCTCACACACACAATGGAGCCGTGCTGCCGTGATTGTGATTGGTGGAGGCGGGACCAGGCGATAAAACTGATTGACAGCGGAGGCGGCGAATGGAATGGCAGATGGCACACCCACTTTTCTGAAAGGAGTTGTTGATTGATTGATTGATTGAAAACTTTATTAACAGATTGCAGAATGGGTACAATACAGTACAGCTCAATACACACAATTGTTAAGGGGATGCAGACCAGAGAAAGACTTTCGCCATCAGGGTCCCCCATTTTCAATTCATCAGGACATGACATACATGACATACAGATAGACAGTACTGCTACATCTATACATTTATGACATACCAGATTTGCAAATACAGTACTGTTTGTGATACAAAAAGAGTACAGAAAAGGGAGTATATACATTTGACATGAAATCTGTACATTGGAGGAGGTTGGGTGGGGTTGTGTGGTGGGGGTTGGGTAGGGAGGGGTTGGGGGGGGGAAACACTGTACAACTGTTAAATCTGACATTACAAAAAACAATATGTGGTGGTTATGATTGGGGCTGAAGTTGAATAAACAATGTATGAAAGAGAAAGTCAAAATAATTCCAAGATAATTCAAAGATTACACACCTTTGCCACATTGGCTACAAACATAATCACTGCAAAGTTATCAAAAAAAATAAGAATCTGATCAGACACAAGGGTTAAGTTGTTGTTCCCTTTCTAATTTCCTCAAAAACATCTAGTCTAGTTAATGTGATCAATATTATTTGACAGTTGATGCTTTTTGTTGGAAATTTCAGTCAGTGATCTCATACTTTGAGCTAATTTTATAGTTAAAATGATTGAGACAACGCAATCTTCTGTCTTCGTTGTGCATGCATGCGTGTGCTCACCACATGCGATACAATAATAGTTATAGTCAACCTGCACTGCAGCCATCCTGAGACAGGGGGGCCCTAAATAATAGTTTGCTTAGTTGAATCGTTGAGACGAATTCTTGTTAATCCAGTGAAGATGTACTAAACTATATGACTTCATTTGACTGGGCTATATTAATGTCAGTAGATGATTGGCCCGGTACGATATTTATTTCACGTCATAAATAGATCAATACAGTCTGTATTAAGTAATGTTGCATTTCTTTTTCAAATGTAGCCAAGAGTAAAGACCCTAACCCTATCAAAACAGCAGTGAAAGTG
The DNA here is from genome assembly GCF_963971535.1 of Notolepis coatsorum. Taxonomy (NCBI): domain Eukaryota; kingdom Metazoa; phylum Chordata; class Actinopteri; order Aulopiformes; family Paralepididae; genus Notolepis; species Notolepis coatsorum. Next base: position 137,503,484 of record NC_140172.1, read on the forward strand.
TATATTTTCAGCACTACATTGGTTTACCAATGATTGTAAGTGTTATTAGGGAAATATGGAGCTTATAGAAATCTCTGCGCATTGCACCGGAAAATGGACGATTTAGACGCAAGAAGAAAAAACACTCATGAAATCGTTGTAGTCCTACTGTAAGAAAGAAGAGACCCAGGGTGTGACATCCTCGGCACGACGCAAAACACAAGTTGATTTCTTGGACTGATGTTAATGAAGAAGCTTGATCCAACCTCATCCAAACCGTAAAATCTGTATGAAATACAAATGCATACAAAAGATACTATTACTTGAGACAAAACACACTGTATCCTATATAATTGTATTTGAATTCACCTTGTTTTTCTGTTTTTCTGTTTATTTACATTGAGTACAGCTTGTGTTATATTACGTTTTATTGTATTTTCTTGTATTTTTTTTATGGCCATCTTGGTCTATGTCATTTGTTAAGTAATTGGTAAAGTATATTATTATATACTTATTGTTATGTGTCTTGTAGGCCCATATGGGCTGGGCATACATCTGTATGTAAGACACGAAAATAAAAAATATCAAATCAAAAAAATTACTATCACAAGTCCATTACCAATAGTCGGAACGTCACTAAACATATACCACATTATTATCTCCATCAATCAATACCTTATTGGCTGCGTGCCAGTACATGAGAACATCGATGTGTTACTGTAGTATGTCTTCTGTCAGTTTCTTGGAAGATTGTCTTGTTACGTTGGCGTGATGGATTGTTCTTTACTTATTAGAACGCCAGGTAATTCCATTACCATTCAAGTTCATGGTCCAACGCAAGAGAGAGAAGGCGGAAACACGTCACCGGATACCAGGTGTGTCAACTCTCGTGAGATGTGGTAATTGCACAAATAAAATAGAAAACAGTGCGCCACTAATATATATCTTATATAAAACAAATAAGAAATACATTGAAAAGCAATTGAGTGTATTATTACTATTATACAAAATAAGCATATCAATTGTAAACATAAATAACTATATTAACCAACTGTTAACCATAGCTGCAGTTACATTCCCACCAATTACACATACCAATAAATGTGGAATGTCTTATTGCACATACTTATAGAATGTGGAATTTCTTATTGTGGATACTTCAAAGAATATGTCTCTAGGATCAATTGGATTCAACCAGGTAAGTATCTCCCTTTAGTGCAAAACAAAAAACAAAAAACAAACTCCTATTTTAGAGTAAAGGCAAGCAGAAAATGGGTAAGTGCCAAAACAACTTAGTGTTAAATGACTCACTAGTGCTCTAGTCTGCTTCAATGTAATTATCTTGTGTATTGGTCTCTCTAAATACACCGTACTGGTTGTAGCTCTCCCTTTGCTATCGTATGTGGTGTGGCTTACTAGCAGCTTCAACTTTCTGACTCTACCATCTTGTCCTGGGTAGACTTCAGTGACTCTTGCTAGTCGCCATTCGTTGCGTGGTGTCAATTCATCTTGGAGAAGGACGATATCGTTGACTTTGGAGTTCCCTCTGGTTTTACACCACTTCTGTCTCTGTTGTAAGTTGAGAAGATATTCTTACCTCCATCTTGTCCAAAACTAGTTGGTGCGTTCTTTCAGACCTTTATGTTCTTTGGCCATTCGTTTTAACCTTGCCACTGCCTTTACAGCTCTTGTCCAGTCAGAGAACTTCTTCAGGTTGTCTAGTAAAGATCTCTCTTCTTTTGTCTCAGTGTTACACACGAGAGCCTTGCGAAGTTCTGGGTCATCTTCGTTGACCTCTCCCTTCTTGCATTCTCTGAGGAGTGGACCCTTTTGCCAAAGAAACTTTGGTCCGGTGAACCAGTTTGAGGACTTAAGTTGATCTGCAGTTAAACCTCGAGAAGCGTGATCCTCAGAAGCAACATAGAACCACTGTTCAGGTTTTGTACTTGACTTAATTCTTTCGATGCGGTTGGCTACAGGTTAAACCCTACTGATCAATTATGGGTAGTTTACATCATTGGTATATAATTTCATTATTTATTTTTTTCCATTTGACACCGGAAATGCCACTCTGAAAGAGTTAAAAAGGTCCACGCACGAATAACATGCACGCGCGAATCAAAAAAGCTTATCAAACGCCGACGTCACAACAGGTCAACAGGACAACAGGTGCATATTAATGAGCCGAATCTAAAAGCTTATCAGACGCTAGCACCTAGCACCATATATCTATGCCTAGCACGGCCGTGACGTCACTTCAGGAAACGTATGCCTTATGTCCGTCCGGGTCATAGTACTAGATCAATGGTGGCTCACTCGGTGCATCACAGTTAGCCTATATCTCCGCCGTCCCTGCTACACGCAGTCGGGACCACTACACTCACTGACGTTAGCCTATAGCCCGCCGTCCCTGCGGGTGGTTCTCTCCTCTTTGTGTGCCCCCGTCCCCGCGGAGGAGCTTGTGGACTCGACGGCGGCCGCGGGGCGCCGGAGCCCGCAGCGCTAGTTAGCTCATAGCTATCGTATAACACTAGCCTTTGCGGGCTCGGGCGCCCTGCGGCTGCCGCCGCCGTCGCGTCCATGGGCCCCCCGGCAGCGTGAATATTAAAGGCAACCAACTTGTGTTCGGCTTTTCTCTGATTGGCCGCGCCCCCCCCCGCCCCCACGCGCAGGCAAGCGCAGTCGTCCCACGTCCCAAATGAAATCCAAGGAGCGCGCGCGAGCGGCAGCGCGGGCATCCAACTTGTGGCTGCTGTTCCAACGCACTTGTGTTGGGCTGCGGTAGCAGTGGAGCGCTATGAAATGCGCTGAACTAGAAAGCGTAACGTTATTATGTTTCGCGTTTTTAACAACCAACTACCAGATTCACTCGTGTATAAACAAAGCCCATACAGTTATGAAATGCGCTGAACTAGAAAGCGTAACGTTATTATGTTTCGCGTTCCATTGATTAACGCCATTACCTGCTGTGCTGTAGGAAGCAGAGGTACAGTAAGTTACAGTAGGTGTAGGTTACATGTTTAATCAAAGCCCATACAATTTTTTAGATGAATGATTGTGGATATAATATAGAAAACACATCATTATGATATTATGTCTCTATGATACACAGCGTGGATGGGCTTTCAGAAGGAGAGGCATGACTTCGCGACAGCCATATTAGACACTCACTGTACATCAGTGTGGAACTGTAACGTTATATGTTATTTCGCCCGTGGAGGCTGCTGAGCCTGAAGCGCCAGCGGGGCGACGCGGTGGTTTATCCCCGGCTTCCGTGCGCCGCCGCCGGCTTGACTCGGTCCAGCTCCAGCAGCAGCGGCCGTGCTCCGTTGTAGAACGAAGCCCTTCAATGACGGAGCTCTCATATTTTGCGAATGCATAAACTATATCTTAAATTATGGCTATGTGTCTAATATGGCTGTCGCTTATCAATGACTTCGCGACAGCCATATTAGACACATCTGTTAGGGATTTCCTATCCCTCGTGAATTCTTAATTGATATAGTTGTGGACCAGTCGGCCGAAAGACGAAGCGGAAGACAGAGTATTTCTCAAACGGAGCTTTTATTCATTAGAGAAGAAGACAGTCAGTCACCCCGCGCGGGCACATCACCAGTAGACAAAAGAGGCAGAATGTCCATATTACATGTCACTTTATACACTCTTGAGAAAGGGGAGGGGGTGTGTGTGTATGTCTCTGTGTGTGTATGTATGGGTGTTTGTGTGGTGTGTGCTTGTGTGTGTGTGTGTGTGTGTGTGTGTGCTGAAAGGGAGGGACATGATTTTGCATGTATAACTGCCAGAGAGAGAGAGTGCCAAGGGAACTAGGATTTTGCATGTTCTGCTACATGATTTTGCATGTGTGTGCACGGGGCCCTGTGTAGAAGGAACCTCTAGCCAGAGGTCATCAGGTCACGCCACATGCAGGGGGAGAGAGACACAGAGAGCAGTGTGCAGTCTAAGTGTAGCGTGATCCAATCTGCGTTGTGTCTGGTGTGAGGTGGACGTAGACTCAGACAACGGTACTCAGTTGATGGTGTTTTATTGGTGATTCCCTGTTAGCAAACCAAAACAGCACGTACACAAAAACATGGCGTAAGCGACCATCATCACGTAGTCCACCTCTGCTCTCGTTCTCAGCAAACTCAAAGAGAGCGCGCGCACATTCAAAACAGCGCGCCATCCACAGTTACAACAATTGTTAGCTACTATTAAATACATGTAGCTCAGTACAAGTCAACTTCAGCAAAAACATATGAAATAATATGAAATGAAAGACAGTGTGTAAGCATTAATTAAACCGAAATACAAAAACAACGGTTCATACCTGTTAGCAAACCAAAACAGCACGTACACAAAAACATGGCGTAAGCGACCATCATCACGTAGTCCACCTGTGATCACCAAACAGAATACGAGTTAGCCCACAACGGTACTATGGCTGTTTTACACAGGGCGAATTAATGTTATTACACAACAGGGTATTTCAGTACCAAAACCAAAATATAAATCAATTTAACAAGTTATACATAGCAATTAAATCCAATATTAGGTAACCGAAAGCGCGTACCTCTGCTCTCGTTCTCAGCAAACTCAAAGAGAGCGACCACTTCCGCCGGCGTCTACCTTGCCGACAAACCGGCTAAACCATTTTCTACATTGGTTGAAAGTATTTACAATACAACAAATATTCAATGGAAAGATATCCTATCCTCTCTAAACCCATTATAAAAGACCCAAAAGGGATTTCGTTTGGAGAATCAATAACTCAATGTGAGGAAATTAATATAAACTAGTAACCAAGGCACCCCTCCACAACACTAGAGTGAGCTCGGTCCACTTTGTTCCTTCAAAGTAAGAGTGTTTCCGTCTTGGCCTACTTATTTAAGATAAAAGATAACAGTTTCTGTCCATGATTCTAGCATAACAACTTCACTCTGCTACATTCTCCCCTACTGTTTTATGCCAGATCATGGACAGTGTTCCCTTCAATCAACTCAACAGCGTAAGTATAAACCAAAGAAATAGAAAATAAATAAAGAAATTACAATGAATCAACGCGTCACATGTAACTCGGTGTATTCCCTTAATTCCAAACCTAGAAAATAGGTTGACCAGCTCAAAAGCTATCCGATGAAGGATCAGGAAAAATAAAGGGTAGCTAATCCCTCATCCAACCATAGACAAAAAAACATGCCATGTACATATTTATACCATGGAATACACCAAAATTACCAAATCATGTCTAATGCAATAGACAACCGTAACTACTAGTATGACTCAAAGAAAATCAAACAGCAAAATCAATGAAAGGAAAGAAAAAAAATTATAAATAAAAAGAACCACTAAAAAAGAAAAAAAATCAAGACATCTTTTAAGATGACAGCAGCGTCCTGACTCTCTGTACAGCCATCGTCTGAATGAGCCTGTTAACTGGCCTGATGAGCCTCCCCAGCCTAGTGTAAACCCCTTGAGGTACCTCAACTACACTCGGTTTGACAGTGACAACGGCCGACCCAGGTTCACACACTGGAACAAGTAAGGATGAACTACAGGGAGCCTTCCCCGGAGCCATCATGTCCTCAGTGCCTGACATGACCGACTCAGGTTCCCACACTGGAACAAGTAAGGATGAACTACAGGGGGCCTTCCCCGAAGCCATCATGTCCTCAGTGCCGGATTCCACAGTCGTCGTGTCTGACGACTGATCACTGTCCTGATAAACAATTACAGAGTATGACTCCTCTGATTCAACATCTGCATCTGGTCCCTCCATCCAAAAATGGCGTGGTTTCTTCAGTTTACACTCCTGCTCCTCACCATTATGTGTCTCAAGTGTAATTCTTTTTTTTTTTTGTATTTTATTTTTTTATTCTTTTTTAAAACAAACATATAAACAAACATGACAACACACGATAAGATATACAAGCATTAATTGTCAGGGCACATCCAATGAGATCACATTTTGGTTAGTTGTTTTATATAAGATATACCCATAATACCTGTTATCTAAAAAAAAACCCTACATACGTATGCTCAGCTCGAAACCCCCCCTCCCGGACCCCACCTTGAGAAGTACCTCCACTATCCCTCGCACCTAACCAGACACTACCATTATAAGCTAGCTTTTATTCTCTCCACCACTTCTAACCACATTGACATTTTGGATTCATTGAGACCCAGAATTCTTGCTGTAGATATTTCATGGTAAATTACATCGAGATATGTAAGAAACCAAACTTTACGGCACATTTTTTCCGGTTGAAACCAGCGTGATGCGATCAGCTTTTTGGCTACTGTGATACCCGATAAAACCAATCTCTTTAGCTGTGGATTCACTGCAAACTCAAAAACATCATTCAACAGCAATACCGAGGGGTGTACAGGTATATTCCAAGATACGAGTTTTGATATTTGTTGGGTCACATCTTTCCAGAATGCCTTAACTGGTGAGCAGTCCCAATACATGTGCATAAATGTCCCTTCGTCCCCATTTGTACATTGGGTGCATTTGGAATCTTGTTTGAGCCCCATTCGGCACAGTCTTATAGGAGTCAAGTATGTCCTGTGAATATAGTTAAGATTGATTTGTTGATGATCCGGGTTCCTTGATGTAAGTCGGACATTTGCCCAGGCTCCTTGCCAATCAAAGTCATTTTCCAGGTCTGGTATATCCCTCCTCCAGACAGAGTCAAGTTGGAGGGTTTCATACGAGGACGTTAGTAATTGATGATAAAATTCTGAAACAAAACCTCTCGATGTCTCTCTTGAGTAGAAGAATTTGTGGTATCTGTGGTGTTCAATTGGTCTGTCTAATGGAACACCGTGAGACTTCAAACATAGCTCTAACTGTTTGTGAAAAAGCCATGTGGACTTGGTGAGATTAAATTTTTTGCGTATTTCTTTATCACTACAAAAACCCTGTTTGTTAAAAATATCCCCTAATGAGTGTATGCCTTGCTTTTCCCATATAGGGAATCTTATAGGTCGTTTTCCAATTAAGAGAGCATTGTTATATCAAGTGTAATTCTATGATGATGATCACTACCCATACTTCCCACCTGCTCCTCTGCTGGCTCTGATACACCCATCCCTATCCTGGTATCTACTACCCCCTCCACACTGGACTCAGGAAGATGAGCAACCCACCGGGCAGTTCTCAGCTCATCCTGAACAGAATCATCTGTCATTTCCTCACTAGGAACAGTGCCAGGAATAGACACCTCAATCTCTGGCTCATCCCATGACGGCAAAGGCAGGAAATTGACGGGCATAATCAAATTCCTATGAACAGTCTTAATCCTCCCTGTGACAGGATGACGGATACTGTATATGTTCAGCACACTGTTTTTACACACAACAGTATAGACAGCACTCTCCCAACGGTCAGCTAGCTTTTTCTTGCCTCGCTCCCCCTTATTTGCCAGTAAGACCCGATCCCCCTTCTCCACCGAATGTCCCTTTAGCTGTCTGTTATACACCTCAGCTTGCCTGGTCTGTTGCTTCTCAGCATGCTTTTGAGCAAGTGCCATTGCTTCCCTCAGATCCTTTCCCAGTGACTGGACATACTTATCCACATCCACCGTATCTCCATCCAAAAGGACACTCTGAAACATAACATCGACAGGTAATCTTGGAGTGCGACCAAACATCAAAAAGAAGGGTAGGAGCCCTGTGGTCTCATGCACTGTGCAATTATAAGCAAACGTCAAAGTGTTCAACATCTGAGGCCATTTCACCTTGGAACGAGGTGGCAAAGCACGGATCATACTACCTAAAGTGCGATTTAGACGTTCTGCTTGTCCATTTCCCATAGGATGGTATGGCGTGGTATGGGATTTTTCAACCCCTGCCATCTGAAGCATCTCTGCTATGAGTGCACTCTCAAAATTAGCCCCTCTGTCGCTATGAATGCAGGCTGCAAAACCATAAACAGAAAAAGAATTATTCCAGAGCACCCTAGCCACTGTCTTGGCAGACTGATTGGGACACGGATAAGCACACGCTAGTTTGGTAAAATGGTCAGTTATAACAAGCACATCAATGGACTTATTATTGGCATCCTCAGCCGACCAAAAGTCAATACACACCAACTCCAGTGGTGCAGTGGTGACTATAGATACCAGCGGAGCCCTAGCCTCCGGCTCAGGTGCTTTGCTCAGTACACATCTCTTACAATGACTCACATATTCTTTGACATCCTTTTCCATGGAGTCCCAATAGAAACGTTGTCTAGTGAGCCACAATGTGCGCTGCTGGCCCTGGTGACCAGCCTCATCATGTACCCCTTTCAGCACCTGTCCTCTCAGAGCGCTCGGTACAACATATTGAAAGACCTTCTTCTTACTCACAGCGTGTTTGGAAACACGGTACAACACTCCTAATTTGGTGGTGAGTTTTCCCCACTGCCTCAGTGTGCGGTTTGTTTCTTTTGACTCATGAACTCTTTCTCTTCGAGATGGGCGGCGGCCTCTATCTACAAAGAATTTGACTCTACCAGTAACAGGGTCCTGGCACTGCTTGTCGTACAATTCCTCATGAGTGATGACCGGCAATGGGCTCTGTCCCATGGACACCAACCTTTCTAACTGCTGCACATGAGAGACTGCTCTCATAGCTGCGCCATCCTCCCAACAGCGATGTGTGTGGAGTACAGCAGATACCTCTTCACGGGATATGCTCCCGCTGTCACTACCCACCTCACCACTGGCCTTAAGGGAACTCTGAATGGACAACCCTAGGCCCTTCCTCCTCACCTCTGGTTCCTCACAGGTAAGACGGAACATGTTCTGCACGTCATCCACCTCCAAACCCTTAGCCTCCCTCAACAAGACATCATACGAGGTCCTTGTCAGCCTGTGCATCACCCTAGGCTTAGTAAAAGGCTCCCTGCTCAGTGCATCAGCTACTGTATTTTTAGGCCCAGGAATGTACTGAATGTCAAAATCAAAAGGTGCCAGCTTAGCCACCCATCTCTGCTCGCATGCATCAAGTTTTGGCTTTGTGAGGATGTACTTAAGTGGATTATTATCTGTCCACACTGTACATTTATGTCCTTGCAGCCAATGGCTAAACTTGTCGTGTATAGCCCATTTCATGGCGAGAAACTCAAGCCTATGAGCGGGATATTTAGACTGAGCATGATTCAAAGATTTACTAGCAAAAGCTATGGGCCTGGCTGTGCTACACCCTTCCTGCACTTGTGAAAGCACAGCTCCCAGTCCACTAGTGGATGCATCTACAGACAATAAAAATGGCTGAGAAAAGTCAGGGTGAGCCAACAGAGCTTGTCCCACCAATGCAGCCTTTAACGCCTCAAAGGCCTCCCTACACTCCACAGTCCAGTCTGCTGCACTAAGCCTACGAAGGGGGGCAGCTCTCTTCCCTTTTACTTTGCCTCTCCGTGGCTTTTTCACACCCGTGGTCAACTGAAACAGTGGTCTTGCAACTACAGAGCAGTTCTCAATGTAATGTTGATAATACACCACCATTCCTAAAAATGACCGGATCTTATTGGCAGACGGGGTGACCCCATCCGACTCCATAATATCGCTCTCCGTCACACCCACTATAGCCTGCACCTTATCAGGGTCTGTGGCTATCCCTTCCCGAGAAACAATGTGTCCCAAGAACTTCAGTGACTTTCTCAGAAACTGACACTTAGACGGAGACAACTTCAGATTGTGTTCTCGTAAACGCTGAAATACCATCTCCAGCCTCTGCAAGCTCTCTTCTTCAGACTTGCCAAAGACCAGAAGGTCATCTAAATAACAGAGAAGACTCAGTGAGTTCTGATCACCAAAGATTGTGAGCATCATTCTCATGAACGTAGCTGGACTATTACAAAGCCCCTGGGGCATACGGTTATATTCATGTAAACCGAGAGGAGAGGAGAACGCAGTGTATTTCTTATCATCCTCATGCAGGGGGACATTGTAATACCCGGATGTCAAATCCATAGAACTGAAAAAGGCATTGCCTCCCAACGCTGCAAGTACATCTGCTTGATGAGGTAATGGATGTGCATCTTTTACCGTGCGAGCGTTTAACCACCTGAAATCTGTGCACAGTCTCAAGTCCCCATTCTTTTTCCAACAAAGAACAAGGGGGGATGCATACTCACTACTCGACTTCCTAATTATCTCCCTGTCCTCCATCTCGTTCAGAGTCTCTCTCAACTTTTGGTAATGGGCGGGGGAGAGCCTCCGGTAAGGTAACCGAAAGGGCCGATCGTCAGTCAGTCGGATACGGTGACAGAAGCCACTAGCCTCACCACAATCCAACCGGTGTCTAGAAAACACATCCTCATAGTTCTCAATTAGATCAGTCAGTCTATCTTTCCAGACTGGTGAGACCTGACAGTCATCAACTGGTTCTGGAGCCCTAGACTAGCCAGTCTATCATTCCCCCTAGCTACATTGTTGCTAGCACAACTCCTAGCTGTCAGACTGCCGTGAGAGCTGCCACTACTCACTCTACCGGCATTCTGGTGGACTGACGTGTCCGTATCACTGTCAAAATCTTCTAATGCAATGCATGGATATACGTCAGCCACTTTTGCATTCCGTCTCAAGGTGATAGCTTTGGTAGTCGGATTTATAATCTTGACAGGAAGCCACCCATCCCCCCAGAGAGGTGTAACTACCCTGCCAACTAGTATGTTACGGTGCACACAACGAGAGGCGCTGGGCTCAACAATAACGGTACTTCCCATAGAAAGTTTTGTCCTGGGTGGGAGACGACCCCACACTACATGCTCACTCATCGGTTCAAGTGTTACGGCCTGTTTCAACTTGACTGTTCCCACTTTGTCAGGAATTTCCTCCCCCCTCCATCTCTCAAGATTGGCCATGAACCTGATAAACTGACTGTTTTCGTCCTGACATGGTGACTCAGCTTTTCCCAATATGCGCCAGTAGGCCCCCGTGGATTTGAACTGTCTGATTAAGGGCTTCATCACATTGGTGCCTATAATGAGCTCATCAACCTGACCCTCCACTATCAAGACTGGTACTATGTATTCAAAACCGTAAAGCTTAAGTTTCAGCTCACACGTTCCCACCGGGCTAGTTTGTTTCCCACCACACCCCACAAGAACAACATTGGTAGTCGATATCAAATCACCCGTCACTACTCCTGCCTCCCTCAGCCGAGGAACCACATCAGCGCGCAGAGAAGTAGCCATGGATCCGCTATCTAACATCCCCTGTAACTCAACCTTGTCTCCTGTTAATACGGTGATGTTCTGGTCACATTCTGCATAATTACTGTCTTGTCTTTGGGTGCTGCTTCACAAACGGACGTGTATACAGACTGAATATCATCATTGCAATTGGAGGAAAAACCATAGGGGCCCACATTGTCCTCCTTTGAACGAGGGCCGGCTAGTTTTCCTGAGGAGGACCAGCCTGTCTCTGACCAGGGGGCTGTCTAGGAGTGGTCTGCCCACAATGGATACCAATATGCCCTGGACCCAGACACTTGAAACACAGCCTGTGCGTCCTACAATGCGTCCTAGTATTGTGCTCCAAACTGCCACAAACCTGACATTCTTGAGAAGGTTTGGGGACTTGTCTATGGGGGCCATTTTGTACATAAGGACCATTTTGTACATAAGGACCATTTTGTACAGACTGAGTGTTGTTGCCTAACGCCATTTCTAACACTCTCAGAACTCTATCCATTGTGTTATTCTCAGATACAGGCAACAGCTGCTCTAGCTCTGGACTACTGACAGCCATAGGTGACGCGCTTTCGTGATTAACAACCACCCTCTCCTGTGATGACTCAATGGCGACCACTTGTTGTGTCAACCGACCTCGACTCGCTCTATGTTCTCTCAAATATTCATCCAAATGTCCCTGCACCTCACCTGCTGTCCACTCACGAGATGGCTTACTTTTGAACACTAAGGACAACTCCTTATCGGGGCAGTTACGGATGAACATGAGAACTAGATGCTGGCTCAGGCTAGTCTGAGATTCCCCCTTACTAAGAAGACACTGCTCTGTGGCTTCTGCTGCTTTGTTAAGCCTAATCCAATAGTCAAGAGGATTCTCGCTTGCATATGCTTTGACTGCATAAAAGTCAGCTAATGGAAGTTCTGAATGAATAATATCACCAAAATGTTGTCTCAAAATGCTAAAAATAACACCCACCTCACTGACAGTTGAGTTGCTACGCAGCCATACTTTGGTAACGTCCCGGGCCCTCCCCATTAGCTTGTTCATAACCTCCTCAACTTGTTCAGCTCCAGTACAGTTATTTTATTTTTCTTTCTGATATACGTCCTCATGAGTTCCTCCCACTCAAAAACAGAGCACTTATCTGTGCTGTCCCCTCTAAAATAGGGTGGGGCATTTGCATCTGAACGTAACACAAGATTCATTTTGGATGCATCAATCACAGTATTCCCACATTGGTCAGGTTGGAACGTCTGTTGGGGATTTTGAGAAGCTAATACAGGTGAAGTCCCCGTGATTGTGTTCTGCATTAACGTCATTCTAATAGCTTCCCCTATTTCTGACCCAATGGATTTTATCAAATTGGCCATTTGACTGGGGGATGTTTCAACACTAGTGTTGTTAATTTCACCAGGTGAGGGAACAACCGGAGTGAAAAGTAACGATTGGGCATTTCTCTCTGAGTGACCCTCTACACTCCCCCTTCCAGGACTAGAGGAACCTGAACCACCTGGACTCGCCGGAGTAGACTGCATGACCGGTGTGTAACTTAGAACCCCTCTCCCTCTCCCCACAGTCAAGTTCCCTGTAGGAGTGTTTCCTACATTCAAAGTCATTTTCAGTATCAAATGGTACTTTTACCGTTATACTCTTCAGCGTGTTTTAGGTAACACACTCGAAATCAATAAACTTGATTAGAGACTATATCTTTTTCAAAGGATTCAGTGCTCTCCAGCCTCCTCAGGAACAGACCTCAGGAACAGACGGCGAATGCAGCGTCCCCGTGACCAGGCCGCGCCAGCAGCATCCACGCGTCTAGGCCGCACATGAAGCCTCCACGTCTCTCCAGCAACACCGATGGTCGGCCTCCGCTGACCAGTTGATCCGGGTTGTCTCGGCACCAGTTTGTAGCGTGATCCAATCTGCGTTGTGTCTGGTGTGAGGTGGACGTAGACTCAGACAACGGTACTCAGTTGATGGTGTTTTATTGGTGATTCCCTGTTAGCAAACCAAAACAGCACGTACACAAAAACATGGCGTAAGCGACCATCATCACGTAGTCCACCTCTGCTCTTGTTCTCAGCAAACTCAAAGAGAGCGCGCGCACATTCAAAACAGCGCGCCATCCACAGTTACAACAATTGTTAGCTACTATTAAATACATGTAGCTCAGTACAAGTCAACTTCAGCAAAAACATATGAAATAATATGAAATGAAAGACAGTGTGTAAGCATTAATTAAACCGAAATACAAAAACAACGGTTCATACCTGTTAGCAAACCAAAACAGCACGTACACAAAAACATGGCGTAAGCAACCATCATCACGTAGTCCACCTGTGATCGCCAAACAGAATACGAGTTAGCCCACAACGGTACTATGGCTGTTTTACACAGGGCGAATTAATGTCATTACACAACAGGGTATTTCAGTACCAAAACCAAAATATAAATCAATTTTACAAGTTATACATAGCAATTAAATCCAATATTAGGTAACCGAAAGCGCGTACCTCTGCTCTCGTTCTCAGCAAACTCAAAGAGAGCGACCACTTCCGCCGGCATCTACCTTGCCGACAAACCGGCTAAACCATTTTGTACATTGGTTGAAAGTATTTACAATACAACAAATATTCAATGGAAAGATATCCTATCCTCTCTAAACCCATTATAAAAGACCCAAAAGGGATTTCGTTTGGAGAATCAATAACTCAATGTGAGGAAATTAATATAAACTAGTAACCAAGGCACCCCTCCACAACACTAGAGTGAGCTCGGTCCACTTTGTTCCTTCAAAGTAAGAGTGTTTCCGTCTTGGCCTACTTATTTAAGATAAAAGATAACAGTTTCTGTCCATGATTCTAGCATAACAACTTCACTCTGCTACATAAGCACAGACTTCAAATATTACCAGGAATCAATGAACTAATCTATCAATTCCCCCTTTTGACGTTAAATAAAACGTCAACACACAGTTCATTGATCTGTATCCGTCGATTGTCACCTCATTACATGCATCACATCCAATCCCAGACGGGATAATCAACATCAGGAGAGCAGAGAGAGAGATAGAGGGAGGGGGGAGAGCGGGAGAGAGAGAGAGAAGAAAGAGAGAAACACAATTCTGGCAACCTAACAGAAGATACCGTAACCCCGTTGGACCCCCCTTACTCATTCACCTAACCCAGGGGAACCCCCCCTCTATTTACAGTGCACCCCTGGTCCCGTCTTCTAGGGGATGTGGGTCTCCTCCTGAGCTGGTTCCCGTTCCAGGGTGCGGTCCCCTAGGCAAACGTGCCTCCTCCGGTCCGCTGCCTTCCCAGTGTCTCAGACTGTCCCGTCCACCTCTCGCCGGCCGGCCCCACCGTCACTCCAACTCAGCTCAGTGTCTCCCCTGCGGCCGCTTCCCCCGTTCTAGTCGTGGACGAACTGCGTGTCGTAGACGACGATCAGCGGTGATTGATCTGCGGTCTCCGCGGTGCCTGGCTGCGGTGTTCCTCTCCGGCCTCTCGCACAGCTGCCATCTCCTCCGGTCCGCCTCTCATCCTGGCCCATCTGTCCTTCGTCTCCTCCTGCCTGTCATCCGGTCGTCTGGTGGTCTGGTCACGGACGTCTGAGGGGCTGCTGGTATCTCACCCCTGGTTCAGACGCGCTGCAGACAGCTGGTAGTGACTGCTGGATCCTCTGCACCGTCTCCTCCTCCTCCGCGTCTCCATTCCCCGTTCCGTCCTTGGTTGCGGCTGGCCCACATCAATTCTCACTCCGGAACCTCCATTTGTTAGGGATTTCCTATCCCTCGTGAATTCTTAATTGATATAGTTGTGGACCAGTCGGCCGAAAGACGAAGCGGAAGACAGAGTATTTCTCAAACGGAGCTTTTATTCATTAGAGAAGAAGACAGTCAGTCACCCCGCGCGGGCACATCACCAGTAGACAAAAGAGGCAGAATGTCCATATTACATGTCACTTTATACACTCTTGAGAAAGGGGAGGGGGGTGTGTGTGTATGTCTCTGTGTGTGTATGTATGGGTGTTTGTGTGGTGTGTGCTTGTGTGTGTGTGTGTGTGTGTGTGTGCTGAAAGGGAGGGACATGATTTTGCATGTATAACTGCCAGAGAGAGAGAGAGTGCCAAGGGAACTAGGATTTTGCATGTTCTGCTACATGATTTTGCATGTGTGTGCACGGGGCCCTGTGTAGAAGGAACCTCTAGCCAGAGGTCATCAGGTCACGCCACATGCAGGGGGAGAGAGACACAGAGAGCAGTGTGCAGTCTAAGCACAGACATCAAATATTACCAGGAATCAATGAACTAATCTATCACATCGCCATAATTTAAGATATAGTTTATGCATTCGCAAATATGAGAGCTCTGTCATTGAAGTGGGTGGTGGCAGCATAACAGTAGCGATTTTTATTGTTTTGTCATGACCAAACATAATCCCAACATAGATAGGAGGTGTACTGTATGTCAAATGTCGGTCATGTGGTGGAAGAGTTAGTACAGTCACACAACAGAACACCGCTGTAGTACAGTCACACAACAGAACACCGCTGGTTCGACCAGCGCTTCTGCCGCGCCGCAAGGGCGTGTGCTAGTGGATTGATTGATTGGCCATGTGGCCAATCAGAGAAACGCTGAACGAAAAGCTGAACACAAGTTGGTTGCCTTTAATATTCACGCCCCCCGGCAGGGCACCCGTGGGGACGGGTCGGGGTGTACAGAGAGGAGAGAACCATTTTGGGTCGGCCGTTCATGCCGGCCAGCGAGCCGGATGTCGGGATATGTTGTTAGCACAATAGCTACCAAGCTAAGCTATGTTATCTACTAACGTTATAAACACAATATGTGTACAACGACACAATGATTTACATTATTACAAATATGGTAACGTGGTTGTGGCTTTTACAAATAGTGGTTAGCTTTAGAGATGGATGGATGGCTATAATCACGGAGCAATAGTGAGGTGAAACAGATACATTTCCATTCGGCTAGTAGTGAATGAATGAATGAAAACTTTATTTAACAGATTGCAGAATGGGTACAATACAGTACGGCTCAATACATACAATTGCTAAGGGGATGCAGACCTGAGAAAGACGTTTGTCTTGTTTCCATCAGGGTCCCCCATTTTCAATTCATATAGACATTTATGACATACACAACATACATGACATTTATGGCATAGGGACATATAGGTATTTAGTACTGATACATTTGTGACATAGGCGGTATTCAAATATACAGTACTGTTACCCCTAGATCCTGACAGAGTATATACATATGATGGGGAGGGGACTGTACATTAGGAGGGGGTGGGTGGGTGGGAGGGAAATATACATACGGCGGGGAGGGAATATATACATGCGGTGGGGAGGAGACTGTCTATTAGGAGGTGGTGGGGGTTTTGGGCATTTACGGTGGCCAGTTTCGAATTGCAGCCTCCCGTAGGTGCTCTTTAAGAGCGGTTTTGAATGTGGGCAGGGATTCACATTCCTTTACAGCTTTGGGTAGGGCGTTCCACATTGTTGTGGCATAATTGCGAAACGTGTTTAGTCCCTTGTTTGAGCCGAATCTGGGTTTAACATGATTTGTTGAGCTTCCTCTGGTGTAGTGGTTGTGGTATTCACTGACCTTTGGGAAGTATTTTGACATGTACATGGGCACCCCGGTCGTATAGTGTATCTTGTAGACCAGGCCCATTGCAAGTTGCTGTACTCTGTTGTCTACTCTAAGCCATCCTAGGTTGGCAAAGTGGGCAGGGGTGAGGTGGGTTCTTGGGTTCAGGTCAAGTAGTAGTCTGACCAGTTTGTTTTGTGATGTTTGTAATTTTGTTTTAAGCGCCTTTGAGGTGCTTTGGTACCATGAGGTGCACGCATAGTCATAGTACCCTTGAATGAGTGCTCCTGCCAGAGTCTTCAGGGTATTCTTGTTTACCAGAGAGGAGATCCGGTACAAGAATCTAGTTCGTTGGTTGACTTTTTTTATTACATTGGATGCCATTTTGTCACAGGAAAGATTTGCCTCTAGGATGGAACCCAGGTAGGTAATTTCGTCTTTCCTTGTGACAATATTGTCATCCACTGTAACTGAGAATCCGTCGGTCTTGCTGAGTTTGTTATTTGAACCGAAGAGAATGGACTCTGTTTTGCCCATGTGTAATGATAGTTTGTTATCAGCGAGCCATATGCAGATTTTGCCTAGTTCCGTGCTGAGGGTTTTTTCAACCTGCAATTTGTTCTTGTCAGAGACCAGCAGGGCTGAGTCGTCCGCAAACAGGAACAAGTTGCAGTCACAGGCTGACGACATGTCATTTGCATAAATTAGGAAGAGTAGCGGTCCTAGTATGCTTCCTTGTGGAACACCACAGCTCACTGTGAGGGGGGGGGATAGAGTACCGTTTACCTCTACCATCTGTTCTCTCCCCTCCAGGTAGGATTGCATCCAGCTCACTGATAAGCTATCAAAACCAATTGCTTTTAGCTTGTCCATTAGAATGGAGTGATTGACAGTGTCGAAGGCCTTTTGTAGGTCCAGCATGACCATGCCGCAGTATTTGCCCGCGTCCACCTCTTGTTTGATGTGGTCGTTCAAATAGAGGAGGCATGTGTCAGTGGAGTGGGACGTTCTGAAGCCAGATTGGAATTCGTAGATTAGATTTTTTTCCGCCAGATACTTTTCGACCTGTTCGTAGACTATTTTCTCCATGACTTTCGAGATGGAGGTAAGAATAGAAACAGGGCGGTAGTTGCCTGGGTCTAATTTGCTGCCCTTTTTGTGTAGAGGGGTCACTCTCGCAATTTTGAAGTCCTTGGGGACGTGCCCCTGTTTTATAGAGAGGTTTATTATGTGTGTGATGACTGGGGTGATGGCGGCTGCTGCGTCTCTGAGGAATTTGGAGGGGATGTTGTCATGGCCAGTGGCCTTGTTAGGTTGGAGGGCGCTCAATTTTTTGAGTACCTCATCGGTTGTTACCATTTCAAGTTTGAAGTCGTCTTTGTGGACCCCTAGGTTTTTGTAGTATTCTACTATGTGTTCTACCCCATAATGCCCTGAGTGGGAGGGTAGTTTGTTTACCAGTGTTGTGGCTATGTTTGTGAAGAAGATGTTTAAGTAATTGGCTACATCCAGCTTGTCTGTGATGAGCGTGTTGTCCGTCTTTATGTTTATGTTTGAGAATCTGGTTTTAAGTTTTTTACTGCAGCCTAGCTGATTATTGAGTAATTTCCAAAGTTCGCGGGGTTTGTTTTTGTTTTCCTCGGTTTTGTCGTTGATGAAATTTCTTTTTGCGGTTCTGATCATGGTGTTTACGTCATTTCTTAGTCTGTTTCTTTGGATTTTTAGTTCAACCACGTGGGCTTGGAGTTCACTGTTTGAGCTTTTGGAAAGCTTTGTCTGACTTTTATGAAGTTCAGAGCATTTTTTGTCTCTGGTTTTCATAGCGGCCAGTATTTCAGTGTGCATCCATGCCTCAGCGCGATTTTTAACCCTGGTGGTTCTTATCGGTGCCATGTTGTTGAGTATTGCTGTGAATTTGGTTTTGAATCCAAGCCATGTTTCTTCAACCTGTGTACCACTGAGTTCCTCTGACCAGTCCAAGCTCCCCAGTTCTAGGTTAAAGGCCTCTCTAGAGTAAGTTTTGAGGTCTCTAGATGTGACTGTTTTGTGACAGCCGGCCTTCTGTTTTAGCTTTTTGCGGGTACAGAAAATCATATAATGATCACTTAACCCGCATGCTATCACCCCTTTATTGGAGATCATTGACTTGTCAGAGGTCAAAATGAGGTCAATGGTGGTTTGTGTCGAATCGCATACCCTTGTGGGTTGGGTGATTAGCTGGCTGAAACCGTGCAGATCAGAAAATCTACTGAAGGCCTTGAAGACGGGTGCTGATTTACGCAGCATATCCGTGTTCCAGTCCCCAATAAGAATTTTTTCTACCCCCTCCACCCCAGCTAAACACCCATCAAGTGTGTCATAAAAGCCACTCTGTTCTGGTGGTCTATAGATTGTGCCTACTAGTACTGGTTTCGCCCTGTCTAATAAAATTTCAATCCAAACAGTTTCAATTTCATCATGGTTAAGGTCAGTACGGTTGATGTATTTGGTATCCTTGTGTATATACACACAGACGCCACCTCCATACTGGTTCCTATCCCTCCTGACTATTGAGTAGTTTTCACTTTTGTGAAATTAGTAGCAAGCATATATCTATGGTAGCAAGGCTCTCTGCCTGCCACTAGCTGTGTGACTCTCAGCGCCCCCTGGTGAGCCCCCTGTTGTCCTGCACCTGTTGTGACGATCATTTCGATTACACACGCACGTTATGAAACCATTGATTAAAATATGCATGTGCGTGGTGATTGTGTTGGGCAGACAAAATGTTTGATAAAAACACTAAAACTGGGTCAATTTCAATACTTTTTTTCCCCTTCTTCATGAAAGCCACTGTTGGCCTAGTCCACATTGTTTATTGAACAAAAATACAACGTGGAGGTTGACCTTTAACAGTACTGTATATTTGCATATCTTGTATGTCACAAAAGTAACAGTACTGTATACCTGTATGTCATGTATGTCATAAATGTCATGATTAGATTAGATGATTAGATTATTATATCTGTATATCTGTAGGTGTTGTGTGTGTATGTCATAAATGTCATTATGAATTGAAAATGGGGGACCCTGATGTAAACAAGACGAATGTCTTTCTCTGGTCTGCATCCCCTTAACAATTGTGTGTATTGAGCTGTACTGTACTGTACCCATTCTGCAATCTGTTAATTAACGTTTTCAATCAATCAATCAATCAATCAATCAATCAATCAATCAATCAATCAGAATAGTCGGTAAACATCCAGATGGTTTAAACTTTATGTGAGTGTAACAGTCAGTCCAGAGACTCTTCAGCATGTTATGTTTACACATGAAACATACAAAGTAGAGTGAGAACAACCGTTTAAAAAATAATTAGCTGATATGGGGGTTTCTTCTTTTAATTTTAAATCTTCGTTTTGTTGGGGCAAGAACCATCAAGCTTGTGGCAGAATAATTGTGTATTTTCTCCATAATACTATTGAACGCTGGGGGGCAGTAATGCGCCTTAGCGCCCAGGTCCCCGAAAATATATCAGAAGAAGAAGAAGAATGAGGAGGAGGAAGGGGGAGGAGAATTGTGGAGTCAGGAAGAGACGTGGCATCATATAAACAACAAGTAGTCCGCTCACGATATCGGTGGTAGTTAAAAAGGCATAATATAGTAACGAATCACTAACGGAACATAAATGATAAGTATACACCAGCACCTGAAACGCGGGGGAAACGTGTAATCTGCGTGACAGGTAAAGTGAGCTAAACGTTATTATGGGTCGACGACTCGTCCGACCGGTTAGCTAGCTGACTTTAGCTAATTGGCAGAAGTTGACGATCAGAAACCTAGGTTCAGAATAGTGAGATCTAACGTTACCTTTTACATTCTTTCTCATTGTGCGTGTGAGTTAAATAATAGTGAAATAAAACCCATTCGTTTGGATTCCTCGGAACCCTCTCGTCGTGGGTCTCTGGACCTCAGTTATTTAGCTAAAGTGTGACGCTATGGATGATGAAGACAAAAACACGAACTGGGTCTGACTCTGAGCGTCACAGTAACACCACCGTGATTGTAGAGAGAAAGGGGGTCACGTGATGGACCACGCCCACTTAAACCAAATCTATTTTTCATCGGGAGCAGTTGTTTGATTGATTGAAAACTTTATTAACAGATTGCAGAATGGGTACAGTACAGCTCAATACACACAAGTGTTAAGGGGATGCAGACCAGAGAAAGACTTTCGTCTTGTTTACATCAGGGTCCCCCATTTTCAATTCATCAGGGGGATAAGTGTCTTGCTCAAGGACAGGAGGACTCGGATTCGAACCGGGAACCTCATGATTGTTTTTGTCTCGTTTGTACAGGTCACCATCATGGGTCTGTGCAAGTGCCCTAAGAGGAAAGTGACCAATCTGTTTTGCTTTGAACACCGTGTGAATGTGTGCGAGCATTGCCTCGTCTCCAACCATAACAAGGTGAGTGCCGGCCGGGCGACAGTCCCAAAAACATTCCCTGGTTGTATTTTGTATCACAGAAAAGATATAATGCATTTCTCCCACTCTTCTGCCCTGTAGTGTATTGTGCAGTCGTACCTACAATGGCTTCAGGACAGCGATTACAACCCCAACTGTACCCTGTGTAACACCCCGCTGAACGTGCAGGACACAGTCAGATTGGTCTGCTACGGTAAGGTCACCAACGTCTTCTACCGTCTTGACCCCTTGCTCTTACTTTGGCGAATGCAGCGGTGGGTGTCTTCCCATTGCCGCACGAATTCACTTCAAGGTCCTTGACCTGGCATACCGTGCAGCGATGGGGAATGGCTCCCTCATACCTCCTGGTAAATGGTCTCTACACACCCTCAAGACCCCTCCGCTCTACATCTTCTGGCCGCCTCAGACCCACTCCTATCCGAGCTTCTGGGGGGTCATCAAAGAGAATCAGGCTATTCTCGGTCCTCGCTCCACAATGGTGGAACGAACTTACCACCACAGTCAGGACAGCTGAAACCCACCCAATTTTTCGGTGTCAACTAAACACACACCTCTTCAAACAATATCTGAAATAAAATAAATAAATACTGCTATTTGTTTCAGTGGTACAAAACCAATACCGTTTTTAAAACGATAAACGTTTTTGATACCTTGCTTTGTTGAATGGAAGCATGTTTTATTGTGTAGTTAATTACTTTCTGTTTAACATCTACATTCCAAATATAATCAGACCGGCTCGATTGATCATCCACAAAAAATCCCATAAACCAGAAAAGGTACCAGACCAAAAGTCTGCATTAATGCCGGTATTATTACACTGTACCCTCACATCCTCATTCCATGTTACTGACTGCCTTTTTGTTTATCTGAGACAAATAGATTCCTAGTTGATGATCAGAGGAACCCAGAAGCTCACACTGGAAGGTGTGTGTATTGTGCAAGAGATTCTGGAGGCAGGACATTGAGTGTGTTTCTGGGTGAAGGGTCGTGAGTTTGTGCTTCTGGGGGAAGGGTATTGAGTTTGTGTTTCTGGGGGCAGGGTATTGAGTTTGTCTTTCTGGGGGCAGGGTATTGAGTTTGTGTTTCGTGGGGCAGGGTATCTATTAGGGGTGGGACGATACATCGATCCAGATCGATACATCGATGTAATTATCAACGATCGAATCGGATCGATGCGATGTAATAAGATCGATTCATATCGATACTCTTATTTTGAAAATCCTGTGGCGAGTCTCATAACTGATTGTGTTAAATGGGCATATGATATCATCTCATATCGATCGCAGGCACCTGAATCTAATCGTATCGTATTGTATCGTGAGAGACTTTGTGATATCGGCAAATATCGTATCGTTGTCCAAAGAATCGATATCGTATCGTATCATGATGAAACTGGTGATTCCCACCCCTAGTATCTATCTAGTGGGGATGCACCGAATATTCGGCCACCGAAAATTATCGGCCGATAATGGTTAAAAAGTCACTTTCGGCTTTTGGCCGAAAGGGTTTTAGCACCGAAAATATATCACAGAATGTCAAAGAACAGGGACGTGTCGTGTTGTTGTGATGACGTAATCAAAACGCGGCAAACGTGAGCTCTTCAGTCCTGCGTTCTGCAGCCTGTGATAACTCCTCTTGGGACTCGGGAGTCGCGCTGTTTCTATGTAAACTGCAAGCAATAGCGTCCAATAAATGCGTCTTTAACATGCTTTATATCCTCGCCATTACTATATGCCCGTCGCGGTTAAAAACCTTTTGTACTAACGTTTGGTTCCGGTTGCCGACCGACCCTGCCGATTTAGGTGCGACCCAATTTATTTTATGAGTAAAAAAAAATAAGAATATATATATATATATATATTTTTTTTTACAATAAAGTTTAATAAAAGTCTTAGTCAAACCTTTAGTATTATGGATATTAAACATGCTGGCAGAGTACATGCATCCATGTTGTCGTGAACATTTTAATTAAATAAAGAAATTCCCTATCCATAGTCGCTGTGGGAAAAATAAATTAAAAAAAATTCCCTACCTACCCATGGCCTTAACTGACCAAATTTTTTTTTTGTTAGGCCTAAGAAGCTTGCTGCATGTCTGTTCTTGCTGCGCTTGCCTGACCACAGCAGCTTGAACAGACTATTGTTGGGGTGGTGGGGGTCCTTCATTATTCTGCAGGCTCTGGATTTGCACCTCTTGTTGTCCTGCAGAGGTGATAGTGCAATACCCATAGTACGCTCTGCTGAGCGCACTAGTCTCTGTAGAGCCTTCCTGTCCTAGGCAGTGCAGTTGCCAAACCAGGCAGTGATGTTCCCAGTCAGGATGCTCTCTACAGCCCCAGAGTAGAAGGACTGGAGTATCTTCCCTGTTACTCCTGAGTTGTCTCAGGTGGTAGAGGCGCTGCTTCGCCTTTTTTAACAGTGTCTGTGTGTGTTGTCCATGTCAGGTCCTCTGTGATGTGGACTCCCAGGTACTTAAAACTGCTCACCCTGTCCACGATAGCACCATTAATCCACAGTGGCGTGTGTGTCCCCTGCTGTATTTTCCTAAAATCCATGATCAGCTCCTTGGTTTTACCAATGTTCAGGAGTAGGCTGTTATCCCGGCACCAGAGTGCCAGGACATCAACCTCCTCCCGGTAGGCCTTCTCGTCATTGTTAGAGATCAGCCCCACCACCACGTGTCGTCCGCAAACTTCACTATGGAGTTGGAGCTGAACCTGGCCAAACACTCATGTGTGTACAGCGAATACAGCAGGGGGCTGAGTGAGGACACAGCCCTGGGGGGACCCCATGCTCAGGGTGATTGAGTTGGAGGTCCACCCACCCTGACTACTTGGAGCCTGTCGGTTAGAAAGTCCAGGATCCAGGCGCTCAGGGTGGAGTTCAGACCCAGATCAATCAACTTGTCAGCCAGTCTGGTGGGGGGTATGGGGTTGAAAGCTGAACTATAGTCAATGAACAGCAATCTCACATAGCCCCCCTTCTGACTGTCAAGGTGAGAAAGGGTGTTGTGCAGTACCTGGGAGACCGCGTGGCCAGTGGACCAGTTTGTCTTGTCTGCAAAGGGTCCATGATGGTACTAGGGAACTAGGGAGGGAGGCACAGATGTAATCCTTGACCAGCCTCTCAAAGCATTTCATGACCACAGAGGTGAGTGCCACTGGTCTGTAGTCATTTAGGCCTGCTGGGAGGTGTTTTTTGGTACAGGGATTATAGTGGACACCTTGAAGCAGGCAGGGACCACAGACATGGCCAGGGATAGGTTAAATATAGTGGTGAACACTGGGGCTAGCTGGTTAGCACAGGACTTAAGTATTCGCCCTGTTATACCATCTGGGCCTGCAGCTTTCCTAGTGTTCACCCCTATAAACACTCTCCTTATGCTGTGCTCCGTCACCGAGAGTGTATGTTCCTCTCCAGCGGAGGAACCCCCCCCGTTGTGGTAACCGGCGTGTCAGTGACGTCGCTAGCCATTGAGCTAGTGTCGCCACTGTTCGACCCAAACCGCATGTAAAAGGAGTTGAGCTCGTTCGCTAGGGAGGCGTCAGCACTCACGATTGAGGAGGGGCTGACCTTGTAGTCAGTTATCGTCCGTAGTCCCCGCCATAAGTATTCAGTAACCTGTTTGTCCTGGTCTCCGTACAGACGTGTTCCACTGGGCCTGGCTGAACACCATTCAGTAACCTGTTTGTCCTGGTCTCCGTACAGATGTGTTCCACTGGGCCTGGCTGAACACCATTCAGTAACCTGTTTGTCCTGGTCTCCGTACAGACGTGTTCCACTGGGCCTGGCTGAACAACACCATTCAGTAACCGGTTTGTCCTGGTCTCCGTACAGATGTGTTCCACTGGGCCTGGCTGAACACCATTCAGTAACCTGTTTGTCCTGGTCTCCGTACAGATGTGTTCCACTGGGCCTGGCTGAACACCATTCAGTAACCTGTTTGTCCTGGTCTCCGTACAGACGTGTTCCACTGGGCCTGGCTGAACAACACCATTCAGTAACCTGTTTGTCCTGGTCGCCGTACAGATGTGTTCCACTGGGCCTGGCTGAACACCATTCAGTAACCTGTTTGTCCTGGTCTCCGTACAGACGTGTTCCACTGGGCCTGTCTGAACGACCTGGCGGCGCGGCTGCCGCTCCACACGGCTCCGGCGGGGTACCAGTGTCCCGGCTGTCAGGGTCCCGTCTTCCCCCCCTCCAACCTGGCCAGCCCAGTAGCCGACGTGTTGAAGGAACAGCTGGCGTCAGTCAACTGGGCTAGAGCTGGTCTGGGCATGCCCCTGGTAAGGGCCGAATGTCTAGATATTCTGAAATGAAAGAAGAAGAAAAAAAGACTACTGACCTTTTTACTGTCTTCTACTATCATGCACTCTTCCACTAATTAATCGTCCTTGCCTATATTTCTACCTGCTATACTAATATGTCTTTACTACGGTGCACTCGACACTGCACCACCCACGTTTCAACACTGTTTGATGAACATTATTACTCAGCTGAAAGAGTTGTGCCCTTCCTGCTGACGACAGAACTTCGCTCTGGATAAAAGCGTCAGCTAAATGTAAATGTGTACACCTTTTGTTCGTAGAGCTGGGGGAAAATATCGTAAAATCGATGCATCGGATCAATTCTTAAAATGCCAAGATCGATCTTTGAATCTGGCCTTTTTCAGTGTGAACTGCTGAACTACTACGGAAACTCAGTTGGTGATACCGGTGTTGCCGTTGAGTTCATTTTTGCTGAGTTCATCGGCGCTCTCATTCAAATGAAAAACTAATTTGTAAAACACTAAACGTGTTATCAAGCGCGTAAGTCAGACAACATTATAAACGGAACATTTTTATAACACCTGACAAAATCAAGAGTAGACGGAATACTTGTATTTGAATGTGTTTTAAAGACAAAGTTACTTAGCAGTGGTAAAAGTCATAACATTCCTTGTGGGATCCTTCTGGATACAGTTGTACAATTTTCAATTGTAAAGAACGTCATGAACATGTATGTCATGATAGTCTTGAGTTTCAAATCATTTCTAAAACTCTTATTTCTGTGATTGGAGCAGATACTTACATAAAAGGTTTGGTTCTTTTTATGAATTTATTATGGGTCTGAAAATGTGACCAAATCTGCTGGGTCAAAAATATACATACAGCAATGCTAATATTTGTCCCTTGGCCATTTTCACCTTAATTTAGGCGCTTCTGGTAGCCATCCACATGCTTCTGACTAGCTTCTGGGAAGCTTCTGACAAACTTCTGACTAGCTTCTGACTAGCTTCTGACAAACTTCTCACTAGATTCTCACAAGATTCTGACAAACTTCCGACTAGCTTCTGAGAGATTCTCACAAAATTCTCACAAGATTCTGAAAAACAAGTGTATGTAAACCGTTGACCACAACTTGTATTTATGTGTTGAAACATACTCTACATGTGTATTCCTGCCGATATAACGGTAAATTCTGCTTGCTGTTGACAGATTGAAGAGCCGATTGAGGTTCTTGAAGAGAGCTCGTCAAACGATGTGACGGATTACGCGGACTGGTCCACGTTTGACGGTGAGTGCCTGCGTTCACTTGGAGACAGACGAGAGCCTGGGTTCTGCACCCTGAACGCCTCAGGCAGCTTTCCTCCGCGAGGTGCCTTCAGAATGTCGGAATGTCCCAACTCCAAGACCACTTTCATTTATACCATGGCCCATTCTCCTATGCAGAGAGTTGTTTGGGGGAAAAACAATACTTTTATTCCACACTTTTCAGGGCTGTACGCTAACTTTCTTCCCAGGGAGCACATGTAGGAGCACAAAGAAATTTAGGAGCACACAAAGACACACGGTGAAACATTTTCAAGTAACACAGAGTTAATTAACAAACTATTTATTACATGCATATTATACTGTGCGTGCATGTGTATACTAAGGGATACACATCTGTGCAATAGCACATACCACCAAAATCACACATTGGCCCATGCCTACTAGACGCAAAGGATGTCGGTTGTCCAGCTGCTTTTGTATGTTGTAGTGTTGTCACAATACCAAAATTTTGACCACGATACCGATGGGAAAGGTCATGGAATATCTTATTAGATGACGGAACATGGAAAGTTCTTTATACAATTCTTTAATTAATTATAATTTAAATTAATATTTTGATGCTGTTGAAACTGTTGAAAATAACGCTGTTATTTTTAATAATCAAAAATAATTAAGTAATTCTGTTACAGCTGCTGAGCTATATACTGTAGCTAATGTCCATCAATATCTTCCTTTTCAGGATTGTTAGCAGAGAGAGACTCAGCCCCCCTTCCCTCACTATTGGATGCCTCTGAGCGTTCCCATGGATAGCTTAGTTAGCGTTAGCAGGTTAGCTTAGTTAGCGTTAGCAGCTAACATTAGTTAAGGTTTTTACCGCAACGTGGTACAGGAATGGTGAGGATGCAAAGCATGTTAGACCATTGAACCCGTTGCTCGCAAAGTTTTCATTACACATAGAAACAGCGCGACTCGCGAGAGGAGTTGTCACAGGGCTGTTGAACACGGGGCTGAATAGCTAGATGTCATAGCTTCTAAAATTGAAGGTCCACAAAATAGTCAGTTACCATTGGTAATAATTACATTACCTCCACTCTGTCTGCAGCAGGTCTCTCCGCTCATGGAACAACATGTCCGTAACCATAGTCTGAACGCTACGCAAAGTGGGCGACATGTTGTTGGCACAATTTGGAAATGCACAAACCCGAACCTCAGTTTTTATCTTTTAGATAACTCTAAGCTAACAACCTTTTCGCGGTAACGTTAAAGTGTACTATCCATGCTCCACAGCTTCCAGCTTCCAACAACAACTCACGCATCGCAGGAATTCAGAGCGAGGTTTCAGAACAGGTTTTCTGTTTCATTGGCACAAAAGAGCACTTTTGGTGGATGTATTTGGTGGTAACCAATTAAAAATATTTAAGAAAAGGTAAATCGAGCACCGTCAAAAACCACTGGAGGTGAAACAGCAGTAATGGATCACTCGCATCCCCGATGTTATGGGAGCAGCATATGAATGCTTGTATAAAAGCCATGATATTACATATAAAACATAATACTACAACTCTGTACATACATCTGATTAGCACTATTACTCAGTAGTACTAATTAATATATTTTACACCCAGTCTAATCACCTGTACATTATAGATCACTATTGCACTTTACTGTTACATCTGCACTCTGGTTGGATGCCAAACCTCTTTCTGTTGTACTGTACTTGTGCTGCATGATGACGATACATTTGAATCTAACAACCCTCTTGTTTTCTCCTGCGACCTGCAGCGCAAGAACCGAGTGAGACCTACCCCAGCCATTCCTCCTACAGCCCCGCCCTCCTCCCAGAACCCAGCCATTCATCCTACAGCCCCGCCCTCCTCCCAGAACCCAGCCACTCCCCCTACAGCCCAGCCCTCATCCCAGACCCCCCCAGCATCACCTCCACTACCTCCACGTCTCTGTCCTACCCTCCTGCGCTGCAGGACGATCACCTGCCTCTCCTCCATGACAACGGGGGTCCGGACACTCAGGACCACGCCCTCGTCACCTTCACCACCAGCGCCGCCACCACCAGCGACACCATAACCATCCACAAAGGTGAGCGCCGGGACGGTTCCTTCTTCCTGTTGTTATGTTATGTGGCAGGTAGGGCTGTCACGATTCATCGACCTAGTCGACGTCGTCAACGAGTAAATTTCGTCGCTTTGCATATTCATGATCGACGCATCGTATTGTTAATTGTATGGGCCTTTTGCGGTGGAAATGGCAGACGTTCAAAGTCATAGCATGCGCAACGTGTAATCTAACTAATGCGCAATGAATCACGTTCAAAATATAACTAACTTCTCTTGGACCACTATTCGTGATTCTGCCTAGAGCCAGGACTCGACTGTCACATAACTTCTGTGTTTCGGTCCAGCTGGAAGGGAGGGGCTGAGCCATCATACCCCCACCTTACAGTTTAGAAGCAGCTTGGCAGCTCTTCAGCCCTGCGTTCAACAGCCTGTGATAACTCCTCTTGGGAGTCACACTTTCTATGTAAACTCTGCGAGCAACGGGTCCAATAAATGCGTCTTTAACATGCTTTATAGCCTCTCCATTACTATATGCCCGTCGCGGTTAAAAACCTTTTTAACTAACGTTAGCTGCTAACTAAGCTAAGCTAGCTCACAGGCACAGGAGAAATCAGTTTCATGGAGTTCTAATAGTGAGGAAAGGGGGGGGGGGGCTCTCTCTCCCCTCTCTCTCTCTCTCTCTCTCTCTCTGTACGTTCAATGATGATCAATGAAGTAGCCAGAATGTACACTATAAAAACGAACTTGATAGTTGATGATAATAAATATTTCACTTCATTAGCAAAAATATTGTAACATCATTAAGTCTGCTATAAACTATTCTCCCTCTTGTGTGTGTGTTTGCATACATTTACTATATGCTACTCTTTTTCACATGGATTAGGCTAATTAGCTTTAACAATCCTGATTCCTGAGCCTATTTTATTCAAAGGGAAGATATTGATTTAAATATGTATATAGCCTATATATAAAAAATACATTTGAATCGTATCTCCTGTGCTGGCACAAGCACTACCATAGCGTGGAATGGAGAGATAACACAGTACATATAATAATTCATGGAAATATACTAAAAAGCTATTTATGGCCAGTAATAATCTCTCTGGCTGGTAGTTTTTTTAATCTAAAGCTAAAAAGGATGAGGATACTCATTAAACAATTTTAAATATTCAATTGAAATAGATTTTTCTGGTAAATTAATGATTAATTGACTAATCGATAAAATAATCAACTTTGATTAATCACTAACAAAATAGTTGTTAGTGACAGCCCTAGTGGCAGGGCTTTCCCCCAGGGTTTTCAAACAAGACTGTGCTGAGTATCTACCAGGGGGTGGTCCAGAGGGGGGCTGAGTCTCAACCAGTGGGTGGTCCAGAGGGGGGCTGAGTTAGGGCTGGGCGATATGACGATATTATATAAATATCGGGTACAGTTCATTAACGATACACTTTTTTAACGTATCGTGGATATCGTGATGTTTTGCCCAAGAGGATTGTGTCGCGTCAATCTGGTCCACACCCGTTCAAACTTTTGAACAACGCCGCCCCCACACACACTACTGCATCAAAGTTATTACTTATTATTAACAAAGGCATTCGTTTTGTGGCATTAACGTTATATAGTTACACGTTCAATAACATTAGCGTATTTACCCAAACATAGCAACGTCCGATGACGACATAGATAGCAAACATTACTGTTCATATCTCAGCCCGTGCTGAGTTGTGCGTGCCCATTCTGCGGTCTGTTAATAAAGTTTTCAATCAGACAGATGTATGGAAAGGCTTTTATTATAACATTCGTTGCAATAAAATCATTATGGCTCGTTTAGTCATGCTGCGGTGCGCTGGTAATCACTCGTCGGCCGCGGGGAGCTCAGCTGTTGTTGTCGTTGAGCTCATAGATATCTATATGGTTGAGCTCAGCTCAGCTCTCGTCAAAATCAATGGCGGAAGTAAAAAACGCATAGCGCTTGCCGATTGGTGCTAAGAACAGCAGGGCGGGTGTAAGCGGTGTGACGTAATTGGCAGACTCGACTGTCAATCAAAATTATTCTGTTGCCGGCTGAATGATCGAATGAATGAAAACGTTATTAACGATTGCAGAATGGGTACACGCTGAGTCTCAACTAGGAGGTGGTCCTGAGGGGGGCTGAGTCTCAACTAGGAGGTGGTCCAGAGGGGGGCTGAGTCTCAACCAGAGGGTGGTCCAGAGGGGGATTGTGCCCACCGTCCGGGAGGCGAAAATAATGTATTTATTGGAGGACAGCATTACTTGCTGCACGCTGGAAGCTCCTGATACAAGCACATGTTCTACCATCTTCATTGGGAGGATATTTAAACTGGTTTAATTCTGCAGCATCTTCACCCAGAGCTATATGATATTTAAACTAGGGCTGTCAGTTTATCGTGTTAATTAGATTAATTAATTACACAGCAAATTATCGCGTTATAATAATAATAATAACTTCATTTTATATAGCGCCTTTCAGAAGACCCAAGGTCGCTTTACATAGGGGGGGGGGATGACAAATTAACAAACATAGTGGACAGACACACAACATAAACATATAAAGTGCAGGGTTCCCACGGTACCTGGAAAACATAGAAAACATGGAATTAATTTTTTCATTTTCCAGGTATGGAAAAGTCATGGAAACTGAGCAAAAGTGAACACTTACATGGAAATAGAAACAGTTGTCCTGGAAAATTTTATTGGATGATGTGTAAAATAGTAATACAATGAAACTATTGAGCACAAAATTATATTAGTTTATAAAAACCCTTTACATGTGAAATCTACAGATTTTACTGTAGATAGAAATGGATGATCCCATGTTGTAGAGCATGCTCTTGGCATCCTATATGGTATATTGGATGTTGGAATTTGATGCAGGCAACTTGGTGATATGGACTTTAAAAGTATATAGTTAAATAGTTTTGGATTGGTGGACTTCAGGAATAATAACGTTACTCGCGATCTCAATAGAAGGGTCAAATACATGTGTATTTCCCAGCAAACACGGGAGCCTTGACATCTACAGTGAAACTTCTTATGCAAGTTTATCCTCAAATGTAAGTACTGTAGCTTAGGCTTGGGCGGTATAATTTTTTTCATACCGTCATACCTTGCTGACATAATACGACGGTATGACTTTCATTTTCATCAGGGGGGGGGGGGGGGGCGGAGCTAACAATATACTCGTTATCACCATACACAACGCTTATATTGAAACACGTTGACATTAGGGCCGTTCTTTCAACCTAAAAGTGCACTTTCTTCAACCTCAAACCTAAATTCCTTAGCAACCCGTGTTACCAAGTAAACAAATCACAGAACGATAGCCAGTTAGCCAGCACCAGCCAGGTACCAACGTTAGCTCACGGAACGATAGCCAGTTAGCCAGCACCGGCCAGGTACCAACATTAGCTCACGGAACGATAGCCAGTTAGCCAGCACCAGCCAGGTACCAACGTTAGCTCACGGAACGATAGCCAGTTAGCCAGCACCAGCCAGGTACCAACGTTAGCTCACAGAACGATAGCCAGTTAGTCAGCACCAGCCAGGTACCAACGTTAGCTCATGGAACGATAGCCAGTTAGCCGGCACCAGCCAGGTACCAACGTTAGCTCACGGAACGATAGCCAGTTAGCCAGCACCAGCCAGGTACCAACATTAGCTCACGGAACGATAGCCAGTTAGCCAGCACCAGCCAGGTACCAACGTTAGCTCACGGAACGATAGCCAGTTAGCCAGCACCAGCCAGGTACCAACGTTAGCTCACAGAACGATAGCCAGTTAGTCAGCACCAGCCAGGTACCAACGTTAGCTCATGGAACGATAGCCAGTTAGCCGGCACCAGCCAGGTACCAACGTTAGCTCACGGAACGATAGCCAGTTAGCCAGCACCAGCCAGGTACCAACGTTAGCTCACGGAACGATAGCCAGTTAGCCAGCACCAGCCAGGTACCAACGTTAGCTCACAGAACGATAGCCAGTTAGCCAGCACCAGCCAGGTACCAACGTTAGCTCACGGAACGATAGCCAGTTAGCCAGCACCAGCCAGGTACCAACGTTAGCTCACGGAATGATAGCCAGTTAGCCAGCACCAGCCAGGTACCAACGTTAGCTCACGGAACGATAGCCAGTTAGTCAGCACCAGCCAGGTACCAACGTTGGCTCATGGAACGATAGCCAGTTAGCCGGCACCAGCCAGGTACCAACGTTAGCTCACGGAACGATAGCCAGTTAGCCAGCACCAGCCAGGTACCAACGTTAGCTCACGGAACGATAGCCAGTTAGCCAGCACCAGCCAGGTACCAATGTTAGCTCACGGAACAATAGCCAGTTAGCCAGCACCAGCCAGGTACCAACGTTAGCTCACGGAACGATAGCCAGTTAGCCAGCACCAGCCAGGTACCAACGTTAGCTCACGGAACGATACCCAGTTAGCCAGCACCAGCCAGGTACCAACGTTGGCTCACGGAACGATAGCCAGTTAGCCAACACCAGCCAGGTACCAACGTTAGCTCACGGAACGATAGGCAGTTAGCCAGCACCAGCCAGGTACTAACGCTAGCTCACAGAACGATATCCACGTAACCCTCTGCTGGCGCGTGCTGTGCACTACAATCAACTCTGTGTCAGTGTAATATCAGTCTGTGACGTCACGGTATTGAGAATCATACCGGCGGGATTTCGAAATATCCTGGTATACCGTAATACCGTCATACCGTTTATTTGGATTTTGTTAGGCTAATGATGCAAGCTTGCTAGCCAATATTCAGTTTGCTAACTAACTAGCTACTAGCTAGTGTTGGCTAGCTTGCATTGCTAGATAACTACCAATACATTTTCACATTAGGCTGTGACATTACTTCTATACTAGTTGACATGAATAGTCTAGTCTTGATACATTTTGTAACATTCATTCTTATATCTACTTTTAGCTATTTTGTGATTTTTTTGTTTTTCTTAAAAAAAGATTATACTACTAAATAGGAACATTTGGGGTGAGACATTTTTGAAAAATCATTGATCATGCCTAGACTGATTCTATACATCTATACTGTTAAACTAAGCTTACTAGTGGGGTTGCTGTACTGAGGAACCACAGGGGAACCAGCCTTATGTTTTCCCTTTTAGGTTCATTAGTTTGATTTACAAAAGATTTTATAGAGTAAGAGTAGGCATATTACTACCCCTTCTACGTAAGACTCATAATCTAATAAGACTAATAATAAAGGAAAGAGGGAGGAGGAAGAGAAGAGGGGTCGCGAAGATGAAAGAGGAGGAGAAGAAGAGGAGGATAAGAGAGTAGAGGATGACAGAGGAAAAGGGAGAAGAGTGGAGAGGAGTTGAGAAGAGTAGGAAGAGAAGACGGGACCGGACACAAGAGGGGAGGTGTGGAGAGAAGAGGACAGGATGAGATAGGAGAGGAGTGGAAGAGAGAACATATATCAATCCCAGTGCTCATGTGTTTCAAAGTTCCAGTTAAATAAATTGTTGTTCATCTACAGCTTGTTGCATTATTTCATGCATTGATATTATCAATAAGACATAATCTCTAAGCATTTACAATGTAGACTTGACTGGCACATCTTTTAAATCAAGTAAGTAGTCAGGTGTCCTAGGGCAGGGTCCATTCGGTAAAAGCGATCACGCTGCAATTTTTCTTTTGCCTAAGTACAAACAGTCTCTCAAGCGAACGCCGGTGGTCTCGCGAGAGGTTAAGCGTTGGGCCGTGACGTCAGTGGAGTCACTCCAAGCAGTGCTGGGAAGCACAGAATGGAGTGTATTCCGTGATAACACAGCCAATATTAACGAATACACCGAAACGGTGATTGACTATGTCTGTACTCAGGTAGAAGTAATAATCCCCACCACCAAAATTAATATCTACCCAAATCAAAAGCCCTGGGTAGACAAATCCGTCCGTGAGGCTCTGAAAGTGCGCACATCAGCATACAACAACGGGCTGGTGACAGGCAACATGGAAGAACACAAGATGGCAAGATACAACGTCAGGAGAGCAGTAATAGAGGCAAAACGGCGTTACAGGGATAAAGTTGAACTTCAGTTTGAACAGGCTGACTCTAGAGGCATGTGGCAGGGCCTCAGAACAATGACAGACTACAAAGGAACCCCCCTCAAACTGAACAGTGACATCTCCTTAGCAAATGATCTCAACTCCTTCTATGCGAGGTTTGAGGCTGTGAATAACAACACCAGCCTACAAACCACGGCAATGGGGGGGGGGGGTCTGCTGATGGAGACTCAGTGTTCAGGGTAACAGAGCATGAGGTGAGACGGATCTTTAAAAAAGTGGATATCAGGAAGGCAGCAGGACCGGACGGCATCCCCGGCCGCGTCCTAAAAGTCTGTGCCGACCAACTGGCCCCGGTATTCACTGACATCTTCAACCTGTCCTTGGAACAGGCCGTCATCCCCACCTGTCTGAAGAAGTCCACCATCATCCCTGTACCCAAAAAATCTACGCCCGCTTGCCTCAACGACTACCGCCCTGTAGCCCTCACCTCCATAGCCATGAAGTGCTTTGAGAAGCTAGTGAAGGGCTACATCTGTTCCTCCCTCCCCATCAACCTGGACCCTCTGCAATTTGCATATCGCCCCAACAGGTCCACGGAGGACGCCATAGCCCATGTGCTGCACACAGCAGCATCACATCTGGACAAGAGGAAGGGGAACTATGTGAGAATGCTGTTCATCGACTACAGCTCAGCATTCAATACCATAGTCCCCTCCAAACTCATAGCCAAGCTCAGGGACCTGGGCTTGAACTATGACCTGTGCCAGTGGGTCCTGGACTTCCTGACGGGCAGACCCCAGGTGGTAAGAGCCGGCAACTGCACCTCCTCATCCATCACGCTCAACATAGGGGCCCCCCAGGGCTGTGTTCTGAGCCCCCTCCTCTACTCCCTGTACACACATGACTGCGTAGCACAGCGGAACAACAACACCATCATCAAATTTGCTGATGACACAGTAGTGGTGGGCCTGATCTCTGCCAACGACGAAAGGGCCTACCTGGAAGAGGTAGAGAACCTGTCACAGTGGTGTCAGGAGAACTGCCTCTCCCTGAACGTCAGCAAAACAAAAGAGATGATTGTGGACTTCAGGAGGTCGGGGGTCAAGGACTACAGCCCCCTCAGCATCGACGGGGCACCAGTTGAGAGAGTGAACAGTTTCAAGTACCTCGGAGCCCACATATCCGAGGACTTGACATGGACCACACACATTGACAGTGTTGTGAAGAAGGCACGACAACGCCTCTACTTCCTCAGGCGCCTAAGGAAGTTCCAAGTCAGTCAGAAGATCCTTAGGAACTTCTACTCATGTACAATAGAGAGCATCCTGACCGGCAACATCACCTCCTGGTTTGGGAATAGCACTGCACAAGACCGTAGCAGACTACAAAGAGTGACACGTTCAGCCGAACGCACAATTAGAGGGGGGCTTCCCACCCTCCAGAACATTTACAACAAGCGGTGCAAGGGGAAGGCTAAGAGAATTATTAAGGACTCGAGCCACCCGAACAACTGCCTCTTTGAACTGCTGCCGTCAGGCAAGCGATACCGGAGTCTTATGGCGAGCACAGAAAGACTCAGAAGGAGCTTCTATCCCCAGGCCATCAGGCTGCTAAACGAACAATAATCGCTAAACGAACAATAATCACTATGCAACAACCATCAAATGCACACAGCACACACACCCACAAGCACACACTCACTCAAACAAACAACACACTGCAGCACCCACTCTCCACACTTTAGATCACACAAACACACTTACACTTTATATTTATTGATAAAGGATTTGCACTACAACTCGTACACCTACTGTGAATTGTACCTAAACTGCACCTTGTCCATTTATGCCTTGCACTATATAGTATTGTATATTAGTACACTGCACAGTATTGTATATTGTATGGTAACTACGTCTACGAACATTGTACATATGTCTAAACTGAACACTGTGACCTCTTTTTTTACTTCTAATTTTTACTATGTTTTTATTTCATACTTATCTTGTCATGCACAGTCTCTGGAGCGCAACAGTAAGAAGCATTTTGTACAAAAGTATTCTGTACTTCTGTATGACAACTATTAAAGAAACTTGAAACTTGAACTTGAAGGGGTCGGCAATTAGGTTTGCCCACGGGCCAAATTTTCCCCAAGCCATTGTGTGGCGGGCCAATGATAATGAAAATTTTTTAACTCTGTCAAAATAAACGACATATACCGGTACATGTTTGCACTGTCTTTTTTCTATTATAAAGTGCCTCTCACACAGTGCATAACACATGAACAGATCAGTCATTTGATTTTAATGCAGGTGCTCGCATTATAAATCGAATGTATTATTATTAGTATAACACATGAACAGATCAGTAGGGTGCATTTGATTTGAAGCACCACGGCGGGTGTATTATACATCGAATGTATTATTATTATTATTATTATTATTATTATTATTATTATTATTATTATTATTATTATTATTATTATTATAACACATGAACAGGTCAGTAGGGTGCATTTGATTTGAAGCACCACAGCGGGTGTATTATACACATCGAATGTACAACTCACCATAATGCAGGCAGACCTGGGCTTATTGTTGTTTCTGCTTCGCTCCTCCAAAATCCATGCTAATGTTTGAAATATGTCAAATGTCCACTCGCGTTGAATGCCCACCCATGTCCACCCAACTTGAACACAGTTGCTTGCTTCATTGAACCCATTCTGCAATCGGTTAATAAAGTTTTCAATCAATCAATCAGCCTCGTGTTGCCATGTGAACACGCGTGAGACACCGGTTGCGATAAACCCGTATTTTAAATATGACTCCTCGTTTTGTTTGTGTCTTGGAAGTCGTAGTTTCCTCTTCTGGCTCCTGAGTTGGTATTTCCTCTTTGCAAGAAGCTACCTAAAGATGTTTGTTTTGTTTTGTTTTTACTAAATTTAACTAACGTGGTTTAGTTGAATTAAATTAGCTGACGCACGCCCTGGGGGATCGCTGCACCGGAAAAGAGAAACTATAAGAATTTCCCATTGGTTCTCCGAGTCCACGTGATATTTTCTAGCATTTCAATTGGCTATAGTGACAATTAGGGATGCACCGATATGAAAATTGGCCACCGATACCGATACCGATTGTTCAACTAACACTATCGGCCGATACCGATACCGATATTTGTATATTTGTATATAAGTATTTGTATTTTTTTTTTTTTTTTTTTTTTTTTTTGTATGTGTATGTTTTTATTTGTAGGCCTCTTTACTTACTTAAAAAAAGGAAACATCAAGAAATATGTTTATGGTATCACTATCTCTCTCCCAGTATCGTCTGGCGGCCTGCAGAGGGATACTATTTTCTCAACCAGAGCTTTCAACCAATGCAATGGAACCATTCTGGCGGCCTGCAGCGGGATACTATTCTCTCAACCAGAGCTTTCAACCAATGCAATGGAACCATTTTGATTGACAGTCGATTCGGCCAATTACGCCACACCTTTGGACAACGATACGATATTTGCCGATATCACAAAGTCTCTCACGATACAATACGATACGATTAGATTCAGGTGCCTGGGATCGATATGAGATGATATCATATGCCCATTTAACACAATCAGTTATGAGACTCGCCACAGGATTTTCAAAATAAGAGTATCGATATGAATCGATCTTATTACATCGCATCGATCCGATTCGATCGTTGATAATTACATCGATGTATCGATCTGGATCGATGTATCGTCCCACCCCTACCGCTAGCACCCACCTCCTGCTGTTCTTACCACCAATCGGCAAGCGTTTATTCATTTTCTACTTTCGGTCATGCCGCCATTGATCTGCTTGCGACTCACTCGAGAGCACATCACAACAAACTTAACGTAGCTAATACCTTAGCTGCCCGGCCCGCTGACCAGCGCTCCACAGCATGACCAAATGAGACATAATGATTTTACTGCAACACATGTTATAATAAAACAAAGCCTTTCTATGCATTTGTCTGGTTGAAAACTTTATTAACAGATTGCAGAATGGGTAGTTTGGTACGGAATGAGCAACGGAGCTATGAACGGAATAATGCCTTGCTTACTTGCTGTGTTCGGGTAAATAATATGCTGATGTTATATTGAACGTGTAACACTAACTATATAACGTTATTAACTAACTAGCTACCGTACCGGGAGCTCACGTTGATGCCTGGATGGTGCTAACTAGCTACCGTACCGGGAGCTCACGTTGATGCCTGGATGGTGCTAACTAACTAGCTACCGTCCCGGGAGCTCACGTTGATGCCTGGATGGTGCTAACTAACTAGCTACCGTACCGGGAGCTCACGTTGATGCCTGGATGGTGCTAACTAACTAGCTACCGTACCGGGAGCTCACGTTGATGCCTGGATGGTGCTAACTAACTAGTAGTGGGTAGTTGGGTACGGAATGAGCAACGGAATGGAACTGAGCTATGAACGGACTCGGAGTAATGCCTTGCTGCTATGGGTAATAATAATATGCTGATGTTATTGTCCGTGTAATGTAACACTAACTATATAATGTTAATGCCACAAAACGAATGCCTTGTTAATCATAAGTAGTAACTGTGATGCAGTAGCTTGTGTGTGTGTGTGTGGGGGACGGCGGGCGTTGTGCAGGTAGGTCGCGAGTGAATCATTTTTTTTTGCCTTTTGACGCTACACAAATTGATGCTTATTTATCGGCGACTGCTATCGGCACATTTGAGCTTATAGGCCGATAGCAGTCAACAAGGCACTTATCGGCCGATACCGATACCCGACCGATATATCGGTGCACCCCTAGTGACAATTGCTCACAATGTTTCCTTCCACGTATGCGAGTCGTCCTTTTCATCAATGAATGCGATAAAGACATCTCAGAGGAACCGACTGACGCATAAAAGCCTTGAGAACTGCCTGCGGATTAAAGTGACGTCCATATCACCAGATATCCAGCCAATAGTGACAGACGGGAGATGCCACTTTTCACACTAAACTAAAGTGAATACTAAGCCTGCTATTGCCAAATTGTTTAAAGTTTAATTGCATTGTTTTTGCAATGTTTTTAATTGCATTACTGTTTAATGCCAAATTGTATTTTTCATTTAATTCAAATACCTATAGCGCCGTCATTTCAGGAGCTTCTTCAAGCACTCTTTTTCTTTAAAGTTAATTGCATTGTTTTTGCATTGTTTTTAATTGCATTACTGTTCACATGCATGTGTGGTCCCGTCAGTCATGAGTAAAGATAAAGCTTGAATGATTTACTGAACTGGTGTTTTTATTTCATGGACTCACGTTTCCCATTTCAGCACCAGCGCTGTCCACCTCACTTTGAGCAAGCATATATGGTACATTGCACTCACCTGTTATTCACTCTCAACATGGATAAAACATAAAGTATGCATATAATAAAAAGAATATATATATATATATATATCAAATATAATATTAATATAATATAAAAAAAAATGATTAAAATAAAATAAATATCATATTCTCAAAATAAACTGACGGGCCAGAAATTATTGCTGGCGGGCCAATTTCGGCCCGCGGGCCGCCTATTGCCGATCCCTGTCCTAGGGGGTTGTGTCATGTGTGTGAGGGGAGGGGGGCGCGGATGGGGGCTGAAAGCTTCAGGGGCCTATAGATCATCACTTAATATGGTACCTGGAAAATCAGGAGGTAGCATGGAAAAATAATTCAAGGCAAGCGTGGGAACCCTGAAGTGAGAAATGAGGGGTTAAAGGCCAAGTTGAAGAGGTGGGTTTTGAGCAGTTTTTTTTAATGAGTCCAGAGTTGGGGCGGTGCGGAGTTCTGCGGGGAGGGAGTTCCAGAGGGTGGGAGCTGCCACACTGAAAGCTCTGTCCCCGTCCGCAGTCTGGTTCGGGGGATGGAGAGCTGACCAGTGTCCGTGGATCGCAGGGACCGTGACTGAGTGTAGTGTTATGAAAATTAACTCAAAATAAATTAAAAAAAAAATATTTTTTCTTTTAAATTTCTTTTAATCTCATTCATTCCATAAGAACGTAGAATACACATTTACAGACTTTTTTTTAATATGGCCCATTTGCAGGTTCTTGGTATCTGATTCTAGGGACATCTATGGATCTCAGGGAATGTATTCCCAGTGTCAGAAATACTGTGTCTGTTACTAGGCTTGAGTAAATTGTAATGAACCAAATGAGAATATCAATACATTTGTTTTTATCTTTGACTGTGAATAACGCCATGCTAAAATTGACCAGACCTGAAAAATCTAAGCAAATGAATAAATGGAAGATGATTAAACAGATGGTTTTGTAGATACAGTACTGAATTCTGCCATCCGGACACATGCAATTTGAAATATAATTATAGAATATAGAATATCCGGCCTAAAATGGTTATGCGATTAAAATGCGATTAATTAGATTAATCCTGTAATTAGATCAATTTTTTGAATCGCCTGACAGCACTAATTTAAACTGGTTTCATTCTGCAGCGTCTTCACCCAGAACTATATGATATTTAAACTGGTTTAATGATATGATATTTAAACTGGTTTCATTCTGCAGCGTCTTCACCCAGAACTATATGATATTAAAACTGGTTTCATTCTGCAGTGTCTTCACCCAGAACTATATGATATTTAAACTGGTTTAACGATATGATATTTAAACTGGTTTCACTCTGCAGCGTCTTCACCCAGAACTATATGATATTTAAACTGGTTTAACGATATGATATTTAAACTGGTTTCACTCTGCAGCGTCCTCATCCAGGAAGGTCTACGAAACGCGGGACGTGGGAAACTCCTCCGTCACACAGATAGACTTCGATGATGACAAGTACAGACGACGCCCAGCGCTCAGCTGGTTCGCTCAGATCCTCAAGTGAGTGTTTTATTCTGATCTAAAGGATAAAGCTGTGTAGTTTTATTCTGATTTAAAGGATAAGGCTGTGTAGTTTTATTCTGATTTTAAAGGATAATGTAGGGGTGTAACGATACACAAAAAACGACTGTTCGGTACGTACCTCGGTTTTGAAGTCACGTCACGGGTTTTCGGTACAGTGGGGGTAAGTTTGGCTTTCCATGTTCCACTCGGGTGATGTAGTGTGCAGTAACTGTTAACACTATGGTCGCCAAAAACGCCGTACCACGTCATTCCCCGCCATGCTCATTCTGCCAAAGACGCCGTACCACGTCTTTGATATCAATATTTCAAAAATCTGTGATCTAAATCATATTTCTCCCCCGGAGACTTGAGATCTACTGTTGATCCCCTCTCAACCCTCCAACGGTTCAAGAGCGCCATCTGGTGGCCGATTGCCCAGAGCGGAAACAGGAAATGGAAGCTTGTGCTCATTCCAATTCGGTCCGATCACTCGGTAATAGTCCCAGGACTCGAGCTAGACACAACGGATAGCAATCCGTTACCAATAACTCGATAAACAACATGATTTGGACGTATATACTATTATACAACCTGGAAATGGATCGCTTATTTCTACATCCCATAATAGGAATATTTCTGTTCCACGCTCATCGCCCAACGCTATGAGGAAGCTACGGTAAGATTCAGCGTTATTTTTTAACGTGTTCGATACTAACTGCTCTAATGATCATATCACCCACACTAGATGAATCATCTAACGTTGGCCACGGAATTATAAACGACCCCCCCCCCCCCCCCATCCGGTCAACATCAGATGATCAGTAGTAACTTCTAGAAGCACGTCCATTTGACATTTTTTATCTCTCGCAGATTCCTATCAAACTGTATTTGATCATCAATATAATGCATTTGGGGCTATAAATCACGTTCTGGAGAAAGCTGCAGAAAACGATAAAAACATACTTATACTTTAGACCGTATTTTAGTATGAATATGTGAATGAAAAAGTATAACGTTGCTACACCCTGAACAATAGATACTTGACGTTGAATGGGCCATAGTAATGTCAATTTAGCAATACAATTTAAAAAGTTATAGCCCTGCAAAGAAGGTAAACATCCCCATAGACAAATAGAGCTGGCGGAGGATGGTATATTAAGAATATAAGCCTGGCGACCAAAGTGTTAAGTAGGACTGTCAATGAATATTCTATATTCAAATTAATGTATTATT
Source organism: Notolepis coatsorum (assembly GCF_963971535.1). Classification (NCBI taxonomy): domain Eukaryota; kingdom Metazoa; phylum Chordata; class Actinopteri; order Aulopiformes; family Paralepididae; genus Notolepis; species Notolepis coatsorum. The sequence continues at coordinate 137,546,495 of NC_140172.1, forward strand.
GTATGAAAGGTGCTCTACAAATAATGTGTATTTTTTTATTCTTGTATGAAAGGTGCTCTACAGTAAAGTGTATTATTATTCTTCCTGTATGAAAGGTGCTCTACAGTAAAGTGTATTATTATTATTATTTCTGTATGAAAGGTGCTCTACAGTAAAGTGTATTATTATTATTCCTGTATGAAAGGTGCTCTACAGTAAAGTGTATTATTATTATTCCTGTATGAAAGGTGCTCTACAGTAAAGTGTATTATTATTATTCCTGTATGAAAGGTGCTCTACAGTAAAGTGTATTATTATTATTCCTGTATGAAAGGTGCTCTACAGTAAAGTGTATTATTATTATTATTATTCCTGTATGAAAGGTGCTCTACAGTAAAGTATTATTATTATTCCTGTATGAAAGGGGCTCTACAGTAAAGTGTTTCCTGTATGAAAGAGGCTCTACAGTAAAGTGTTTCCTGTATGAAAGGGGCTCTACAGTAGTGTTTCCTGTATGAAAGGTTCTCTACAGTAAAGTGTTTCCTGTATGAAAGGGGCTCTACAGTAAAGTGTTTCCTGTATGAAAGGGGCTCTACAGTAAAGTGTTTCCTGTATGAAAGGTGCTCTACAGTAAAGTGTTTCCTGTATGAAAGGGGATCTACAGTAAAGTGTTTCCTGTATGAAAGGGGCTCTACAGTAAAGTGTTTCCTGTATGAAAGGGGCTCTACAGTAAAGTGTTTCCTGTATGAAAGGGGCTCTACAGTAAAGTGTTTCCTGTATGAAAGGGGCTCTCTACAGTAAAGTGTTTCCTGTATGAAAGGTGCTCTACAGTAAAGTGTTTCCTGTATGAAAGGGGCTCTACAGTAAAGTGTTTCCTGTATGAAAGGGGCTCTACAGTAAAGTGTTTCCTGTATGAAAGGGGCTCTACAGTAAAGTGTTTCCTGTATGAAAGGGGCTCTACAGTAAAGTCTTTCCTGTATGAAAGGGGCTCTACAGTAAAGTATTTCCTGTATGAAAGGGGCTCTACAGTAAAGTCTTTCCTGTATGAAAGGGGCTCTACAGTAAAGTGTTTCCTGTATGAAAGGGGCTCTACAGTAAAGTGTTGTTCTCCCTCTCCCTCAGGAACCGCGGGGGGAAGCGGCCCTCCCTGTCCTGGAGGCAGCGGGTCTTCATGATGCTGCTGGTGGGCGTGCTGGGCTTCTTCACCCTCATCATCATCATGGCCAAGCTGGGCCGCGCCTCCGCCGGCTCAGACCCCAACCTGGACCCCCTGCTGAACCCCAACATCCGCGTGGGGAAGAACTGACCCTGTGTGTGTGTGTGTGTGTGTGTGTGCGCGTGTGTGTGTGTTACACAACATAGACCCCATGTAGAATGAACTCAGGTGGGACTGTGTCTTAACACAAGGGGAGCAGCAGAGGGCGCCGTCGCCCACCGAGACGCGTGGAGGGCGGAGGCTTAGCCGCTAAGGGTGCATTCCAATCGGGTCAGAAGTGCACAGGGCGCTTTGCAAGACGTGGAAAAAGTAACCTCCCTGCTATGAGGTTCCGACTTAGGGGTAGACTAAACTGATGACTCTTTCTTAACCCTTTCACTGCCACACTACAGAAGGTTAACCCTTTACTATCACACTACCGACGGAAAAGCCTGTCGTGTGGCAGTGAAAGGGTTAACCTTCTGTGTATTGTCTCAGTGAAAGGGTTAACCGTTTGTCAGTGCGGCAGTGAAAGGGTTAATGGGGCAGTTCACCAGAAATTCCAAAGAACATATCCATATATATATATCTATATATCTAATTTATGGCGGGTGTACTTAAAGTAGTTCCCAAATTAAACGGTTCACAACAAGGTCTGTTTTTTTCTTTCTGATTATCTTGTGTGATCATGATTTCTGGAAAGAGACGTTGTTTACGAGTTTTTCAGATGTATTTTTGGGCACTTTGAGCGCCGCACACCCAACGCCATTCACCTCCGTTTGTGTTGGAGCGATGGCAGACTACATCTACAACGGATGTCTCCAAACCTCTGCGGATCACACTGAAACCTGTCTGGACGGTTAGATGGAGAAATGTTTTTTTTTTGTGAACTTCCCCTTTAACTAGTAAGACCATAAGGTGACTGTTGTAAAGCGTCAACTAGTCGCCCACACGAGACTTACTAAACAAAAGTATAAACATTTTGTTTGTATACTGGTGAAAAATAAAGCACTTTCTACAGTGTTGAAATAAACTTATCTGGAACTTATTTAATAATCAAAGATGGGTTTTTCTCCGTTATTTTAACCCACTGTGTCAAAGCTTTAGTGCTCAATTCTGATTTATTGCTCAGATCAGATTTCTTTTGTTCACATTATTATTATTATTATTAAATGTGGCCGATATCAGATTCCAGTGTGAACCGGCGGGCAGGCTCCTGAACTGACCCGCATGAACAATAATGAAGATGGACGTAAACATGGAGAACACTGAAGTCACAGTTTATGGTTCAATCTATATTAGCTGAATGCAGTGGAGGCCAGCCAATTAAAACAATTCACACCTGTATCTGATTTAGGACCACATATGAAAGTGGCCCAAATCTGAATTGAAAAGATCAGACGTGATTTGTGCTGCTCACACCGTTCACACCAAACGGATCTGAGTCGCATACTGTGAGCAAAACAGATCCGATCCGGGCCACTTTTGCCTGAAGGTCGCCTTTGTGAGGTTGTGCTCCTTTTTCTTTTGATCGTTTGTTTTTGTGAAATGTCTTAAAGATTCAGTACAATGATGGTAATTAAATGCAGTCAATATAGTCAGTTATAATTGTTTTAATGCTGCACCCTCCCTGAGCACAGACGTGGTATGTTGAGGGGGCGTGGCTTAGTGCACCCTCCCTGAGCACAGACGTGGTATGTTGAGGGGGCGTGGCTTAGTGCACCCTCCCTGAGCACAGACTTGGTATGTTGAGGGGGCGTGGCTTAGTGCACCCTCCCTGAGCACAGACTTGGTATGTTGAGGGGCGTGGCTTAGTGCACCCTCCCTGAGCACAGACTTGGTATGTTGAGGGGGCGTGGCTTAGTGCACCCTCCCTGAGCATAGGCTGGTAAAGCTATGCCTCCTAAAGTGTTAATCGGAAATACAGAAATACCGGCTACAGGCTTTCCGGGCACCCCCTGATCCGTTTATAGTCCCCAGGGAAACAAACAACAAGCAGACGCTCGTACATCTCGAAAACAAGACAATGGAGTTATCAGCGGACATTTTCAACAAAACAATTATAGAAACGTGTCTGTTCCATTTTCGAGGTCATTTAGTTAGCCAAGTTAGGGCTGGGCAATTCACACAAGAACTGTCGAGGGAGGCGATAACGAGGTTGTTTCTGGGGGGAGTGCATTTTCACGAGCACCTGTCGTGATTTCAGGGGCGGGACTCCCTACCCGATTCCCACTTTTGGCCGTAGTGCTTTACCAGGCTTTATCTCTCGAGATAAAGCTGGGAACGAGGTTACCCTGAGCACAGACTTGGTATGTTGAGGGGGCGTGGCTTAGTGCACCCTCCCTGAGCACAGACTTGGTATGTTGAGGGGGCGTGGCTTAGTGCACCCTCCCTGTGACCTGCTCATTGAAAGAAAATGTCAAGTTAATATCATAATACTAAGCTTTCAAATGTAAACAAATCCATGGCACCAGTGTGATCGGTTGCTATGGGAGATTGGGTAACTATGCTAGTAGCAGGTCATAAATAAATTGTCACAGTTGCTGTGGATGTTTTTGAACCACTCAAATTAACTCGACTGTAACAAACTAGTTTCATTACTTATTGGACTAGGTAGTTGATATCTTTACAACTACTGACAACCGACAGACTGATTGATGGACCAATCAGGGTAAACCAAGTCGATTTTGCAATCTCTTCAGGGAAGCAGATTGGGTATTTGAAAATGTTAGATTCTGCTGATATCCGGGGGGGGGGGGGGTAGTGATCAAATGGCTTTATTCATAATTTTCACAACAACAGCTCTAACATTTTGGTACATTTGACATCAAAACACCTTAAAAATGCGGCGAGATTGAAAAACAAGATGTTCACTGTACTGAATCTTTAAAGTTACTGAATTAGAAATGTCAGTTTGATAACGGAAGATTAACAGGATGTCACTCTAACTCGCAATATGAAATGTGACTTATACCAGTGCATTTACATTGATCTCAATAATCGTGTTTATCATCTCAATCACCCAAATTACCATGTTAAAGGCGCCACTTAATGCATTGAACGGCGGCTGTGGCTGTGTTGTGTTGATGCTTGTTACTTCATTGTCTGATATACACAGCAAAAAGGTCTGGATTGGCTGTAAAGGTCTTAAAGCAAAAAGCTAGCCACTGATTTGCTAGAAGCTAGCCACTGACTGATTGGTTAAAAGCTAGCCACTGATTGGTTAAAAGCTAGCCACTGATTGAATAAAACTAGCCACTGATTGCATTAAACTAACCACTGATTGGTTAGAAGCTAGTCACTGATTGGTTAGAAGCTAGTCGCTGATCATATTTAGATCCATATTAACATCATCCTGTGGCTACTCAATATCTTCTAAACTGCTATAGTGTGTCAACCGGTGTAAATCAATGGTCATGCAACCCCTGTTCTCACTTGGTAGTGACTGACTGGCAAAGCAACCAACCCCTGTTCTCACTTGGTAGTGACTGACTGGCAAAGCAACCAACCCCTGTTCTCACTTGGTAGTGACTGACTGGCAAAGCAACCAACCCCTGTTCTCACTTGGTAGTGACTGACTGGCAAAGCAACCAACCCCTGTTCTCACTTGGTAGTGACTGACTGGCAAAGCAACCAACCCCTGTTCTCACTTGGTAGTGACTGACTGGCAAAGCAACCAACCCCTGTTCTCACTTGGTAGTGACTGACTGGCAAAGCAACCAACCCCTGTTCTCACTTGGTAGTGACTGACTGGCAAAGCAACCAACCCCTGTTCTCACTTGGTAGTGACTGACTGGCAAAGCAACCAACCCCTGTTCTCACTTGGTAGTGACTGACTGGCAAAGCAACACGGTAACTCCGGACGTGTCTATGGCGTTAACTTTGAAGGAGGTGTTTTTGGATGCTTGATTTAATGTTGATTTGAAATGTTGGTTATAAGGGTCCATTTTCCATTTGACAGAGTGCTCTTTGTAAATTAAAGGATCATACCAGTCTTTCTGTGGCTTTCCAGTCATTCTTACCTTGATACAAAAACCAAGGTGCCCTTCTTTTTTCGTAATTTCTTTATCATTACAGGTACTTTTCTGCCAAATGAAGGCAATCATAGTCTGGATCAGAAGATACAGACTGGATATCAGCTGCCACTGGCCGACTATTTCCAATAGGGTCCAGCTGCAGCTCCGGAGAATCGTCTCACGGGCAAGCCTGTGGCAGCCACAGAGAGCGGAAGTTTCTCTTAAGGGTTAGGTAACGGGAGCGTGCGTGCACGTGGCGTCATTAGCGTGCGTGCAACCAGTTTTGATATCAGCAATGCAACACTGGTTAGGTTTAGGCCCTCATCTAAGAGAGGTTAAGGTTAGAGTGACAGTCAGGGCTGGTAATCCTTCCTGTAACAAAGCATCATAGGCCCTCAACCATAGAGGTTGGGGAAGTATTTTACTGTATTGTACCCATTCTGCAATCTGTTAATAAAGTTTTCAATCAATCAATTCCAGGCCGCGACCCTCTCCAACCGCACGTCTCAACCGAGCTTGGTCAGGGGGGAGGGGCTAGGCCCAATGTAGAGTGACGTCCCCTCAAGAAACGTCCGTACTTTACGCCAGACGTACATCAGTGCACGCCCTCTGTGGCTGCCACAGGCTTGCCCAGTGAGAGGATTCTCCGGCGCTGCAGCTGGACGCTACTCACTATTTCAGTCAGAATTCTCCTCCCCTTTTTCTATCTGAGACACCGTCGCTGCATCCTGGGCTTAGCTCCGCCCAGGACGATTGTGATTGGTTTAAATAAATACAATAGGTTCAGCCAGACACTCTCCAGCGCTGGCGCAGCGCTAACATAGTGTGGAGAGAGAGAGGTTTGGCTATGTGAGACTAAGGCAATCATGACCTCCACCCTCCTGTCAGCCCTTGCAACCTCCTTCGACAAGCTCTGTCCCCTCGTTGAGAAACCTGCCCGCCGTTCCCCACCCAGTCCATGGCTGACGGATGCAGTGAGAGAACAAAGACAGGTCCTGAGAGACACATATCACAACCTCTTGTTAACATTCTCCAAAACCATTACTAATGCCAAAGCTTCTTTCTTTCACCATAGGATCGAGGCCTCTGCCAAGAATCTTTGCAAACTGCATGCTACCATGTCCTCCCTCCTCACTCCCCCCCACCCCCTCCCTCATCTTTTTCTGCCGAAGTCTTTGCGATCTTCTTTGAGGAAAAAGTGGAGAATATCCGCAGCTCCTTCTCCCATTCCAAACACTGAATCGAGAACCTCATCCTTCACTCTGTCATCTTTCTCTCCCATTACAGAAGCCGAGACCCTGACACTGGTAACGTCGAACCGTCCGACTACATGCCAGCTGGACCGGCTACCCTCCCCACTCCTCCAGACCATAGCACCGGACATCCTCCCATTCCTAACTGCAACCATCAACTCCTCACTCAACTCGGGGGTGGTCCCCACCTCCCTAAAACAAGCCAGAGTCACGCCCCTCATAAAAAAACCAACCCTGAACCCCACCGTCATAGGCAACTATCGTCCTGTCTCTCTTCTCTCCTTCCTTTCTAAAACACTTGAACGTGCTGTATCCAACCAACTTACTGCTTATCTCTTACAGAATGACCTCCTAGACTCTAATCGGTCTGGCTTTCGGACTGGCCACTCCACAGAAACGGCCCTCATTGTGGTCACAGAGGCACTTCACTTAGCAAAAGCGAAAGGCCTCTCCTCTGTCCTGATTCTCCTAGATCTATCTGCAGCCTTCGACACAGTCAACCATCAGATCCTCCTCGCGGCCCTCGCAGGAATGGGAGTGGCTGGATCTGCGCTGACATGGCTGACATCATACCTTAATGACCGCTCCTACCAAGTGTCATGGAGAGGGACTGGTGTCCCCCAGGGCTCGGTCCTAGGACCCCTTCTCTTCTCCCTCTACACTAAATCACTGGGTAACATTATCACGTCTCATGGCTTCTCATATCATTGTTATGCCGATGATACTCAACTCTTCCTCTCCTTCCCTCCCTCAGATATCCACGTCTCTGAGCGGATCTCGGCCTGTCTGACCGACATCTCCGCCTGGATGACGACCAACCACCTCAAACTGAACCTAAGCAAAACAGAATTGCTCCACCTGCCGGCCAAATCCTCCCCCCTGACCGACCTCTCCATCACAGTCGAGAATGCAGCTGTGACCGCGTCCCCGACCGCCAAGAACATTGGTGTTGTCCTCGACGACCAGTTGAACTTCTCTGCTCACATCGCAGCGACAACCAGAACCTGCAGATTCCTCCTGAGCAACGTCAGAAGAATCCGCCCCTTCCTGACAAAAGAAGCCACCCAACTCCTCGTCCAATCAACAGTCATCTCCCGCCTCGACTACTGCAACGCACTGCTAGCTGGCTTCCCGGCCACTGCCACCAAGCCTCTTCAACTCATTCAAAACGCAGCGGCCCGTCTGATCTCAAACCTACCGAAGTCGGCCCATGTCACCCCACTTCTTAGAGACCTGCACTGGCTCCCCATTGCTGCACGTATCGGCTTCAAGGCCCTCGACCTAGCATACCGTGCGGCAAAGGGAACTGCTCCTGCCTACCTCCGGTCAATGGTCTCTAACTACACACCCTCAAGACCCCTACGCTCTGCATCTTCTGGCCGCCTCAGACCTACTCCTATCCAAGCTCCGGGAGGGTCATCAAAGAGAAGCCGCCTATTCTCAGTCCTTGCCCCACAATGGTGGAATGAACTACCCACCCCAGTTAGGACAGCCGAATCCCGTCCAATCTTTCGCCGTCGACTAAAGACGCACTTCTTCAACCATTATCTGAAATAATGAAAAAAATAAGTAATTTCTTTTAATCTAACCCTAACTAACCTTACTGTCATGCACTTGTCCTAATAAACTAACATACACTGTAACACGCAACACTTTGATGAACATTGTTACTCAGCTGATAGAGTTGTACCCTTCCTGATGACCGGTCGTACAGAACTTGTAAGTCGCTTTGGATAAAAGCGTCAGCTAAATGACTAAATGTAAATGTAAAATGTAAATGATTGGAACCCACATGTCAGAAAGACTGGTCCTTTTAAATGTGCGTCTGCGTTTAGTTTTCTCTGGACTTCTATTGTAACTAAATCATCACTTTGATTTACATCCAAACATTTTGTTCACTGGCAAATTTCTTGAGACGGTTCGTTCTGAATTTCCAGGGCTCCGAGCTGAGCTCTCGTTGGGGCATAATTGAGACGTTGAGACAAAGAACCAAGCAAGTCTTTTCAAACCACATCATCGTTTAAATGTTGTGGGAATTAAACAGAAAGACAGTTGAGCAAAGCATGTGTCTGTGAGGTTGTGTGCAGATATGTTCACACTCCAAATGATTGGGATTGGTAATATCTTTGCAGTTATTCAAAACATTTCCTAAAGGACTTCTATGGTTATTTGTTTGAGATGTGTGTTGATGCTCTCAGTCCATGTTGGAAGCAGCCGGCATGCGTTGGTCATGGGACGGGGTTGCACTCCGTGCAGGGTAAGATTTGAGCAAAGATTTGAGCAGAAGCGCGTGCATGCACACAGGAATGCGCTGCACTCGCCAACTCGCTATAATACCCACCTGGGCTACTTTTCATATCAATAGCGCCGGTCGTCAGGTGTGTTAAATACGTTCTCAGATACATTCACACCTAACTTGTGAATGATATGTGTTACATTCCATTCGTAGAGGCAATTAGGCACTGTCTGTAGTCTGTGCTCAAGCGAGGGGACCTTTATGCGCGGGAGCGCGCATGCACGTGGCGCCATTAGCATGCGTGCAACCACAGTTGATATCAGGAACGCACCGCTGGAAGCAGGGTCTGTAGTGGTTCTGGTTCTCTGTCTCAGTCCATGTTGGAAGGTGGCTTCTCTCTCCAGCAGGGTCTGTAGTAGTTCTGGTTCTCTCCAGCAGGGTCCGGAGTGGCGCTCAACCTTTTCAACCCAGATGCATACTGATTAGACCACAGACTTCCAATTGCTACGAAATCTGAAAGATTTCTGTTATTAATTCAGATTAAAGAGGTGAGTTCAGTGGGGCGCTCCAGTAGCACACCATATAGCGCGCTGAGTCGCGAAGAGGTCGTCCCGGGTTCGCTTCCCACACCAGGTGACCATTTGCCGCATGTCCTCCCCTCTTCTCCGGCCGTTCGCCTGTAGCTGTTCCGCAACCGTTCCTACTTCCGGGGTAGGCCTGATTGGCCCCGACAGGCACGTGACCCGCCGCGGCCACGCCCCGCGGCAGCCCCAGGAGCAAGCGCGCTACTGCTGGAGTTCGCTTCGCCTTTCACATCGCTGCCGTTGGCGAAAGCAGGATGAGAGGCGAGAGCGTAGATTTCGCTGTGTATCATTTAATCATTTAACATTTGAAAGGCATACATTGTTGTCATACAGAAGTACAGAATACTTTTATCCAAAATGCTTCTTACTGTTACACTGTTAGAGACTGTGCAGTGCACGGCTTTAGTCTCACTCGAGTGAGGAAGACCGCTGGTTCTCCAACATACAGCGGTGTGCTCTTCAGAATGTACCGGGAGAAACGTTTACTGTACCCCGCAGACATAAGCGTCTCACAGGGCTGAGCTGTGCACGGCTTTAGTCTCACTCGAGTGAGGAAGGCCGCTGGTTCTCCAACATACAGCGGTGTGCTCTTCAGAATGTACCGCTGGTTCTCCAACATACAGCGGTGTGCTCTTCAGAATGTACCGGGAGAAACGTTTACTGTACCCTGCAGACATAATAAGCATATAAGCAGTGCTTACTAACGTTATTAGTTACGTTATTTCTGACCGAATTAGTCATTCATTTGTCTGCTTTCGCCAACGGCAGCGATGTGAAAGGCGAAGCGAACTCCAGCAGTAGCGCGCTTGCTCCTGGGGCTGCCGCGGGGCGTGGCCGCGGCGGGTCACATGCAGTGGCGGCCGGTGGGTTTTCGCCACTAGGGGCGCTATACCAAATATTTTGTACAGTACAGTACAGTACCACGCAACACTCGTGATTCGACTCACGCTCACGGCAATGAATCGGCTCTTATGAACGAGTCGCTCAGCTGTTACTACAACAACACACAACCAGTCAAATAAAGTATAGTCTAGACTCTAATTCACAACTTGAAACACAATATATAAATAGAAAAGTTAGAAACAAAACTCGCCCGTCTACAAACACAGGCAGATCTCTCCCTCTCTCCTTCTCTCTCTCACACACAGCGCGACGTGGAATCGATTCGTTACACAATCAGACCTATTATATACCAAGAATAACTTCAGTATGAGTACAGGGCTGTACACATATTTTGCATATTGTTAAACGAGCCAAGGCTAGCTATTAAACTATCGATATGAATCGAAAATCTGGGACCCTGATGTAAACAAGACAAACGTCTTTCTCTGGTCTGCATCCCCTTAACAATTGTGTGTATTGAGCCGTACTGTATTGTACCCATTCTGCAATCTGTTAATAAAGTTCTCATTCATTCATTCAAACATAGACGATCTCTCTGTCTCTCGGATCAATCAAATCAAATAATTAACACATGTATGTTGTCATTTTAAACAACTCACCATTCATTCATTATGCATCAGCAGCATCAGAGAGCATTTTAGTAGTTACATTTTCAACAAGATTGCTGCTATTTAAACACTTCATGGAAACGGGGTAACGTTAACCTTATGTCGACTGTAGTATTGTATGACCTCGACATAACGTTTAAACGTTAACGTTACTCCGTTCTATGCACTAAGTGGCCAGCTAAGCTAACGGAGCTAACAGCTAGCAGTAGCTGTAATGTTATGCGGCATCAGTAGACAACGTATCATGTATTAAACTAGAGTTAAGATCGCTAATCTACCTTGTTGTTGGCTTGTTGATAAAGTATATCCACTCCATGGCATTGTCCATCCAGCCTGTGTTGATGTCCATCCATTGTCCATCCACACTGCCTCCATAATATAGCTTGTTGTTAGTTAGCCAAGAGCTGTGTCTTTGTCCATTTTCGCCTCGAACAGCCTGCAAACTACCTGGCGTTCTATCGCCATGCTCTAAGACAAACTCTAACCTTAACCAACTTTGAAAGAGTGCCTAAGCTCAGTGTAGTAACAGTTGCTGTTGTTGTTGACGAGTCGAGTACTGAGTTGCATTCTCTCTAACCAACCCGAGAAATGCGGCAATGGAAAAAAACTGGCATCGCGTCGGCCAATCAGAGAGCGTCTCCGCGAAATGCGGCTATGGAAAATTCTTCACGGAAGTTCACGCTTGCTGCCTAGACCGCTTCAAATCGCGCTCGGATTCCAACATAATAGTCATATTTCAACGCACAACGCCGTATGCACTGATTGGCTGTGACGGAGACAGCGATCAAACTGTGACGCGCAGTCAGAGCGTTATCGCTTCTTGCCCGGGCGAGAAATACGAAAAAATAAAGAAAAACGTCACTTCCTGCCCATGAAAACGGTGTTTTTTTTATTTAGATAATAACGTTATATTGTGCATTGGAAATACAAACATACTTAAAATGAGTAAATATTATTCATTTTAAACATGTTTATATTATTTATAGGGCTATAAAAAAAATTTCTTCTTCTCTCATTTAACAGGTGGGTCGGCGCCCTAGTCTGTCGGGGCCAATCAGGCCTACCCCGGAAGTAGGAACGGTTGCGGAACAGCTACAGGCCTCCCGCCCTCCCCCTCCTCTGTCGGTCCTGCGTGACCAGGAAAAAAGCTGTAAAATGCTAATAAAGATCATTTTAAAAGAGGTGAGTTCAGGATCTTTCGACCCCTCACTCACCTATTTCCTACTTACCAATAAACTCCTTTCTCATTACAACCCATGCTGTTCCTCCTACTGCAGACCTGTAGCTCTGGCTAGTTGGCCACAACACTAATCCGAAGTCAAACAAAATTCTTAATTGTATTGTATTTCTTCTTTATATTCATTTGAATTCTATAAAATTTTAAGAGGAAAATGTATAGTAGTATCCATGAGAAATAATATGAGTGTTTTCCCAACAGAGTTTCACTTCCACGTTCGGTTTGCGTGATCTGATTGGCCACTGACGTTTCTCTCAGCACCAATCGCGTTACTCCTAACAAACTGGTTAAGCTTGGCGACTCTTTCGAAGTTGCTTTCTTTCGAAGTTGGTTAAGGTTAGGGTTAGTTGGTTAGTTGGTTAAGGTTAGGGTTAAGGTTAGGGTTAGTTGGTTAAGGTTAGGGTTAGGGTAACAGCCTGCTGGCACGATTGTTAGGAGTAACGCGATTGGCGCTGAAAAAAACGTCAGTGGCCAATCAGATCGCGCAAACCGAACGCGGAAGTGAAACTCCGTTGGGGAAAATATACACGCGGCCCGGCCTGCTGAAGCCTACCTTGGCTGACCGGCCCGGCCGCGTGTATGCTTTTACTAACCCAGTTGTGTTTCCGGGTTCCCGTTTTGCGCTCTGATTGGCCACTGACCTACACGCGTACGCCCCCCTCGCTATCGCCTTTGGGGCGTGAGATATGAAGACAGAGCCGCAAATTGAACATTGAACATGCAGTGAGTCTGCAACGACAACAACCCAATAATAAACACTCGAAACAGCTATTACCAGACAATTACAACAGCAGTGGTGCCTGCTTCAAATGTCACGTATTATAGGCTATAAGCCTTTGTAGATCTATTCAGAATAATAAACATATACACCCTCTAGCAAAACATGACACAATGTGATCCTATCTCCGCTAGAGCGGCTGGTCGCAGAGACGCGAGTTGAACGAACACATCGGGAGGAGAATGAATGAACCTGATGTAAACAAGACAAAAGTCTGGTCTGCATCCCCTTAACAATTGTGTGTATTGAGCCGTACTGTATTGTACAATAGAGCGGCTGGTCGTAGAGACGCGAGTTGAACGAACACATCGGGAGGAGAATGAATGAATGAATGAACCTGATGTAAACAAGACAAAAGTCTTTCTCTGGTCTGCATCCCCTTAACAATTGTGTGTATTGAGCCGTACTGTATTGTAATTGTCTGGTAATAGCTGTTTCGAGTGTTTATTATTGGGTTGTTGTCGTCGCAGACTCACTGCGCGTTCAATTTGCGGCTCTGTCTTCATATCTCACGCCCCAAAGGCGATAGCGAGGGGGGGCGTACGCGTGTAGGTCAGTCAGTGGCCAATCAGAGCGCAAAACGGGAACCCGGAAACACAACTGGGTTGGTAAAAGCATACACACGGGCCTGCTGACGCCTACTATTACGTTACCATTGACTGCTGTAAAGTGCTCGTTGTCTTGTCAATGAAACATAATATGAAACGTTAGCCAAAGTAACAAAAAATTTTTTATTACATTGTCAGGAGTTATTACATTAAATAATTACATTATTGGGTTTTATTACATTATTGGGAAATGCTTCAGGTGCTACAGGGACGTATAATGGTTATATAATAATGGGATTGGCTTAGTCCTTATATGGATTTGACAGTCTGAAGATTTATCTAGGCATTGGTGGAAATTGATGTACTTCTTGCCGAATGGCCAGGGTTTGATGTTTTCAGATTAACAAGCCTGAACAAGTTGCTCAGAGAATCGCTTCGCCTCTATGATGTCACAAGGAGATGAGTCAGCTTTGATTAATCAATATGCTGCTTTTTGATTAATCAATATGCTGCTTTTTGGAGCCAGGAGCTGATCTGCTGCCAGTTTGTAAAAGTGTTTTCTCTTGGGTGCAGCCAGGCATGGAGTGGAATCATTGATCATTGATTTAATGTGGTGTGTT